>NW_028292571.1:8074573-8674573 GCF_029948245.1 Actinia tenebrosa | reverse complement strand
TAAAAATGCCTTTATCTCATTTCAGACCATGGCTCTCCAGACCCCTGGGGACATTCAGGTCAACTCGGCAATTCCTCGACATCATACTCGACTTCCGCCGGCACGTATGCCACCAGTTACGGCATGACAACAAGAGAGGGCCTGGTATGTATGACACCAACCACCCTTCTACCTGTGTTTTTTTTTGTTTTGCTCGTTTTATTTTTGTTGACTTTTTTTCTCTTTTTTTTTTTTTTTTTTTTTTTTGCATTTGATTTTTTTAGAAGGACGTGCACGTTATGCCTGCACTAGCAAAGGCACCACTTCACCATCAAAGGGTGCGGTAACTAGTACCCAGACTTCTGTTTTACTGTTTTGAAACTGAGAAAAGGACTGGGCTCCGGGTTTGTCTTTTGTGTTTTTTTCAGCTTTAAAATGGTAAAACTCCACGCCAACGGTGTTTCCGAAGTAACTGTAACAGTTTTGAATTTATTTTTGAAATGAAATTTAGAGTGTTCTGTTTTGGACTGTTACACCTTGGACAGCAAACTAGCATTTCTTTCCTTTCTGTTGCAAGAAAACATTGCAATTTTTTTCTTTGAACAGCTCTTAAACTCAGTTTCAAAGGTTTTTTCCTTCCATAGACTACTTTCGAAATTAACTTCAAGTGAGATCAACTAAAAAATTTGAAACAAATTCCTCAAATTCCACCGGGAAATGGAATCGTATTGGCTTGACAAGTTTGTAGTTTACTGCTTTACTTTTAATAAACGCTGAATAATTTTGGTTTCATCGAGGTAAAGTTTCACTTGTAAGAAATAAGAACATGCATTTTATATCCATGACGCGCATTTCCATATTTCAGCAGTCTGTCGGATAAAGTTTTTGGCTTCTGTCAATGAAAATAGACCTACTTTTTCGAGGTACAATGTTTTTCCAATACATATCACGTGTCATTCTCAGGAGTAAATTTCTTTCATTTTAACGGCTGCGGATGATAAGGCACATGAATAGAGGCTTTGCGCCATCACGTGATGGCAGCCATAACAGGAGGCAGGAAAAATAGTATTTTTTCTCTGGGAAACTGAATTCTTTCTCATGTAATTCAGATTAGACCAGAATTAATTGTTCCTGCCTCCTGTCATGGCTGCCATCACGTGATGGTGCAAAGCCTCTACATGGATACAACTTAAAAAAATAATCTTATTCTCAAGGGAATGACAAGTGGTCCGTAATGGGAAAACATTTAGATTTAAATGTGACGGACACCAAAGCCAAAAACCCAGACGTTTTTTGAGCTGTGTTAATCGTTTAACTATAATGGCGTAAGATTTCCATCACCAGAACACTCTTCCTACACAAGCTACTTCGGACGTACTGGTTAGCTTTGAATTCGTTCATATTTGGCTTATACATCTAATCGAAACCCATGGGGAGTTCTGCTCTTATTGGGCACCCTGTGGTCGCTCACTCTTTTTCTTGACTCTAATTCAAAACTGACTATTTAAATCTTTTCGATAATCAGATGCAATCAGCGGTTGTCTTTGCTAATGCTTTCTCGTACTAATAATAGAACCACGTGTAACGTGGTATGAGATAATTTCTTTTATGCACAGGTTATTGGATTAATTATTGTGTAACAGTGCTTGAAAATAACTTCTTTTCGTTGAATTCTTTAAAAATCTACTCAAAAGTGACCCTGTTAAGCAACAGTGGAAGTTTTGCCACAGCATTACATGGCGACGTGCCTAACCGTGGACCACCAACTTATTTTTTACCAAAGCCGTTGAATCCTTTCCCGCCAAGTGTTTCCGTCAATTAAGATACTTTTTAGGAAAGCGTCCATTGTTAGCCAACAAAGGGACCAAAATAGGTATCACCTACGCAAATTTTTATCCATTTATTTAAAAAATTTTAAATATTTGCATTCACGTTGTGTGAGGTCACGTGCAAATGCACAAATTCTCGCTTTCGTTGGGTGGCCGTTGCAAGGCGCTTCGAACCTTAATTTGCTTTAGATGTACAGTAATATGTTTCCATTGTGAACCAAGTGTCATTCTTTGGAAAATAAGATTCTTTGTTTGAGAAAGAAACGATACTGAGGGTACGCCCAATTTCAACTGGTCTATTTACATCTTTCCATTCATTGGTTCACTGATCACACACACAAAGCATTTAATCGAGGCTGAAAGATATGAACAAAGAATAATTCAAATGTAAACCTTGCAACCTCGACTAAATGCTTTATTTTGACCATTGAATCGATACATAGGAAATGGTGAATAGACCCCCTCCTTGCAGCGCGTCGGAATGCAGCTCAATTTGAAGGACATAACGATAGGTTTCCAATTCTCAGGAGATTGAAATTCTTTTGTTTTGTCCTCCAAATTGAGCTGCTTTGGCGTCACATGCAAGGGTTCTATTAGATTATCTTGAATATTCCAAGAACTGTGACTGGTTTTTTTCTGACGTATGTACTAAGAATCTAAACTGAAGCGTTTCGCCTGTTGGTTGGTTTTCAAATAATTTGCTTTATTAATGAATTAATATTAAGCGCCGTGACAAATTTCGTGCTATCATTACTTATCTTGTCCTCTTCAAGCCTTAAAATGTTCTAAATTCCACGTTCGTGAAGTCAGTTTCCATGACGATCAGAACTCTGTGGGGATGTACGAGTGGCGTGGTGGTAAGAACACTCGCTTTTCACAAATGCGGCCCGGGTTCGAGTCCCACCGTGCTCGGTGTCGTATGTGAGTAGAGTTGTTTGCTGGTTCTTTCCTGTGCCTCGAGGGATTTTTCCTCCCGGTTCGGCTCCGGTCTTTCATCTCTCCACAAAATAAAAGAAGAACTTCTGAATTCTAATTCGATTTAACGGTAGCCTTCCGTCTCTATTGGGTTGCAAAACCTGTTCTCCCATCTTTCTCTCGCGCTCACTTTCTTTTTCCATTTGATTTTTCGTCTTTTTTTCTCCCTCTCTCTTTCTTTTGCTCACTTTATTCCTTCTCGTGCCTTTCTTTTTCTTTCTTTCATTTTCTCTCTTTTTCTCTCAAAAACAGCAAAAGTAAAAATTATTTTTTCTTCCTAACGGAACGATATTTGATCTTCATGGGAACTGACTTAGACATACTAGCCTTGAAATATTCTGTTTAACTAAATACTAAACCTTATCACTCAACCAAAAACTCTTTTCTACTGACTACAAGCGTTATATTCGTTACGTCTTCATTTTAACCTCTTGTTAAACAGTTTTCATACAGAGAAGATTTTGTATTACTGTCAAAAGTCGTGACCGTGCCACGCGTTCGCAGTATGGAACGGACAACGACCGTTAAATGTATACGGCACTCGAGATGTTGCGGCACGAACGTATCATGAAATGTTTAGCATTTTTACGAAATCTGCCTCTGTAGTAATCCTTTCTTGTTGTGCATGATTCGTAACCGCCATATTGGATGAATTCGATAAACCTCCAACATGGCGGCTGTCATGTTTTCTGGTAAATTCTTATCCTTCTGATTCATGTGGTTTTATTTTCGACGTCCATTCTGCCAAGTTACTAATGTTTTTATCGTGTTTATATTTGTAGAGCTACATGAGTCATAGTGAGGCGATGGACAGACTATCAGGACTGCCTCCCATGTCATCTTTCAGACAATCAGGAAGCATACACGGCCAGTCGTCTCCTTATTTGCATGCCGTCTCTCCTCCACTTAACGGCAGCGACCCAATGGGTATGTGTCGATCAATAGGGCATGTGACGTCATGACCACCATGTTGGTTGACTTGGACAAACAA
The DNA here is from genome assembly GCF_029948245.1 of Actinia tenebrosa. Taxonomy (NCBI): domain Eukaryota; kingdom Metazoa; phylum Cnidaria; class Anthozoa; order Actiniaria; family Actiniidae; genus Actinia; species Actinia tenebrosa. The sequence continues at coordinate 8,670,799 of NW_028292571.1, read as the reverse complement.
TGGACTCTTCTCAAAATTATCTCGAAAAAAACAAACAAGAGTAATGCCACAAATTTCATCGAGAAAAGTTTGTTTTCGTTTGTGTTTTCATGATAGTCTCGCTTTCAACATAATTTCGAGAAGGTCTGTTGGTCTTGATTTCTTTTGTTGTGTCACCCAACATGGCGGCCATGTCTTTTGTCCTTGTGCATGTGACGTCAGAGCCGGCATGTTGGTTAACTTGAAAAAAATAATTGGTCTTGATTTCTTTTGTTGTGTCACCCAACATGGCGGCCATGTCTTTTGTCCTTGTGCATGTGACGTCAGAGCCGGCATGTTGGTTAACTTGAAAAAAATAATTGGTCTTGGTTTCTTTTGTTGTGTCACCCAACATGGCGGCCATGTCTTTTGTCCTTGTGCATGTGACGTCAGAGCCGCCATGTTGGTTGACTTGAACAAAACAATTGGTCTCGTTTCTTTTGTTATGTCAACCAACATGGCGGCCATGTCCTTGTGCATGTGACGTCATAGCCGCCAGGTTGTTTCACGTAACTAAAATAATTGATCTTGGTTTCTTTTGTCATGTTAACAACATGGCGGTCACGTGAAGACCACATAGAGTGAAAATCTCTGTATATTGTTTTACCTAAACTTGGATCAGATTTAGATGTAGTCATACTTGTTGGACACACTTATTTCAATAAAGTTAGTCACCTGAAAAGCTATAAAGCTGAGGCCGACAAGGATTATGGGTAGATTCATTTAACACGTTCAGCCGCTTGATAACTGTTCATAGGCTTGCGAATCTTTTACCGGTTACAGTCTCACCTCTTCTGAGCATCATGGAGCTGCAGTTTGTATTAAAAAAGCTTTGTATATATATATATATACTTTTTTGATATGAAAAGTTTCCCATGATGCTCAATGATCTCAGCTTTCCTGGTTTTTGGTGACTAACTTTATTGAAATAAGTGTATGCAAAAGGTGGTAATACGGGCAGAAATCCAGAAACGTATGACAATAGTAATGAGAGGAAACCAGGTATTTTAGGATGCATACTTACTTTGGTTCATTGTGCGCATTTCCAACTTTTTTTTTGGTAAATTTTTAATGGTGTTTGCAGGACACGCATCGAGAGCACCAACTTCGGGATCTCAAACAGGAGACGCACTCGGCAAAGCCCTTGCATCTGTAAGTAATCTGCTCAAATGTTATTCTGGCTGATATGTTATTTGAATTCCTCTTCATTCCTTCATCTTCTATATCGGTAGGGTCTTTTATTGCATCTTCGTTTCTTTCGAATTTCAATACTTTCTCCACCCTACCCCTCTGTTGATTAAGCTGTGTTCAAATCCTTCGTCCTTCCTTTCTGTATTTGTACGTTATTTGATGATGGTTCTTTTTCTGTTTAGATATACTCCACAGACAATGGAACAACATACTCGTCAAATCCATCCACTCCAGTAGGCTCACCTCCACCTTTAGCTAGTGTATCAGAACGACCACCTTCAGGTAATTGAGGATGATGTCGGATGGGGGTGATGATGTTGTTGATGATAATGATGGGTGTAATTATCGATGATGATGATGCTAGATAGTGGCAGTGATGATAATGTTTATGGTAGTGATGGGTGCACGTGATGATGATGTTAATGGTAGTGATGGGTGCAAGTGATGATGATGGTGGTGGTGATGATGGTTAGAAGTGATAGTGATGGTGGTGATGATGTTGATGTTGATCGGTTGTAGTGACGGTGATGATCGGATAATAATAATCTTCATCATGATGTGGTAATGGTTATATTTATTCATGATAGCTGGATCAGGAGCATCTGGTCATTCATCTGGTTGGGGTCGTTCAAATCAACCGACATCACCTCCCTATGAGAGCCAATTACATCCTCTGGTAAGTCCTATCCTTTTTCCAACATTCCACTATTGAGTAGGTCCTTAGTGACCTCACACACTTGTTTCAAGGAGTAAGTGTGGCTTGGTTGGTTAGTGAGCTGCCTGCTAAGTAAGAAATCCATAGTTTGATCCTCAGTTACCTCACACACTTTGTTTTGAGGAGCACGTGTGACTCCCTGCTAAGCAAGAGAGGTCCATTTGATCCTCGATGACCTCACACACTTTGTTTGTGGCTTGGTTGGTTAGTGTGCTGCCTGCTAAGCAAGAGGTCCATTGTTTAACCTCGCACACTTGTTTCAAGGAGCAAGTGTGGCTTGGTTGGATACCTACCTAAAGCCCATTGATGTTGACGTAATCTTTTTTGGCTTCGTATATTCTGACATATTTCACTTTCAACAGAGAGAAGCAAGGAGCACAGCAAACCCAATAGAATTACAGAACATGCAACAGTATATACAACCAAAGGTATTCCCAAATACAGCGTATAATACTTTGTATTCATATTCCTGTTCTCCATTTCTAAGGCACGTTTTTGTGACTAAGCAAGCGGGTATTGCAACAGTATTGTCACTAACCGCTATATAGACCCCTTGCAGCACTTTGGAATGCAGCTCAATCTGGGGGACAAAGCAATAGGCTCCAATTCCCAGCAGATTGGAATTCTTTTTGTTTGGTCTCCCAGATGGAACTGCTTTGATGTCACATGCATGGGGTCCATACTCTTGAAAAATGGAGCATTAATGGATGGATTGGATAAGGTGCCTACCTACACTCGAAGTAGAAACTTGACGGGAAAAGGGACAGTCGACGTCAATTATATTTCTGTATATTTGTTTGATATACCATAAAAGAATCACTTTCAGAGTTGTTCAAGGCAGACTTTATAAATAACTGACAAAATGCTAGCCATTTCAGGTTCATATTGAACGCTTTTAACAATCCAGTAGTGTTCAAACTGATAGCGACCTTTTTGGGCTGAATTTGGGGACAATATCGTGGAGCTTTTCTATCTTGTCCCCGAATAGACCCTATTCGTGTTCCAAATTACCGCTGTGTTTCTTGATTACAGACTCATTTACTCAGGCTTAGCCTCGATTTTGTGCAGAATGTTCACGTGTTCCAGTCAAGGTCCGTCAAGTTTCAAAGTGCTCGTATTGTTGAAGTTGTGCATTCTTTACTTTACCGTTGGTATTTGCGAGTAATTAGACACTGATTCGAGGCTAAGTCTGAGTAAATAAGTCTGTAATCAAGAAACACAGCGGTAATTTGGAACTCGAAACTGGACTATTCAGCCCCACAATTATAGGCACCTACTCGTGGTTAACTCTACATAATTTGCATTATAGCAAAGCCGCATCGAAGAACGTCTTGATGATGCGATTCATGTGCTGCGCAATCACGCCGAAGCCAACGTCCCCCTACGTGAGATGTACGCTAGCGTTGCCAGTGCTGGAATGAGTGTAGCAACTACGAGTGTGTCAGCGGCTGGGTACTCGACTGGAGATAATATGCATTCCTCACATCTAGATCAACTTGTAAGTGAAAACAATCTACCAGAAAAGGAGACATATCATTCCCTTTTTAATTCTTGACAAAGACCATGCAAAAGGAACGCTTCCTTTCTTGTCTCCCTTCTTCCCTTCATTATGATCCTTCCTTCCTTCCTTCCTTCCTTCCTTCCTTCCTTCCTTCCTCCCTCCCACCCACGCCTATAGTCCCTTTACTTCTTCCCTTCCTTATCATTATTGAATGCTTAAATGATCGATTGCTTCTCTCCCAGAATAACAACCACAGTGCGATGGACGAGGACCCAAATAGCATGACCTCTCCAGGGACAATATCTAATCGAGCGTTGTCCTCACAGATGTCGCCCGCTACTTCTGATATCAGCGAAACACGATGTAAGATTCCAAAACAATTGATATTGTGCAGCAGAATAGCCGCCATGTTTAAGAGATAATGAGAAAGTCTTTCATAGCTAAACATACAAGTGACAATTGTCACTCACACGGGTGGTGTGTGCTGCTAAGCCGCCGCATCTCAACAGTGTGTAATTGTGGGTACGTCCCACCCTTGCATGGACCCCAGGGGCGAAGCAAGGGGGAAAATCCTGACTATGCCAATCGATCCAATCAGATGTGAGTTGAGACCTGCTTTTTTTTGGTTCTCTCCTGTGTTTTACTGATCTATCTTGGGTACAATATATGATGATGACCCAAAACAGACCAGAATGCAGCGCAATCGCCGTTTTAGAAATAAGCTTTAATTCTATGATATATTGATCTCTCGTAGACGGAAATAAAACAGACGGTTCCGTAAGTGAATCGATCAAAAACGAGGACAAAATCGACAGCCTTGACAAAGATGGCGGCAGTCTAATGGGAGAAGATGGCGATAAAGGTGACGATTTTATCGAAGGGGATACAGACAGGGTAGTCCGCGAGCAAGAACGACGATACGCAAACAACGCCAGAGAAAGGTTTGTAGGTTTTGGGAGTCAAATTCGCTTCCGCGCGGCGGCCATTTTGAATCTCATTATTTTGGCAGACTTTGTTCTGCCTTAAGGCTTTTCTTAATCATGTTGTAAATAAAAATCATTTCAGTCTTTTTGAGGGGGATGTGGCAACTATTAAACATCGAAGATTTGCTAACAATGCTCGTGAACGGTGAGTGGTATCGTCGGTGTTGTCATACTTGCGTGGCGGCCATTTTGAATTGTGAATCGATCGTTCCCATCTATATGTAATGGCGTTTATCAAAACAAAATTAGCTCCAATTTAGATTGGGTTAGCGAAAATAGAGAGCGCTTTTTACTTAATCTCCAAAAATAACCACCAATTTGATGTTGGAAATTTTCGCGACATTTTCGGACGATTTCGGCCTAGGTTCGGAATCCTTTCGGGAATGCGATCTCGGAAGAATCTAAACCAAAACTTGACAAACATAGAGGAGGAGGCTTTGCGATTGAAAGACAAACAGATATGACTATTAGGATATTGTGAGCGAACATTATTGGGTACCCTGTGTTTATTTTGAAGACAAAAACATTTGGAGTGTATTTTAAAATTAATGCAATGAATACCGGTTTTAATGATGACAGACTTATACAGGTTATACAGTTATACAGGTTTACCTTAGTTGTAAGTTTAGTTTTAGTTAGATGTAAATGGTAGATGGGAAAGCTACGTCTTTCTATTGGGAGTGGAGAGATTAGGATTCAAAATGGGGGGAGGGGGGACATCAGTAAAGATTTATACTTTACGGAGTGTCAAACGTTTTTTTTTTTACGAAAGCTTTTTCCTTGTTGGCTTAATAGAAGGGTCTTGAATTTCTTACTAAGTTCAAGAGGGAAGATTACAACCATTCATAACAAGTTTACTGCGACTTCCCTAGTCTCCCTCGCATCCGTTTTTAGTGTCGGTCGTCACGCAACGCTCCCGTTGCGTAACGACCGACACTAAAATCGGATGCGAGGGAGACTACGACTTCCCCAGCCCTACCGTCAGTAAAGACGTACCTTCCCATAGTAGTTGTAGTTGGCTTGCAGACCTATTAGATATAGAATGAGATTTGAATGAGGTGTAAAATCTGAATTCAGCCCGTCTTGACCGTGTCGTGCTGTAACTTTAGGACCTACACGGTGCAACCCATTTTAAATTAATATGAGAATCCCTCAGACCTTGATTACTAGAAGTGTTTTCACCCATAGTTGGCAAGTGTTTTCTGTCTTCTATTTCCTTTTCATATCTGTTTATCTCTTTTTCGTTCTCTCTTTCTCTCGCTTAAAATGGCCGTCGCGCGCCTGTGTCTTAGACCCGAATTGAAATTCTTCTCTTGCACATTAATATTCCTCAAAATTTCTACTCGATCCAGTGATTTCCTAGCCTCCTTTGCAGCCGTTCGTAGGGTCGTCACGCAACATGGGGAGGGAAACGTTGCGTGACGACCCTAAGAACGGCTGCAAAGGAGGCTAGTGGTTTCCAAGAGGAAGGCATTTGATCCAGACTATCGCATTTTCCTAACTGGCCAATCAATGAGAATAACCAAAATGGCTTTTAAGTGTGACGTCATTAGCATAAATTAGCGACTTCTGGGCACAGAACGAACGTCCCTTCACAAAAAATCAATCAGTGATTCAAAATTATGGTTGCTAAAGATTAAGCATGCATTGCATTTGTCTCGGAAAAATTCAGAGTTCCTTATGCCCGCCTTGGGAGAAACAATAGTTCCCTTCACAGTTCCCTGCGTCATCTTGAAAGGTAGCCGTGCCTTTGCATCGAAGCGAGACGAACGGTGAGCTTGCAATGATAAAGACCTTTTTTAACACCTTGGACAAGTTATTCACTAGGACCCTGTCATTGCAACATCACCGTTTGTATCGCTTCGATGCAAAGGCCCGGCTACCTTTCAAGATGACGCAGGGAACTGTGAAGGGGACTATTGCTCGAGTAACACATTCTCTATTTTTAAAATATATTCTCCTACCATACAATATGATTTTTGCTTGTAGACGATACATTTACGTCACAATTTTGGCGTTACTGTTGCAATACACATTTGCCGACTTCCCTTGAGTGGCCACGAGACATTGGCTTCAATTCGAGGTTGAATTTAATAAATACTGTATATATTACGAACACATCGAGTCTAACCTTGTTCCGTGGTCACTGAAGCGAGTTTAGGAAAGATCTATTGTCGTATCAAACTGGACCCGTAATTAACGTCACAACTTAAAAGCTTTTGGTGTGAGAAATGGCTCAACTAATGAACAGTGCCTGGCTTGATTTGATTTTAGGATGAGAGTACGTGATATCAACGAAGCGTTCAAAGAGCTTGGTCGAATGTGTCAAATGCATTTACAGAATTCAAAACCACAAACAAAGGTAAGGTAGACAACTGTTACTTGAATCACTCTGGTGATTCTGGTCAGCGGTTGTAGTCAAGTTGGTTGCAGTTGAGTCGGTTGCAGTTGAGTCGGTTGCAGTTGAGTCGGTTGCAGTTGAGTCGGTTGCAGTCGAGTCGGTTGCAGTCGAGTCGGTTGCAGTCGAGTCGGTTGCAGTCGAGTCGGTTGCAGTCGAGTCGGTTGCAGTCGAGTCGGTTGCAGTCGAGTCGGTTGCAGTCGAGTCGGTTGCAGTTGAGTTGGTTACAGTTGAGTCGGTTGCAGTCGAGTCGGTTGCAGTCATGTCGGTTGCAGTCATGTCGGTTGCAGTCGAGTTGGTTGCAGTCGAGTCAGTTGCAGTCATGTCGGTTACAGTTGAGTCAGTTGCAGTCTTTGGGCTTCTTTTCTTTTCTTTTTTTGTGCGGAAATGAACAGCATAGAAACCATATTCTGTTATCTTCCTTATTTGTTTTACGAGGGTAGCACTTAATAGACCCTTTGCATTAAATTCCTAGAGGAATTGTTCTAGGGGACAAAACAATAGGCCCTCCTTTCTTATGCAAAGCAAAATCCATTGTTTTGTCCCCCAGGACAATTCCTCTCGGGACTCAGTGCAAGGGGTCTATAGCCAGTGCCTAACAAACCTTTGGCCCAGATTTCATGATTGGAGTTTGGAGGTTTATTTTAGCGGAGGGAGGAAAACCGGAGAACCCGGAGGAAACCCCTCGAGGCTCACGAGAGAACTAATTAGAAACTCTACACACACAGTTGTACGTTTGAGGGACGAAAGCCAAAACACTAGAACATGTCAGGGCAGGGTCTGCAGTTTTCTGGGTCGGGTTGGCAGCAAAAACGTGTTTTATGGTTATAATGTTGACTTAGTGAGGCAAGAATGCGAGATGGGATGGGATTTAGTGATTTAGTTACTCCCTTTATTGGCGTCATCCACAGCCTCCTCCCTTCCTCCCTTCGCCTCTCCCCCTCCCCCCTTACCGGGGAAGGTAGTTGTCTCTTTAAATGACTGTCAAAGTCGATTCAAAACTGTATTAAAATTGAATTTAACCTTTTTCTTTATCATAGTTTGGCTGTTTTCTTTCTTCTTTTCTTATGACCCTTTCACGGTTTGGCCGCCATTTTGAACTGTGGCCTGGCCTTCACTTGGAGTCGAGGCTGTTGATGACTTGGTTGACTGAGACCTTGATCACTCTGTAGTCATCAATGACCTCGCAACCAATGTAGAAGACTGGTGCCCAATATGAACTAGCCTTTGGCCTGGTTACATTTCAAGATGGCCGCCATTGCCCTACGAAGGGTCTTAAGGCCAATTTCTCATGTCAAAACTTGTTCTTAAAAGGAAAAGGAGCGTCCAAGTCAACCCAAACCCCGTCGGGAACCATCAACAAAGGAATGGTCTTTGTATGACGCCTCTAGCGGGAGTAACATTCCACAAACCAAGGTAACTACCGTAAGTGATTCCATGTTTCCCGCCAAAGATCTGAAGAAAAAATAAGAAACCAGTTTCTTGAAAAAAACATATCACATATTTTCTTGTTGATTTTTTAAAAAATTTATTGCTATTTTTAACTGTTTCAAGTACTGTTTGAAGCGGCCATTATGGGGTACCAAAACAATACATTTTCTATCCTCCGGGAATTGAATTTCAATCTCATGAGAATTGGAAACCATTTGTAATGTCATCCAAATAGACCTTCTTCGTTGTGTGACAATATGTTTCCAATAGTCCCCTTTACGGTGAGAGATGAACGGTGAGCTTGCAATGATAGAGACATGTGAATAATTGTCTAAGGTGTTAAAAAAAGGTCTCTATCATTGCAAGCTCACCGTTCGTCTCGCTTCGATACAAAGGCCCGGCTACCTTTCAAGATGGCGCAGGGAACCGTGAAGGGGACTATTGAACGTGACAAACCATTAGGGAAATGAACAGCTATTGTTTTGAAACTCGTCAGGATAACATCGTTATTCCTTTCGTATCCTTTGGGATACTAATGAATTTATCACGATTGGAATCGTCATCACGCGATAAAATAGATTTTAGTGGACGTCAATCAAAGTGTTTCCATGGCAATGTCTGGTAAAGAAACTCATTAAGGCACGTGCCTATAAAATGTTATGGAGATATTTTGATTGAGGCCCAGTTCTGTGCGGACACACTTAACCGGGACCACTTGAAAAAAGCAGTCACGTTATAGATTAAAAACAAAGGAATCAAAATAAGTCAAAGTTAAAGCAATCAGGAGAAAGCAATTGTGATTGGCTGGGGTCAATGGGATACTTATTTTTCTCTCTCCTCGATTGGCTAAAGGTCAATGGGATACTGATTTTGCTCTCTTCTGATTGGCTAAAGTTTTTTATTTATTTAAGTTTGTCCGCACTGTAAAAACTTACTTTGGTGTCAAACAATCACGTGCTGATAAATGACTTTGATAATGAATCAATTCAAAACATTGGAGAACCAAAAATATCTATCTTCAGTTCATTATTCGACTCGTGATGAAGAAGGTAAATCATCTAAATTACAGATACCTTCGAGCAGAAGTCGCTCTCTTATTTACTTTGAGGATGTCATTACTGATTTTTCATTTGAATATTGGTATATTGCATTAATCCGGTCCGTGCGTATAAAAGGAATGATTTCATTAATCGACTCTAGGGGTCAACGCGTGACCTTGTTTGACTGTAAGTGAGCTTATTCTATCCATTTCTTCATGCACTCCTTTGATATCGTTGTCATAAATCACAGAGACACCTTCCTCTTTTTTCAAATATGCAAAAGATATCCATCCTTACAATACCAGGTACGCAGCAAAGCAAAACTTGCATAAATCACAAGTGCGTACCAATATAGGCAAGCAAATGACGGCTAATATGGCGATTGAACTCTGGGAACAAATTCCTAGCCACTTAAAAAATGTTAATGTATTTTCGTTTGCGAAAAAATTAAAAAGTTATTTACTTGCCGACCAATTACAGATAAAAATTTAGTTCTTCCTTAGATTTTCCTTTTTCTAAATATTCTATTTCTTTCTTCATATATGTTAATATATACCATACATGTCATTACTCTAATTGTGGATTAACAGTTTTATTGTTCAGTTAAATTGTAATTATTTTTTATGTACTTGGTTCTTCTTCAGTTTACTCCAATGTTAAATTTTAAATTGCTGGGGTCTAACTCAAAAACCTTATGGTTAATTTAGACCCCAGGCTCTGAATTATGTTCTTTTGACAATTATCTATTTTTTATTTTCTTAGTTGTTTTCTATAGTTGTTTTTCACATTTCATGTAAATTTTCTTGTATGAGCAAATAAAATTGTATTGTATTGTATTGTATTGTATTGTATTGTATTGTATTGTATTGTATTGTCATAAGACTGACACAGCTCGATATCATGATGGTCACGTGAGACATACAAATAATAATATGTAGTAATATATATATATATATATGTATTTCAAATAAAATATCTAATTCCCACAATATAAATATATTCCCACAATACAGTGGAAAAATTAGCTGGCGCTAAAAAAACTATTCGAAAAAACGAAATGAAGTTTCAAGTTTCATCCAATTTCTATTTTGTTGATTTTAGCTTGTCATTTTGCATCAAGCTGTATCAGTAATCACGAGTTTGGAATCCCAAGTTAGAGGTGAGTACCGATGTACAACAAGCTGTCTTCCTTCCTCCCTCCCTTCCTCCCTCCCTGTCCTTTCTTTCTTCCTTCCTTCCTTCCTTCCTTCCCTCCTTCCTTCCTTCCTTCTTGTTTATCTTTTGTTTCCTTTTAATGCTCTCTTTTCCTGTTTGTTGGTTGTCCTAGAACGGAATCTAAATCCCAAAGCCGCCTGCTTAAAACGAAGAGAAGAAGAAAAAGTCGAAGAGGAGTCTCCCGAGAAGCGAGCAGTTCCAGGTGTAGACAAACCGTTTGATAACAATGCTGTCCGTGGAAGAGGCGGTCGCCGAGGAAGGCGATCTTCAAGAGGTTAGCTACTTAGTTATGGAATTCATCTCACACAACTTCTAGTGTGCTGCGCTCGTGGCTCCACTTGAGTTTGTATCACATGCCGACACCATTCTATGTTCAATAAGAGTCAAACCATAGAAAAGGGACCTCGATTTCCAAATTAACCTAATTTGTTGGTGCCATTCGTGTCATTCTCTTGAGAGTAAGATTCTTCAAGTTTGAGTTGTATCCATGTTCATGTGTCTTCTGATGCACCACTGTTAAACAAAGAAATGATACTCTAGGGAATGACACGTGGTCGGTACTGGGAAAACATTGCACCACAACGATTATGGTTTAATGTATGATAAATGTAACAAAACAGACATGTTAAGAATAAGCCTTTTCATAGTTTAAGAATCGATTCCACTGCGCATGCGATTTTATCCCGAATTTCTCACCTTCTTTTGTCTAAACCTTTTGTTCTTAATTAAACAAAAGAAGGTGAGAAATTCGGATAAAATCGCATGCGCAGTGGAATCGATTCTTAAACTATTAAAAGCTTATTGCTTGGGCGTTTTTACGCATGCGCGATGTTTCGGTCCCCTCGAAGGACTTGAGATACCTGTGGTAGACGTGATGCATATACGTGATGTATATACAACATTAACATAATATTTTTCTATTTCAGATTCATTAGAGTTTTAGATTTTTATCTTGTATGGTACTTTAAAAGAGGTGAGTTAATGATTAGAATAATATACTGTTTGGCAATGACGCATGCGTGAATGGCCGCGTAAAATACGTGACAATTATGTTATCGAACTTAGATAAGTTTTCGCATGACTACCGTGAAAAGCTCAGTGGTGTGAGCGTGCCGTGACCACGATATTTTCTAGAATTTTAATTGCCTGGTTTTTTTTTTTTTCTCGTGCAGTGATCTAAAATGAAACTATTTTTAGTTGGGCTTGTCCTCAAAGATTTCCATTTTGTTTTACAACGAAGAATCAATCCTAAAATGAAGTTGAATGCCATTTTAGACTCTAAAACTTGCACCAAAGTTGTCGTAAAGAAGGCAGAAAGAGACCTTTATTTACATAATCTTGATCGTTAATCCTTGCCTTTGTAGCCGTCAATGCATTGAAAAACACGCCTGATAATCTCTTTAGCTGTTGAACAGATTGCCTTTTTTGTCTTATGTTGTTTTTGTGCAAAAAGAGGTAAACTTTCGAAATTTTCTAGAGTAAAATCAGGTATTGTTTTGTAGAACGTTATGTCATCTGTGTCTTAACATAGCTGTCAGCCAATCAGAATGTGTTATTTAACGTGAGATGTTGTAAAAAATACACTCAATTGAAGAATCGTTGTCGGGTTCAGAAACATAGAACATAAAAGCTGAGATCGAAATAGCACATGGGAAATGACATAATTATATTATAATTTATTCATTTGCGGCATCCATGCAGTCAGTTTAGAATGCCAAACGCGTATTAAAAACAGTGGATGATGCCACGGGTCGCCGGTCACAGCATGCATCTAATTAACGTACTTCCCATGTGTCATTTCGGTCTCATGTTCTATGTTTCTGAACCCGACAACGATTCTTCAGTTGAGTGTATACGTATGTCTAACTGATGGAATCTGCAGTCAAAGTTCCATCCATCCCTCCATCATTCCTTTTAACCCATTTATTCGTTCTTTTATTTTCCCACAGAAAAAAAAAGATCCCTATACGAAGAAGATGGTTTATATCTGGACTTATACTATAAAACTGTGCCTCACGATGGAATCTAACAAAACATTGCAAAAAGGTCCAAGGCACAGCCTTTCTACACCAGGAAAGTTCTACTCCATAAACTATCATATTTCTATTAAGCTCAATATTGGATGATAATTCAAATTAAACGTAAGTTAACTATCAGATGTAAGGGATCTAATGTATCTAATATATCTATGTGAATGTTAGATATAGGCATCTGTCGAGGTGACGTCACCATTTGTGACGTCATCCATTTCTCTTAGTAAACTTCTCTAAGTGTAGTGCGTTAAGGATAAAAGGAATTTGTAATACCTTGTGCTCTAGAAGATTGTGTGATGAAAAAAGGTTTAGATCTTAACCTAAACTCAAATTGATAGAATCTGCCGAAAGGGTTATCCCATAATTTCTTTTGGGCAGATGGAGCTGACGTCATCGTGCTCCATAGGGAAATTCCCGCTTCCCGTCATGCCCTTCGAGGTTACTTTCACGTCACACAAATACTGGTCATCCCCAGAAATCAAGTCATTCATGTAACAGGTCCCTCAGAGATAGGTTTGCCATTTTAGATAGGATATCATCGATGGTTCATCAACGTTTTTCATCAATAGTCCCCTTCACAGTTCCCTGCGCCATCTTGAAAGGTAACCGTGCCTTTGCATCGAAGCGAGACGAACGGTGAGCATGCAATGATAGGGACCTTTTTTTATCACCTTGGACAATTATTCACATGTCTCAATCTTTGCAAGCTCACCGTTTTTCTCGCTTCGATGCAAATGCATGGTTGCCTTTCAAGACGGCGCAGAGAACGTGAAGGGGGACTATTAGTCGCACTTGCACTATGATAGTTCTCTAACATTGCAGTCGTATAGGAAGGATACATGACTACAAACATGGTGACCTACTAGGACGACGGCCTTCAAGATAATATTTTTATTAGGTCGAGTGATCTCCTACATATAAGATGTTCCAAAAATGTTTGTTTAGCGATGTTAATCCATTGTGAAAAGTCATAACTCGAACTCTGACTAAATTTTCAAACTCATTTACTTAACGTAACCTCGACTGATATTTCTTACATTCGAAGATGAATTATGACATCTTGTTGACAATACGTTGTCGCGATGACTCTTGTTTAAAATCATTTAAAAGCCAAAAGTAGAAAGCAAACTAAAAATTAAATACTACAATCTTAGAATTTTTTTTTTTTTTTTTTCGATTTGGATATGAAAGACTTTATTTTATTTTAACTTTATTTTTTACCAGATTTTTTTTTTTTTTTTTTTTTTTTTTTTTTTTTTGACTTCAGCAAAAATACGATCTATTTTATTTGAGTTCATTTTCTAACGGCTGTCGTAGAAAGAGCCGGAAAGTGTTAGAAATATTGATCGTGATCTGTGGTGAAATACCATTGAGCGTTACAAAGGAAGGCGTGACAGTCACGCGAACTGTAAATAGTGTAAGACCTTTTAGTAAACACCTGTTCCTTCGTACATTGGTAGCATTCGAAAAGGGACTTTAATTTGGCCAAAAATGATGAATTTTTATTATCACTTAAAAGTGAGAAAAGTCCACTTCGCAAATTTTTTCCCGACAACTCAAATTCAGACTCAATCTATCAAAGATCTGTAAGCGGGAATTACGCTCTAGGTCGATCAGGAAATGTACACCGAAGCTTCCCTTGTGTCCTAAAACGTCCACGACCAAGAGTAAAGCATATGCCAAACCTCATCCCCTTCACTCTGTTGGTGGGGGTATCATAGTCCGTATAGGCTGTTCATACGTCACTTTTCGCCAAGATGGCTGACTAAGGCAATAGTTTCTAGCCAATCATGTGACCACTAGCCGCCTTAATGAATAGACCTCGGAATGCAGCTCACTTTTGAGAGCAAAACAATAGGTTTCCAATTCTAATGAGATTTTTTCCTCCAAGTGGAGCTGTTTTGAAGTCACATGCAAGGGGTCTATTTGTTAAACCCACGAATACTCAAGTGGTAATGGTTCAGTAGAGTTACAATGATTTTACGTAACCCGTGAAACAAAGCTTTATCACTTATAGTGACTGACAGTCCAAATACAAAAGAAAACAATTGAATTCGTGTCTACTACTGTGGATTACGTTAACTATTCTTTCACGGGCGAAGTAAAATCACTCTAATGTAACTACTCATGTATTTACCAATAAATCGAATGTTATTTGACATCAATATGTCCGGCCTTGTGCCATCTAATATGGCGACAAATGGTCACGTGATACGTTAGCGTGTTTCAATAGCATAGACCCAATCCACTGTTTTCCCATTTCAGACCACGTGTCATTTCCTAGAGTATCATTTCTTTGTTTAACGGTTGCACGTGAGAAGACATGAATATGAGTACAAGTAAAGCTAAGAATATCATTCTCAAGAATAACACGTGGTCTGAAATGGGCAAACATTACGCCTAAGTGGATTTGGTGCATTGATAAACCATATGAATTTTTGAAGACTCAAGGCCTGGTCACGAGAAATCACTCGATCGCCACCATCTCCCTAACGATCTCTATTTTTAGATATTTTTTTAATGGTCAATATCCCCAAGCCAAGCCCATTGGCCGGCCTTTTTCTACATGATCCTTAGAAACTACATTAATATAAAATAGCGTGAAGAATCGTTAAGTGTGCTTCCCAACCGATACAATAGAGCAACTTATTGTACATAATATCGATGAGATTTGTTGACGGTCACGTGACTTTGTCGTCATATTTTTACATCACGTGACCCAAGCATGGTACATAATTGTATTCATCGGCATCAAGTCTAAAAGGTCTTTAAACCTTGAAAACATCTGCTGTCATTGGCCAGGTTAATTTTGCAATATGACAGCGTTTATCACGTGACCAGTCAATAAATATACTCTCTCAAGTCTTCAGTATGCACTTAACCTGAACTTGAAATAGATATGCCGAAGATAAGATATATATATATATATAATATATATAACAATTCTACTTTAACTGTACTGTTTTCTTATTGTTATAATAGTGTAGATTATTTTGATAATTCGGAAACCATTCAACAATTTCGAAATCCAGGGCGGCCATGTTGGATTGCGTAAATACAACTGTGATCTGGCGGTGAAGTCACATATTAAGCACGTTTGCTAGCTATCGCGTTGGTGTAACATTGCCACTCGGACGGCGATGAAAACCTCTCTTAAAGCAAGCACAACATGGCGGTCATGTAAAGAAAACAAAAAACATCTATTGTTGACGTCATGACTAGTAATGACGTCAGTTTTAAACATGTCAGCTCTAGTGTCTATGTTAGTAGATCTATTTTAGTATGTTTAACATAAATTCTAAAAGGAAGAACATATTGACCAAAATATACATTCGTCCAATAATCAAACAGGCATCAAATCGAGGTTAATAGGTAAAATTTTCAATATCTTCCAACCTCGATTGAGTGTTTACTGTTTGACTAGTGAACCTGTGTATAGAAAAGTGGTTGGTAACGTCATCGTAAACAACCTGTAATGTACTTTTTAGGACGATTGCTAAGGTTTCAATACTTCTTGTAATGTAACTGACCGTGTTGTAAATATGGCTCATGTGTGTAAACTGTATTGATTTGGTTAGATAGAAAAGCTAATATATCAGAGACTACTCAAATATTTGATTCTGATTCTGTTGTGTTCAATTACTTTATTACAGTCAAACCAGCTCATGCGTTGCTATAATCAAAGTTAAAGGATTCTTTATTCTTGGAAGTTCAGTGGCTGATCCAAGGGAGGGGTGCAGGGGGTGCGCACCCTTCCCTTGTTCAACTCTGTTCCCCTACTTCGAAGATAACCAATGCAAAATAATGTTTTTTCACTTTGAATATAAGGGGTGCACCCCTCGCTGGGTTAACTTTGTGCAGTGCACCCCTCCCTGAACAAATTCCTGGATCCGCCCCTGAAGTTTGATTCCTATCCTGCTTTGAAGCTTGCATTAATCAAACGAACGCAAATTTGAATAATGGCTCGGATTAAAAGTTTATTTAGTTCTTCACAGATTCGTGCAAAGCTCAAATTATTTCTACGGTTGTTACTATAATTTTAAAGTTATTTGTGTGGTGTATATTTTTATTCAAAAAATCCTTTCACAAATGAACATTTTGATGTTTTGAGGAAAAGACCGGGATTGAAATGTTACAACGTTCGTTTAGCCAATCCGAATCAAGAAAATTTTCAAAACTGAAGTGTCACTTTTCCTTTTGAAATATTAATGATTTCCAGTCCACGTATCAAATGAAAGAGGTACTCGTTTAGAGCCTTTCTGACGCCAGTCGTCCAACGCACAAATCCTTATTAAAATAATCTTACAATGTGTGGTAAAACCTAGAAAAAATTACTTCAAATCATGATTGAGAAATGTTTCTTGAAATTACAACATAAATTTACTTACATCCTGGCGTCTTCTGACGAAAAAACGATGAAAATTAATACGAAAAAATTTTATGTGGCGGCCATGAGGTCTTCTTCTACGCGCCAAGACTCATGGGATCACTTGACACAGGAAACCCAAACTATGCTGATCGCACAACTTTCTAGCTTAAATTTATTCCAATACAAACAGTGACACAATAAATAATGAGTTTTAGATTTTTATCACAATGGTGGACATGCCTTTATTTTTCGCTTCTCAATTTCACACTTGACACATCAGTTTTGCAATGACGTCACTTTTCTACGTCACTCTATCAGATCAGCTAACTAGAGAACGAGCTAGAAATGTGTTAAGGGAACAAATTTTAATTAGGCAAGCAGCACGGTTCTAGCGCTAGTCTGACCTCGCTGTTACTGTTTGTCGAAGTATTATGATAATCCGAGTGGATGTAATCCTGAGAAGGACTGTTTGATGTGACTGACGTTTCGACAACCTGAGCGGAATTCATCTTTTGAGTCAAGTTACTAGCTCGCTGTTACTAGCTCGATTGGACACGAGTGAAAAGCGTCTGCGCATGCTCTGAACCCGTATTCAAATAAGTCAAAGCATATGTAAATTTGACTTTCAAACATGCCTGTTAAATTGGACTTCACAAAATGCCAAAACTTAGCGTCCATGCTTGGAACGTAAGGCTAATTCTTTCATATTGTGTTTGTTAATACAGTATCTTGGCCTGACAAAAGTATACTCTCGAACTTTTTTGTATACTTGGAGAAAACAAACATTTATTTTCTCACTCAAACTCTTCAAAATTCTTAGAGAACGTGCTGAAGTGCACGCATGCGCAAACGTTTTTCTCTAGTGTCGCTGGTCATTTAGGGGATTTGGATTAACTTATTACTCGGGCTTCTTCCGAAGGAAGGTCCGAGTTCTTTTTTTCCATCGTCTACGAAATGCAGTCATGCGCAGTTAGCGCCAGTTAGGAACGCCTGGGAAATCAAATACGCATGCGTACTTCGATTATATAAACTGAGCATGCGCATCGGGTCTCTGACGTGTACATGATTGCTGAGTCAACAAGATGAAGTGGTTTAAAAAGTATATATTCTCCTAAAAATGGGCAAAATAACGCTGGTATGCTAGGAAAATGTCCCAGCCACACCAAAAAGAAACGTGGAGAGACTTTAAATCATCATTTAAAAAGGTTAACTCACTTGTACTTCGCAAGAAAGGCATTGATTAGATTGTGAGTATTTGCTTGAATATTCGGACGTTTAGTTTGGTACTTCATCTTAGGCTTCTTACTTCACGTTCACGTGAGTATTTACATCAGTCCTAGTGTAGAAACCAATAGAAAAGATAGAAACCCTTTTGATTGACGTCCACCAAAACTCAATTTTTCGTTGTGATTTAGGTCTCACTTAGTCGCGTGTGACTGGGAATCGCAGTAAATCATGTATGTGATGTATATTAAATTCCTTTATATTTTGGTAACATCTGTGGCAAATTTGTTATAGTAAGGGTTTTTGATTACAGTAGAAAGCTTTTGATCATTTTTTTGTATGTAAGATTGCTGAAACAATATGAAGTCACGTTCTTTTTTGTTTATGAGAAGTCATCCTTCTTTATGTTGCAAGATAGTTCTGTTGAAAAAATGTTGTGTTCAAAAAGTCCAGTTACAGTTTTCTTTATAAATTTGAACACAGTATATGATATTTTCCTACAAAACATTAAGCAAGATATATAGGTTAATATTCTGTTATGCTGAACACATCAAAATAGTTATGCCTTGAGTTCAAAATGTTTCTGTGTCTTAAGATGTTTAAATTTGTTGAAATAAATACTTGAATTACGTAAAGCAATTTTTGCGAAGATAAAAGATAAGTTCAAACAAAACAAAACACAGCTAGAAGTTATCAGTGAGCGATTCTAACATCCTTTCGCTTAAATATTTCATCATAATCACGTGTTATGACGTCCGATCTCATTAAAAACTGCATCAAACATTAATTCAATCTTTATGTGACTTATGTGCAAAACAGATTTGCAATCAGATAAAACACGTTTGTGCAGCAGCGTTCCAAACGTGGAAGGTAGCGGTCAAGCGTGGTGAGGGGTTCCAGCCACCTTAAAACTTGGTAAAGGTACAATGGTAAAGTTAAAAATGTTCTTAGGTAGATTAGCGTGAGCGGTAGACTAGATTGAATGAAATGATGGCAGGGAGCTCGAGTACTTCATGATGTTTGTGAAAAATAATCCTTGTGATAGCAGATGATGTGTTAGTTTTTCCTCTTGTGTAGATCTAAAGTTCTTGAGTACTTCTTTAGTTGATTGAAAAACATCATATTGAATCATTAAGCTGTTACTGGACGACTTCCAAAGATATTTTATGTCGCTGCTTTTAGATGATTTTAGGACTTTTCTTGTAACGGTTTGGCATTGAATGAACTTGGCTGAAGGGGGGATGATATTTAGACCAAATTTATTTCGTGGTAGATAAGTGTTACTTAGGGTTCCAGATATGGGGATTTCTAGCCATCTACGAAGATATTGATTTACTAAGGTGCTGACACACGGTGCAACATTGAACGCAACATTGCAACATCGCAACACCGCTTGTGTCGGCCTGATTTGTTAAGATATTTGGTCAGCAGTTATAAATTTGGTGCAAGGTGATTGGCTGGAAATTTCAAAATGTTGCAGGTAATGTTGCAGCCATGTTCACATGATGAAATTTGTTGCGCGCAATGTTGCAAGAGTAAAGCGCGATTCAACTTCAGATTTGTTGCATGCTAACGCTGCTTTCAACAAGTTTGGGATAGACACACGCTGCAACATTCCTGCTGCGTGCAATGTTGCATGCAATGTTGCAACGTGTGTCAGAACCTTTAGGGGTCAAGATTTTCAGTTATCCATGTTTTTCCGAGGTCAGCAACAGTTAAATGCCAGGATATTTTAAATAAAGCATAACGACCATAAAGAAGGAGTTTATTTTTAGGATGAAGTGGTTTCATATCAATATCAGACATCATGGACGTACAGTGGAGGTCACTTCAGATCAATAGTAGTAATAATAATAATAATGATGATGATGATGATGATGATGATGATAATAATAATAATGGGTTATTTCACAGAACTGTGAGATTGTGAAACGTCTGTACATTGTTAAATTTGTATACATTGTAAAACCAGTCATGCAGATATTTGCTTAGACTATTCATGCCCGCAATATTCTGTATTCATGTAGCAAAAATGTCTGAAGTTGAAATAAACATATAATAATAATAATAATAATAATAATAATAATAATAATAATAATAATAATGATAATAACACGCTGCACATTCGAAACCAAACAGAAACTCAGCACCGAGATGAAATATCGAATGATGAACAACATTGAGTAAGAATAAAATGGACCAAACAAATGTGCGTATTTGGTAGGCCAGCATCTAGTTAGACAATGGCAAGACAAAGATTTAGAGAAAGAAAGTTATAACATCCCTAAGATATGGAAGAACATTCCTGACGTCGTTTACAGTATACACACTAGTATCCTGCAACAGTTACTGACAACTAAGGTATATCGTAGAAAGAAGTTAAAGGAAGGAGGAGGAGATCTAAGATGCAGGTTATGCCACGTCCAAGAAGAAACAATACCACACTTGCTATGCGGATGTTCTGCTATCGCACAATCCCTATACAAGGCAAGACACGATCGGATGCTACGCCCTATTTACCATCAAATCATATAGTCGTCCTATAGGTTCACTAAAGATGAAGATCTGCAGACACCATGGCACAAACAACCAATACCAGAACCTGTCGTAAAGAACAAAAAAGCAAAGATACTCTGGGACATTCCAATACATCTGAAGGTTGCCAGGTTCTCCAAAGAACGGAGCTAACAAGCAGGACATAGTGGTAAAGGACAAAGAGAAGAAGACCTGGTTGATCATCGAAGGAACTGTTTGTAATATAGGCATTATTGAAGAACGAACACTATAAAAACAACAGAAATATACCGAATTAAGATCATGCCTAAAGAGCCTATATCCCGATTATAAAGGATACGAGGATATAGCCTAGAACTATAAAAGTTCCGCTTTATTCTCGTAAAGTATTACGCATACTGCCGCATATCTGTCTGGTGGGTGCGCGTGCGGGGGTGGGGCTCAGGGTGGCGGAGAGCTTGTCTCTCCTTTATTTAGTACATATTCATATACTTATATTTCATTTATAGAGCATTTTTCGCTAATTACGCTGCTTAGGGTCTTTCTTTATAATGCATTTTTGTCATGTTTTGTTGTTTTTCTTGGGAGTTTTCACATAGGGATAACCTCATAACTTCCTTTCAAGTCGCCTATTATTGTGCTTTGTTGTCTTATTTGTATCGCTTTTTGCTAGCCTCTGCTCTTACTTGTATTTTACTATTTGTCAATAATTTATTTGCGATTTGAATAAACTATGTATGTATGTATGTATACTGAAAGTTTAAATAAACGAAGATAATAATAATGATAATGATAATAATAATATTAATAACTGCTTTGTAACAGTTAAAACACAGGGATATTAGATTAAAGTAAATGGTGAAAATAAAATCGTAAAAACCAATTTTTTTTAATTCGAGGTCAAGATAATGACCTCCGTAACAAGAACGATTTAAAAAATCGATAAAACATACACTAGAAAAAATTTATTTCCGCGTGCGTCTTTGTTTTCATATGGTAACTGATGTCGCTCTTATGTACACACCTAATTCAAAAAACGCTGTCATCGCCAAAGGCGATAAACGATAGGTCATTCCGACATGGAAATGGTATCGTTGAATACAAAGAACATTGAATCAGTCTCAACACTAAGGTCCATACTCTTTAATTTCTTGTAACTTAAGATATAGGTTTTATCTTTTGAAGAATAAAGATTATTATACTCTTGACGAGAATAATAATAAGAAACACAAGTCATTCCAGCTATTCTTGGATCTTAGAATGACATATATCCTATTGCTTTGTGCCTAACGCCTATTGCCTATCGCTTTTGGCGATGACAACGTTTATTGAAATAGGTGTATATTTTGGGAAAAAACAACACACTTTCAAAAACAAATCGTCTTTTAAACCTCGAACTCCACAAAAAACTTCCCTATGAGTGGGGGTTCATTTTTTAAATACTCTTTTGGCTCTTCCTCGAAGACTTCTATGACCGAAATTTTCGTGCAGAAAATTTTCTGTCATGTTATGTCAAGGTTCTTACCTGCTTAGGACTCGGGCAAGAACAAATTTTGACATCTCCGAGGAAGAGCCAAAAGGGTTTTTTTTTTTAAAGAAAAATAAGGGTCCAACAACACAATGTCTTAAATACGAGTCACAAGCTCGCGCTGGTCTTGAAGGCAAGTCATAACGTATATAGCCACATGCATCTCACTTGTTGCACGTACAAGCTATGTTGGACCTTGATCTTGTGCTGTTGCATGAGAGTATAAAGCGACGACTGAAAGACTTGATTATTGCCGCTCTGAGGTACTGAACGCAACACAGGAGTCTTAACGCTAAAATAATGGCAGCAATGTTACAAGCTCCTTTGCGAGCTTTACGAGCTCCTTTCCGTGTCGCAGCTGTTTCTCACTGCAAGGACCTGTTATCAATAGCCTGGCAAGACGGTAAGCAGAGCAACTTCCCAAATATCTGGCTTCGAAGTGCAGCGCGCGATCCCGAAGTTTTCGATGCCGGTTCTTTGCTGTATAAAAGAAATGACTACGTTGAGTTTATCTGTAAAGAATCCCCGTTGGTTCGTGCAGAACACGAGAAGGGAAGCGAGGATATTCTTGTTGAATGGGGAGACCATCTTGGTACTTTTAATGCTTCTTGGCTTCGTGCTCAAGACCATAATATCAACAAAGATCTTTGCAAGAAACGCGACTTCACTGTTTGGGATGCCAACTTTAAGTTCCCAGTTTATAACTACTCTGAAAGAATGGAAAATTTCGACAGCTGGTTTGGGGACTTGAGGAAGTACGGCTTGGCAATTTTCCAGGGAGTACCCCCAAATGAAGCAGGTATTTTAGGTCTACTTCACTCGATTGGTCAAGAAGCTCAACGCTACCACCCCACCAATATATTACATATCGTAAAGGACAGCAAGGAGGAGAGCTCTTATGAAAGTTATACCTACGCGCCAAAGGTCCACCCAATGCATGTGGACACCCCCTATTATGCATCAATGCACAGATTGACGGCCTTGGTAGGAAACCGCTACAGCGCTCCGACGCAAGACACATACAGTCTTTTCGTTGATAACCTGAAGGTTATTGGAGACATCCGTCGAGAAGAGCCCGAGGCTTATGACCTGCTTCGCACGATACCGGTGCGTCTGGGAAGGAGACGACTCAGGACAGTCCTTGACCATTGTCATGCTGATGAACACTATAAGTATCACCTAGACAACGTGGTATATAAAACAATGATCGCCTATGACGAAAGAGAAAAGCTTGACTGTATCAACATGACGAACAAACACGCAGGGGTAGATTTCAGTGTCTTCAAAGACCATACAACGATGAAGAAGCACTATGATGCGTACAGGCTGCTGCAGAAAAAGCTAGATGAGGAAGCGAACCAGCAACGACTTATCCTGAAAGAAGGAACCGCTGTTCTTATGAATAATGGGCGCATCAGCCATGGACGACAAGATATCCATGCTACTACCGAGCGTTATGTTCTGTCGGCTTTTCTCTCCGAGAGGATGTGGGATACGAGATGGCGAATCCTGAATGGGCAAAAATCAGGTCTCGAAGAGAAATGGCTGTATGGATGTTCGCCTGAACAACTGGAGATACTCGCAGACAGAAAGGGAGAATAGAAAATAGAGAAAGAGTTATTCGTAATGTTTAGGAGCGATTATTCGGGACAATTTTACTCTGCAACTTGTCTCGCAATATATGTTATGTGTCGTTGCCAGGTCATTGACTGAAATCTATAATGCATACAGAAATGTATTCTGTTATTTCTAAGTAAATAAATCACTAAAGAACCTAAAATACTATGCCATTTTGTGTTCTCAAAATAGTAATATTTCAATATATAAAGCAAAATTATGCTGTCCCCCCCCCCCCCCCCCCTTCCCCAGAGTACAAGCAGTTTTATTCCTATATAATAACAAAACAAATTAAAAAAACAAACAAAAAACCATTAAGACCACCAGAATAACAGGGCCGTAACCGGAGGGGAGCACAGGGTGCACGTGCATCCCCCCCCCCCCCCTCCCCATAAAAGATTAAGGTCCGCTCATCTATCTTCTTTTGCTTTAAAATTGCATGTAAATTAAATGAAGACCATTTTCCATCTGCACGTTGTAGCATGTTTAAGAATTACTCCCATTATCCTCCCCCCCTCCCCCCCTTTTTTTTTTGGTTCTGCAAATCATTGCCTGTGTACCTCCCCTGCAAGATCCCTGGTTACGCCCCTGCATGACGGATTTGAATCAGAGAAATAAACATCTAGGTCAAAACATTAAGGCTACGAGCATTTAAACGGCTTGGTATCGGAGAACATCACAGGGAGCACGGCTTTGGGATTTGTACATGAATAAATCAATCAATAAAGTGCTTTGGGTTTCCTGTGTTGAGATTTGACACAAGACGCTGATTGATGGGTTGCAAGCATTCTCAAGAGAGTTAAAAGACAAAAGCATGGGGGCCATTGTGGTGCCGTTAACAATGGACGCTAATAAGAAATCTTTTGTTAAATGGCACCATCATGGCCGCGATGACGTAACGTGCAATCGAAGAATACGTTGAATTTCCAGTAATCGTATTACCAGTAACTTGATAGCAGATTAACGTAACGTATCAGTGTAACGCACGCCCTAGTAAATGGTAAGACTAGGGCGTGCGTTACGCTAATACGTTAAATTTGAATTATAAGCTGCTCTCGAGTTACTTACATTAATCTGCTATCAAGTTACCAAATCTCAACACAGGAAACCCAAAGTACTTTATTGACTTATTTATCATTGGCGTCTTGTTTCAAATCTCAACACAGGATACCCAAAACACTTTATTGATTTATTTATTCATGTACAGATTCCAAAGCCGGGCTCCCTGTGAGAGTACACTTGAAAAATTATTCAGGGATATACACTTATTTCAATTCACCAATTTCCATACATCGGGTCTCTGGTCAAACACAAAGCATTCAGTCGAGGCTGCAAGGTTCAAATTTGAATAATCCTTTGAAAGTACCTTTTTGCGCCCCGCTTGAGCGCATTGTGTTTAACCAGTGAACCAATGTATGGAAAATGGTGAATAAAGTTAGTCACCAAAAACCTAGAAAGCTGAGATCACTGAGCATCATGGGAAACTTTTCATATCAAAAAAGCATATATATACAAAGCTTTTTTAATACAAACTGCAGCTCGATAATGCTCAGAAGAGGTGAGACTGTAACCGGTAAAAGATTCGCAAGTCCATCAACAGTTATCGAGCGGTTGAACGTGTAAAATGAATCTACCCATAATCCTTGTCGGCCTCAGCTTTATAGCTTTTCAGGTGACTAACTTTATTGAAATAAGTGTATACGGGAAATTGGTTTGCTTTTATTGGTTTGCTCACTTTTCTTCCAATTATAGAGTTCAAGGCATTTAACCCATGGTAAAAAAAGTGCTAGTCAACGTGTAATATTGAAATAGACACACAGTGGAAAACAATGTGATGAAATGTTAGTCAAATATCTATTTCACGCGTTTAATAACTAAGGCCTAGGGCAAACGTCGAACTTTCTATGCACCGAACTCATTAAAAACAATGGATATCAGGTGATAATGAGGCGGCATTCTTCGATGTCATGCGCCTTTTTCACGCGGCAGCCATGTTGGTTGGAACAATAGATTCTACCACGCGTAGCTTCGCATACAAAAGTTTGAGAACGAGTTTATGCGGGTGAAACAAAGGTTTTTATTCTCATGAGGGTAAACATGGCTGCCGTGGTATAAAGGTCCATTAAGTTCGGTGCATGGAAAGTTCGACGTTTGCCCTAGGCCTAAACTCTTTTTTATAATATTTAATTAGTTTTCATTGTTTGACTTTATATCCCGGGGGGGAGGGGGGGGGGTATTATCACCTCAACTTGGGTAGGGGTGTGCCGCCAGGACCTCAAAACCCTGACCCTATCCCAGACCTAAAATTTTAATTTTACATACCCTACTCCAGACTAAAAATAAGAATTGTACACCCTATCCCAGACTAAAAGACGGAAAATACGGTTTTACAATCGATTGCAATCAATATTTACTAACGTTTTTATTGTTTTTGTGCCGGCAGAAAGCGTAGCCTGTTCGCCAGACAAAAAATGACCAAATCGTTAACCCTATCCCAGACTAAACTGATACCCTATCCCAGACGAAATGTCAAAAAATGATACCCCACCCCAGACCCAAAAGCCGAAAAACCATACCCTATAGGGCGGCACATACCCGTATAGCAAATATAGGGGAGTACCCCCCCCCTCCCGGGCTTTGTATGTTTGATAGACAGCAAAAACACAAAAAGGAAACGTAAAAAGTGTTTACCAAACTGTCCACCTAACTGTCTACGTACTGTCTACCTAACGGTCTAAGTAATTTTCTACGTGAGTGGCAATATAGATAGCAAAGTCAGATAAAGAAAGTACATGTTTATGGTTGAGGTCACTTCAAGGGCTGCCGTATTCGACTGTAACCGTGCTGCCTTACTGCCAAGTTCTTCACGGACAAAATTCAACTTTGCGTTGATGTGATTGGATAAAATGGGTCATGCGATGGCTGATAGTAAAACTACTGTTCTTTCCTAATTAAAGTAATAAATGATTTCATTGGTTCGTGCACTGATGATTGCAAGGCCCAGTTGAAGCTCAATAATTTATAGAGTATTGAATTTTACCCATATTATTTAACACAAACTTATTTATACATTTATATATTTTTTATTTTGTATTATAATTTTTGTACAGATCAGTCAGTCAGTCTGTCTGTCTGTCTTATATTCTTTTCTAACCATGAATTAAGTACAACACTTATTTCTTTGTCATTTTGACTCCAATAGCTTCATATGCTACAGTAATCAGTTCGTCATCTTTGACTCCATTAAATCTCCCATTATCCAGCTCTTTAATGCTTTCTTCTATCTCTTCATCTGTGTATCGATGGAAATACGACCAATAGCGATTTCGAATCATATAATACCACCTACTTTTGGGAATTCTGAAAGTAGGCTCCTCATTGGTTACTTCTGTGGTGACGTCATCACGGCTTTTGACGTAAGGTAATATGATATCAAATGGGTTTGAATTCTCCTTCAGGTGTTGCAACTGAAGAACTGACAGCGGTAGGGATGATAAGGATTTTTCGCTACAGGGTAACCCACTTATTATAAAGCAAGCACCATTCTTCGGGAGGTAGTCGAGGATCTGTCCAACGCATTTTACGATGTCATCGATGTGGTGTACTACACTACAGAGTAGCACCTTGTTGAATCGCCGCTGAGCAAAAAAAAAAAAAAAAAAAAAAAATAGAGCTGTGAATAACTTTAAAGTACTTATAAGCCTGTACACAATATTTTCAGAATTGATTCTTCAAATAGTGAATAGTTGATTGTGAAAATATTTCGTCATTTGAATGTCGGGTCTTTAAGATACGAAGGTTTATATTCCCAATATGTTAATGACTATGACGTAACATAAGGGATTTGAGTTATTTGGTGCCAACTTTTGATATTGGACGCTGGACATTTTGGGAAAACAAATTTGATGAACCTTTACGTGAGTCACGAGTAAAAGGGTGATGCTTTTAAAATACTGTATTCCAGAACGAGTGCAGTGTTGTATATTAAATGATCCCTTATGTTACGTCATAGTCATTAACATATTGGGAATATAAACCTTCGTATCTTAAAGACCCGACATTCAAATGACGAAATATTTTCACAATCAACTATCCACTATCTAAAGAATCAATTCTGAAAATATTGTGCAAAGGCTTATAAGCACTTTAATGTACCATTTGAGAACACAAACCTGACTTCCGACTTGAGCTAAATGATCACAAAACAGTTCTGCTGTTTGTGTGACAGGTACAATACCATCCAGTTTGCTTGCATGTTCAAAGAATGCGTGACAAGGCTCCACACATGTCACAGGGTTCTTCAGTCCTACTTGCTTCCATATCAGATGAGCTTGTTGACCTGTAGCAGCACCAATGTCCAAGAGCAGATCATCTGGTGTCAGTTGTAGTCTTTTGATGATAAGTGGAGCTCTAAATTGTTGATGGATGGGCTCGTAAAGGTAATTGTACTTGCTGGATATATCAATGTAATGCGAGTCCATTTTGCCTAAAAATAAAAATAATAAGAAACTTAATGCGAGCACAAATTCGCAGTGCTATCCAGGTGATCTCGATTCGGAGTGCACAAAAACAGTTCCTAATACCTAGTCTCCTATTTTATAATATCTTACGGTAATCAAAATGGCGGCTGGTGACAATACTCCCATTTCGAGTTCGCCTTTGCTCAGTCTTAGCCTTGATTATGTACAAATGTGTTCTTTTCTTTAATTAAGGCCCATTGTATAGTAAGGAATGTACGAACTACGGAGCAATACGAGTTGATTAAAATGCCACGGGTTTTGGCTGAATATTCTAAAACACAACCGAGACTAAGGCTGAGCAAAGAGAACTCGAAACTGGAGTATTTAGCCAACGCCGATTTCGCTTACTAATATTGCACTTATACTTTGTTTTTATTGATATTAACTGCTGATGGGGCAGTAGGAACGTTTCTGGTATATGCAACAGAATTTTTAAATGGAAGATATATTGCAGCACGTATTTTGAAAAGTTTAACTCGAAATGCGACTCCATTTTGAAATTCATCTGAAACTTTTGCGATGCAACAAAAATGCTTCTGATTGGTTAATAGTAACCGGAAGTGCGTGAGCGAGATCACCTGGATGGAATTTTATACCACGATGAGAACCACGACGAAAATTCCTTTCCTCTGAAATGCCTCTGAGAAATCTTAGTGGACAGACCCAGATCTTTCAGTGATTTGCATACCCGCATTTGAAAAGTAAATTTCTAAGCCGGATAAATTGAATCCGCAACTTTCACATCGAAACCGAAAAATAAAAAAGGTTTTCCGTCCACACATGAAAACGGACAAAATGTTTCGCGTCCACACTTAGTCCGATCAGAGGCAGCAAAAACGCTTCATTGCACGCACATCTGAGCATGCGCATCGAAGCTGAAATTGAGCCCGCGGTGATTTTTAGCCTTCTCACCATGTTCCCATGACAATCGTGACGTCATCGTATTCGAAAAATGTCGGATACGAAATGTTCTCCGTCCACACTAATGCATTAGTCAAAGTAAACCCCCACCCCCCTTCTCCCAACCGGGGACAGGGTGGGGATTGGTGGGGCATTTGAAAAATGTGCTAAGCAAATGTTGGAACATGCCCCTGCCTAGAGGGGCAAGATTAAACACCAAATTCCCCACCCTATAAGGCCAAATATTTCTCGTATATTACATGTAAATATACATTTTAAAATCTATACTCTATAAGCTTTCAGAAAATGTATGCTTTATACCCGCCAGAAATATACTTAATGCGTGCAAGTTCTATAATTTAAAAAATTCTATACAATTTCGATATCCTTAACATTTTATTAATACTAGTGATATGTAATATGATCGTTTTATATAGTATATTGTTTTAAGTTTAGCATTGCTGAATATACTCAAAGTTGATCTCTTTCTTTAAGTAATTACTAATTTTGAAAAGTTTAATGTCAAGAAATCAACGTCAAAAAGTATCTACACAAAAATCTTGAAAGCGTTAGTAAATTATTGAACTAATCCCGACCAAACCCCTACCTAGTGCCCCACCATAATAACATATTACTAGTAGTAAAATCTTCACTTTGTCCCCACCCCCTTGGGCATCGTTGCTTGTCATATGTGATCTCATGCCCCACGTTGCCCCGACCCTGTCCCCGGTTAGGGGGGGGGGGGGGTGGGGGTTTACTTTGACTGGTGCATAATAAGGCTAGCCAGCATTTTCAAATTGTTCCACTCTGGAGACCGTATTCGAAAAAAAATTGTTTTCGGTAAAGAATTGTTCCGGATTCGCCCGGACTAGTGTGGACGGGAGGCCTAACCGAATAAATAAAAATTTGGATTCAAATTTATCCGGCATAGTGTGGACGGGGCCTTAATTTTATTTTATGGACTGAATTGCAATCTATTAGGTTCGACTGATTCGCTTCCCTTCAACTCTTAAAATAAGCTTTTCGTTGACTCGACTCTCCGTCGACTGCTACTAAATGGGAGAACCTACCTAGCACTCAGTTGATGTAATGTATTCAGAAAATCTATTGTATTCTATTGTTCTCTCTATAATTGTATTAGGTGTGAATCATTGCTTTTTTATGAACACATTACATTAACTGCTTGCTACTTAGACTCTCCCGCTACTAAATTCTCATCACCTCTCTCTCTCTTTCTTTCTCGACTTTTGTGGAGTGACCTCTAGGAGGTATAGCGTATAACCCCAGACATACTGAGGGTATATTGTCATTTTTCAACTTTGAGCATTATCAATCGCTCGTATCTTCGTATCTTCGTATCTTCGTATCTATAACTTATTTCAGTTACTAGGACTTTTGGCTGAGATATATAGTTTTCGTTGCTCTTTCGACCTATGGAATTTTTGATTTATTTATATATATATAGATTGTAGATAGATCTAATTAACCACTTTAGCTCGAGTTTCACGCTTACGCGAACATAAAAACAGACTTTAATGTAGTCTGTCAGATGATCGCGTAAGCGTGTAGACTCTTCGATCTATCTACAATCTATATATATATATTTATATTTATATTATATTTATACAACTTTATTGGCCTTCAAAATTTCTCAACAATAGCAAATAATGATAGCAAACAAACTAAAGAAATAAATAAACTTGAAAACTATTTATTGGAAGACACTCAACAGGGTTACTGATAACAATTAAAAAATTCATGGATGACCTTAGAACAATGCAAAATCATTACAGTGAAGGCATCTGTAAACCCTGATACATAATTTGTCCTAATTTGCATAAGGTTGACTTTGAAATATCTTGGCCAAATTACATTTAATGCAAAAATTTTTACTCTAAAAAAGAAGCATTAGTCTAGACATTTTAAAAGTAATATTCAATATTCGCGTGAGATCTGTTAGAGGTTTAGAAAAGCTCTTAAATCCTCATACAGATCTCCCGCTCATATTGTGATATTACATATAAATAAGCATTGCACACAATGATCAATAAGCATAAAGAAAACGCTAAAAATGAAATATCTCACACTGTTAGCTAATTTAACCCCTCAAAGAAGAAAGATAAAAGGCACTCATACTTCAACAAACCGTAGAAGAAGTGTCCGTACAAAGTTGTTAACGCTTTTCAGGGCTCTCGACTAACTGACTGGAGTCACTGGACAAGTGTGGCAATTGCCCTTATGTACTTTGAGGGTGGAGTCACTGATCTTGAAGGACAGATGTCAATCTTGAACAGATTAGCTTAACAACTTGTATATTGTGCACCCAGTTGGTAACCATGAAGAGCTAACTTTGGAATTTTCTATGCTAATCATTATGAAGTACATGTCAAGTATAAAGAATAGCTTTTCGTACAATAACCTATGAAAGGAAAGCTCAGTCTAAAGGCACAGTGAGCATACAAGTCATATTTCATCTTGGAATGACCTATCTCCTATCGCTTTTCGCCTATTGCCTGTATCACCATTCGTCCTTCAACCTTTTTTTGAAATAGCTGTATACAGGGTCGACTCTAGCTTCGGTTTACTAAGCAATGTTCTCTAGCGTATATATTGATAACAAGATCTCCTTTAATTTTGCAACTGATATGTTCACATACATGATAAGTATATGTAACATATACAGTAAGAGTGGCCTGCACAACACGCATACGAATATTGTATATTGCTTAACAAACGTCTAGGATAGTTCCTTTGTTTTCCACTAAAACGTTCAAGATAAAAGTGAATCTGCCCAAGAAATTCCAAGTTAAAGTTTATGCAAATAAACATGATTCTGTATCAGGATTATAAATTATTTCACGGTCATGATTTCTATTGTCTTTTCCTCGTGCATTATTGATACGTTTTAAGAATAATAAACACACTAGTCTTCCACCCAACACCCCCCTACACCCCTCCCCATCGGGTTTTAGGGTTCTTTCGGAAAAATCTGAGACCATGTGATATATTTTCTACCCAATGAAAATACAAGACGGTTTTAAACAACCAATCAGAGTTTAGATAATTCATCTTCAGTTCCCTTCTCGATTAATTTGTGTCTACTTAGCGTACACACAGAAAAACCAATTTATTTACATTAAAAGCTTGCTGGCTATTTGCTCTAAGGTTACTCTAAGGACAACATTCTCGTCCCAAGAGCCTGCGCTATTGCCAACCTCGGAAGGCAACGTGCGAAAGGCTCTGGGGCACTCCAAAACCAGAAGCAAGATTCCTGGGTTTTGAATATCTGTGCCACAGAAATAGCTGTTTATCAATGAACGTTAGATTTTTCTTCTAAATTTTTTCCTTAGTAGTCAGTCGTCAAAAACGTCTATCTAAGACTAAAGACTATTAGTGTATATTGTGTTTTGAAAAAAATTTTCTAGCCTCAATAAACCCTGTACTCCCTTGTTTGGGATCCCTGTGTATTACTACTTTCTCTCCTGTGGGTTCCCTGTGTTATCGGTCTCTTGGGCTTGCTGTTGTTACATCGTGTATTCATTGTTTCGAAAGGCTGTGTTCGCTTCTCGCACAGATAACCTCACTCAAAGTAAGTAAAATTTTACCTCAATTCAAATAACAGTGCTTTGATCAGCCTTTATCATGTCGTTATTATATACGAAGACAGAAAATCAAGGTTTGCGAGCCACGAAGTTCTAATAACAACGACCTATTACACAATAATATAGTTTTTCGATTGTTCTTCGATTTGTATCAAATATTAATCGTTATGACAAAGGTTTGAAAACAAAAATATTTTGCTAAGAAAATACAAAATACTAAGGGACTATAAATATTTTAAATACTATATTATGTATATTAACACAAACCCTTTCACAAAGTGATCGATCTAATCATTGCATAATAAACCATAGTTGGTAATTCAACACGGTTTTATCTCGTAGCTCTCGAAAGAGAGAGAAAAAAGTATTGATCCCTAAAGCATCTATTAAGCTCAGAATTATCATTCAGTCGTGAATGCTTAAATAATGTAGGTCAGTCGTTCGTTCTGGTTGTTTCTCTCGAACTAAAGTTATTAATCTTGGACAAACATTGCAAAACATTAAATAGGCCACTCTTAGTACATCATCACATGACTGCTCATACTGGATAACAACAACAACAACAACAAAAAAAATAACTTCCTACTCGACACCCAATTTTTCGGTGATCTTAAGTCGATTTTAAGTTGAAATTCATAAAAATATTTCTTTCGTGCGTAGTCACGCTGCATTGAGCTTCATACGTGTTAAGCAAGGATCCTTAAGTTCAGGACCTGAAGATCCTTAAGTTCAGGACCTGAAGCTCATCGGAAGATGGGTCGAAATAGGCCCTTTGCAGCTCAGTAATCACGTGCTGATTCATTCACTGAGAGCAAATGAATGAATATTTAGATCGTAATAAAACTGCATTTCGTAACACACTGGTTACACATCGTCTCATTCAGTTCTTTACAAGTAGCTAAAAAGAATCACCAATAGGCCCTTTGCAGCTAGTGGTCACGTGCTTGGATACCGCTTAGCAACACAAAACTGGAGAGCAAGCCTTCCAGTAAACAAAAGTTGTAATAGGTCAAGCACGCGTGGTTTTATACGATAGTTTCATCGTTCAAAACGCTTAATCCTTTTGCCCTATCTACAAACACAGTAAGATAATCTTAAATTCTCTCCTTTGGACTCGATTTTTGGTTCGAAGTAACGATATTCTTCGCGTTATCGCGAAAAAATTGTCACCGCCGGCCCGCTCGACGGCTGAAAAACATGGCGACTTCGCAAGGTATGTACTTCAAAACTCTCCTTTTTTTGGGTTTCTTTTCAATTATTGGACTTCTAAAATCTCTAAAATAACAGTTTAGATTGTGAATGGTGATCGATTGTAATTGGACGGCATTTTAATGGACGATTTGTTTATTTTTTGTGAGAGTGATTCCACGTCTAAAGTCAAGACTAACCCATGTTTACATATATTCGCTGTAGATGTTAGAACTCCCGACGAGCCATCACATACCAAGAAAAATTCTTCGTACTGATATTTTTATATTTATTTTTGTTTTAGATGAAGTAGAAACTCAAGACATCTCTATCTTTCCTTCCCTCACCTTCGATGATGTAGGGAGCTACGCTATAGAGAAGTCTGGCTGCACAAGCACTTCGAAAGCGTACAAATTTATGGCGGAACCAGGCTATTTACATGACGTTAAAGGTACTTGATAGCCAAAATGTTTTTTCTATTTCATTATGATATGAATGGCAGACAATTCACACTAATTTTTCCAATTTTTTAGTGATATATACCGACCAGTGCGTGAGAGTTAAATGCAAGTGTTACCGCTCAATGAGGAAGTCTGAACCACCGCACATTTTAGAGGTGTCAGTCCAGAACAACAATTTGACATTGCTGTCTGGGCTGTGCTCATGTGTAGCCGGGGCAGGTGGATACTGCCATCATGTGATCGGGCTTCTTTACTATTTAGCCCTTCTTAAGCAACTGGGACATCGGACATTGCCTGATGAGCTAACATGTACCAGCATGAAGCAGCGTTGGAGCATACCTAGAGGATCCAAAATCGCACAAAAAGAAATACAAGACGTGCTAGTGAAAAAACCCCAACTTGGCGCTTCGTACAGTAGATATATCAAGAGTAATTTGTATTCCCCATCTACCCAGTATCCTACCCTCACAAAAGAGCACTTTAATGGCTTCCAACCACCTTATCCTCTCTTTACAACCATTCTGCCCAATCAAGATCAACTTGGCAATATCCCATTTGTACAGAGCAAGTTTGGAAATGTCCCAAAAGGCTGTGTCCTGTCATATCAACAAAAGATGTCAACTGACTACATCATAAATGATTTTACTTGCACTTCTTTCCCAGAGCTTCCCCTCTCAAGTGCAGAGGACAGATTTAATAACAATGTGTCAATCTGTCTTGACAGTCGTCAACAATCTATATTTGGAACATTGTCTGTGACAACAGAGTCATCACTGAGAGTGCAGCAGCAAACAGTCACTCAAAGTCAGAGTGATGTATGGCACCTGCTCAGAAAAAAAAGGGTAACAGCAAGCAAATTTGGCATTGTCGCTCGCCGGGTGTCACATTTTGACACCCTTGTCAATCAGCTAAACCCCACCAGATTTGTACAAACTGCAGCAATGAGAAGAGGCATTGAACTTGAACCACATGCTGCCATGGTCTATGCTAGCAATGCAAAGGGTGGAAGAGTAAACCTCTTCCCATCTGGGCTGATTGTCCACCCAAAGTGCCCATGGCTAGGTTGTAGCCCAGACAGGAAAGTTTATGACCTTGATGCCGTAAATAATGGTCAGAATCCCTTTGGCTTGTTAGAAATAAAGGTCGTTAAAGAGGGGGAAACATCATTTGACAATGTGAGGTATCTCACCAAGGACCAGAACACTAACCAGTACAAACTGAAAACAACAGACATTTATTATTACCAGATCCAGTGCCAGCTTGGACTCACAGGATTAGAATGGTGTGATTTTTTCAGTTACATTGACGAAAATTTGTTTGTTTGCTCTAGAATTAATTTTGATTCAGTGTTTTTCCAGCAAGCAAAGGACAAAGTTGATAGTTTTTTCTTCAATTACTATTTACATTAATACACTAAGATTTTTGTTGTTGTTCTCAAACCATGGCCAGATTTCTTATGATAACAAATATTATATTATTTTTATTAATGACAAATCAATTCATAATCTTAATTTATTTTTTATTATATTTATATCATATTAGTATTATATTTATTTGTGCTATTTAGATTTTGTGTTTGTTCATTAGTTTTTTTTTTTGAGTTTTCATTTACAAACAAATTGAAATAGTTACAAAAAGCAATCCAAGACACATGATAAACCAACCTGCATTAAAGATTATCTAATGGGTTATGTAAGCCACATTAATCATACATTCACCAACTTCTTACAGACACTATGCCTCATTATTACCATTGGATAAAATAAGTGGGCCTTGAAAATTTGTAAGGAGGCAGGCTACAGTATATAACTGATTGACTGAACCTAAAGTGGACAATGGCACATCTGAATCAAAAAAGTGGTACTCTTTGACTCTTCTTATTGCCCTCTCGACATGAATTCTAAGACTTGCTAGTGTCTTTGTTTTTTGAACATCTGCGGCCTAGAATTGTTCCTGACTTTCAAGAAACGGAGGAATATTTAACTCTACCCGCTTCTCCCTAAGTAAATCTTCAATGTCAAACCCTTTGTCTGCCATGACTGAATCACCAGGTTCTAACAAATCTAGAATGCCGCTGCACCTTGTGATTTCCTTATCACTAATCCCCCCTGTGTAAAGGCTAGAAACGAAGCTAATAGCTCCATTAGGGGTAATGCCTATCAAACCCTTGAGTGTAGTATTACT
This sequence comes from Actinia tenebrosa, assembly GCF_029948245.1. Classification (NCBI taxonomy): domain Eukaryota; kingdom Metazoa; phylum Cnidaria; class Anthozoa; order Actiniaria; family Actiniidae; genus Actinia; species Actinia tenebrosa. Next base: position 8,634,167 of record NW_028292571.1, on the reverse strand, counting down.
CTTATAACTAGAATAAAGCTGCGACTGAAGTAGTAGGGAGGTAGGTGTTTGAACAAAAATCTCTGTACAATCTAAAATGACACGTGTGCTTGCATAAAGCTTTTTAAAACCTTCTGGCATAAACCTATCAACATCTTGCCTTGAAGGCCAGATCACTTGACTACCAAGAAGAAAATACAAAAAATTAGTCCATGTGATCAATTTCCTGCAAACTGACGATTTATGTATTCGGAACCTATGAGCTAAATCCTGTCCGAATAGACCTAGTTTGAGGCGTACACAAAACATAAACAATTCATCCACAAGAAGCATATTTCTTGAGTCTGGTCTACTTTCTCTTTCTCCAGAGGCATAACAATATGTCATTTGTGCAGCACATGGCTGCAAAAACTTAAAAAAGAACTGAATATGTAAATAGGATGGGAAACCTGTATAAAATCTTATGATCTCATTGTCTGTGCCAAATCTCTCAAGCCCAAATTTATTAAGTGCTAATTGTTCTGCAGCTTGCCTCTTAATGTCCTCAATTTCTTTTGCAGCTTCAACTTTAACCCTTTTTATTTCAGTGAGGGCAGCTGCAGTTTCATTTCTACTTTGTTCAAGTTGCTTTTGTGCATCTTGGAACTGTGCTCTGAGTGACTGGACTTGTGCTTGTAGGTCATCCATGCTGAAGGTTGTAGAAGTGCTGGGACTATTATCTTCATTGTCATCACTTTCATCTGTCTGAGTGTCTCTGTAAAAAGGTTTTGAAATTATGATGACACTCAGTTCACACTCAGTTCACACTAAATAAAAAATTATAAAAGACTAAATTATTAAAATTATAAAATTATTTTGGTTTAAACCAAAATAAACATCAAGTACAATTCCATCAGTCAAGTCTAAATGAAATGTATTGAAGTAGAAATATGTGATATTCATTACCTATCTACTTGTCGAATTATCTTTCTTCTTGCTTTGGATTTGGTTGACCAGTCAAAGATTGATGGTACAGCTTCTCTTTTTAGCAACTGACGTCCAGAATCAGTGGGAGGATTGTAATCTTCCTCAGTGAAGTGTTTTGAGCACACTCTGGTACTTTTGTTAACCTATTATAAATCAAATGTCCTTTTAATAACAATGTAACTGTATTCAACTATTTTTATCTTCATTACAGTTTTTTAAAGATCCACAGGCAATTCGTATTGTGCATTGATATTGTTAGATTCCTATATACCTTGAAGTGTGGGCCCACATCTCTTCGTATCTTCACCAGCCATTCCTTTTTCAATTGCTCATCCCTTGCACGGCCTGGTAAGCGGTGAAACTTTAAATCAGGATGATATCGAGAATCTCCGTTACACAAGGGAACACAACAATGGTACGAAGAATTTTTCTTGGTATGTGATGGCTCGTCGGGAGTTCTAACATCTACAGCGAATATATGTAAACATGGGTTAGTCTTGACTTTAGACGTGGAATCACTCTCACAAAAAATAAACAAATCGTCCATTAAAATGCCGTCCAATTACAATCGATCACCATTCACAATCTAAACTGTTATTTTAGAGATTTTAGAAGTCCAATAATTGAAAAGAAACCCAAAAAAAGGAGAGTTTTGAAGTACATACCTTGCGAAGTCGCCATGTTTTTCAGCCGTCGAGCGGGCCGGCGGTGACAATTTTTTCGCGATAACGCGAAGAATATCGTTACTTCGAACCAAAAATCGAGTCCAAAGGAGAGAATTTAAGATTATCTTACTGTGTTTGTAGATAGGGCAAAAGGATTAAGCGTTTTGAACGATGAAACTATCGTATAAAACCACGCGTGCTTGACCTATTACAACTTTTGTTTACTGGAAGGCTTGCTCTCCAGTTTTGTGTTGCTAAGCGGTATCCAAGCACGTGACCACTAGCTGCAAAGGGCCTATTTAAAATAAAAACAAAAAATTTTGCTCTCCAGTGCAGACCCATGACCTTTAACTGCAAGGCCGGAGCCTATTGGTTCGAACTACCTTCTTTTTTTTGTAGAAAACCGTGTATTTTGGGTATTTTTGTTACTCGTGTACTCCGAACTAACAACAATATTGAAGCACATATTTCACATGTTTTATTTTGTAAATATTTCGTGCTAAAACAAAAGAAAAAATATTGAATGAACCACAGTCTTAGCCTGCGTCGAATCCGGAATTTTCTTCATAAAATCCCGGATGTGACGCAGGCTACCACAGTCTCAAAGAAGAATAAAAAATCCAAAAACATGTAATTAGTCGACATTTATCTTAGAAGTCTTTGGAATCCGAATTCCAATTCCAAAGTTTTATATAAAACGTGGCTCAGCAGGGGTCAAGGGCTAGTTTGATTGAGTGCCTTCACAGTTCAGAGAGCAGAACCAGAAGAATATTAAACAACCTGCTTTTTCTTTCAGAAAATTGAGATTTTATGACTTTATGGTTTAAACACACGAAGGAACTAAATATATCATTAACACCTCTATGTCTAGACGTATCAAAGCTTCAATAAAGCCTCAACGGTTCAATATTTACTTCGCGACCATATAATATTTTCAACTCGTCGCGAATATTTTTAACTGCCCTGCTAAATTTAGATCACATTGTTCAGTGAAGCTTTCCATTTTGACAAAGGCTGGATTTTTTTCAAAGCTACATATCTTGGTTTTGTAAGGACTTACCAGGACTTTAGAAATAACAAGTATCCATTAGAGGTTAGTTGTTGTGTTTAGAATATATTTCTTTTATTTTGGCGTACAAAGCGGATCTAAAAGTTAAAGATTCAAATGGTGTTTTGGCTTTGAGCTTGTCGTGTTTTTGTTGTGCGTCTTGTCGTATTCTTGCTATAAAGATTGTCAATTCAAGCAAACTATTTTTAATTTCTTGGCGAAAATTTGACCAAGACTAGTCAACTAAAGTCATTCATACACGGTGAAACTTTGGACTGAAGTTTTTGTGCTACCAAGCGAAGTCCTATAGATGGAAAGAGCATATTAAACCTGTGAAGTTTTAAGGAAATATGCCGTTCAAAACTCGTAAATACAGTGAAACCCCTCTATATCGGACCCTCAGTATACCGGAATTCTCTCTAAACCGGACAAAAGTTTTGGTCCGGAAATTTTTCCCATATATCTTTTGTAAAATAAACCTCAGTAAACCGGAACCTCTCTATTCCGGAAACCGGACGATAATTTCGGTACCAAACGCTATTTGACAATATAATTCAACCCCTCTAGTCCGGAAGAACGTACCTTTGTTTCGGAACTACCGTCACTAGCGTATTTGCGGGTGTATAAATTGAGTCTACAGGGACAACTTCTAAACTCACAAAATCATTGAAAATTTTCTTTAAATAGTAAATGTTGTTCGCAAATAGACATTATAAATACTAGCTAATTGTTTTCAATATATAAATGTCCAAACAGAATGCATAAGGAAGGTTTAATAGTGTTGAGAAATACTAAAGATCCAATGGTTCGTGAAGTTCCGGCCGCCATGTTTTTTCATGTCACATGGCTTTGGGGTCATTCCCAGTCCGTTTTACCGGGGATTTTGTTCAGATCGTATTTAGAATGTTTCTTCTTGGCGTTCTTTTGAAAAAAAGTTAAGAAAATTGCTTAGTTTTTGATCTTATTGTTGATATTTTTACTTGAATTTTTGTTTACGTGTTTGTTTATACTGACGCCAAACGATTAGACACAAACATATTTTCAATAGGTGTGATATCGCACCTATTCAAATCGAAAACAAAAGTAATTTACAAAAACCTCAGTATACCGGAACCCCCGCTAAACCGGAAATTTTTATCGGTCCCAGCAGTGTCCGGTATAGAGGGGTTTTACTGTATATGCTAACATTTTCCCATAATTTAATTATAAAGTTAGTGCTTAACTAAAACAAAAACTAAACTATTAAAAATACTTATTTAAAAAAATTTTGAAAATGAAAAAGCGGCCTTAAAAATATCATGCAAGTAATTTTTTCATGCAAAATTTCAAGTTCCATCTTAAAATATTGTCATTTACGAATGATTTATGACCAGATATGGTATAGCGTTTATCCCATTTAGTGTCATGATTTCAAACTTGTATATTAGATTCACTTTAGGAGTTTATTAGCCATTGCAAGGTTGAGAAGAAAAACTGGTAGAGTTGGCATTACAGAGCATTAATGTGGGACATGTATTTACAAGACTCCGTCTATTTCGACCCCTAAAACAGTCCCGAGATGCACTGCAATGCCAATAGTTTTTTCCTCAACCTAGGAGTGGTTACTTCATTTGACGTCATTGACGCCATGTTCATTATGCTAAAGTCACGTGACACTTTTTTGTCTTCATAAACTACGAATATCTGGCCAAGTTAAATTCAGTTCAAATGTTCAATATTTTTCAGAAACAAAATCTAAGAAACATAAAACAGTTTCCCTTTTTTGGGTTTTTTGATCTTAACATTTGTTGAGAGAACAAGAAACAACATGGAAAGTAATCCGTAAAATATCTTAATGTGAAAACTGTTTTAAATTTCTTTTATAGAATAACGAGCACACAACAAAAAAATTCTTTATTTTACTTATGAAAGTTCAAATTCCGAGCGACCGAGTGCGTATTTTCGACCGAGTGCGTGTTTTCGATACTCTGATCTAAGTGAAAGATGAGGCGGTAAGCCGTGTGGGATGGGCTCGGAAACCATATGAGAACATGCGTAATAGGTAAATTACGAGCCTTGTATGAAACGACTGAAGAAGAGGGCCAATGGGCCTTTCACAACTTCAAGTCGCGTAAAACAATGAGTCAGCTCAACTAGAAACCATGGACAGCTGTTTTGGCCTGTATTGGGCCTCGTCAGCACAGTGTATCTAGTGAGCTGTCTCATTTTTTACGCTTTAACTCTTTAACTCTTGGGAATGCTTGCAACCCATCAATACCGGTGGCACTCGTTACAATACTTAATATACGAATACTAATCTTATAGTTAGGCAACCAATGGCTTGAAATCTGAATGTATTATTTGCTTAGGATCGACAAGAATAAACATGCAAGCAACTGATAGGGTACGCAATATTGCAGGTACGTTGAAATTAATATCAATAATGACCCTCATTCCTCGTTGATATGAATAGCGCAGCGCACTGATTCTAAAAATAGCTTAAAGATCCGGACAAACATTGCATTCTTTTTAACCGCTACGAGGATTATACGAACCGATTTTATCATTTTTACTTAAAGTTACAATAATAACCCATGTAAAATAAGATCAACTGCGATCGGCTGTGAAAATTATCTGCTGAAAGTAAACTTGTAAGTTTGTTTGTCCGAATTTCGCCTTTGTCTTCGTTGTTATGACGTCACGGTTGCGCTGCGCTGTTGAACCCAGACCTGCATAGATAGTGCATACTGACGACATGATCAACGTCAGGGCAACTCAGATCGAAAAGAACCCTTATAGCACGTCGGAATGCAGCTCAATTTAGAGGACATAATAATAGGTTTCCAATTCTCATGAGATTGAAATTCTTTGGTTTTGCCCTCTAAATTGAGCTGCTTTGACTTCATCATTTCATGCATGGCAAGAGTTTTATTCTCTTAGTTTCAAGTATAGCTTTAATGTAATAATATATTAACTCGAATCGTCCATGTCAATAAATTAAGGTCACTGTAAGCATGGACCAGGTTACGCCACACCCAGAGATGCTATGGCAGGACCACGTGAACAGATCGTGTACTTGCCTTGTATTCGAACCAACACAGGAAGCAAGAAACCTGATTATGTGTCTACGGTTGATGTTGATCCTAAATCTCCTACCTATAGTCAGGTACATATGCACCACGATAGAAAAGGTCTATTAGCTGGCCATTCAGACGTCGAGGAAAACACTGGGTCTAGTAAGAATTCTAGTGCATTGTGGGTTGTTTTATGGGACAATGTAGACGCCATTTTGAATGTCTCACGAGCTGTAAGACACTAGATACATCTAATTAACGTACTTCGCCTCTTCCATTTCGGTACCTTTTTTGGTACTATTTATTATGTCATTGTCACTGTCACTGTCACTGTCACTGTCACTGTCACTGTCACTGTCACTGTCACTGCCACTGCCACTGCCACTGTCACTGCCACTGCCACTGCCACTGCCACTGTCACTGTCACTGTCACTGTCACTGTCACTGTCACTGTCACTGCCACTGTCGCTGTCACTGTCACTGTCACTATCACTCAGTCACCGTCACCGTCACCGTCACCGTCACCGTCACCGTCACCGTCACCCTCACTCAGTCACCGTCACCGTCACCGCCACCGTCACCGTCACCGTCACCGCCACCGCCACCGCCACCGTCACCGTCACCCTCACTCAGTCACTGTCATTGTCATTGTCGTTGTCATGCATTGTTAATTTATTTTTCTAATTCTTCTTGTCTTTACTCAGGTCATCCATCGTCTTCACATGCCGTACATAGGAGACGAATTACATCATACGGGTTGGAATGCATGCAGCAGTTGCTATGGTGACTGTAGTAAGAGCCGTAACCGTCTTATTGTCCCAGGCTTTGACTCGACGCGAATCTACGTTATTGATGTAGGAACACAGCCAAGAGCTCCAAGAATCCACAAGGTAAGGATATCCAGAGCTAACATTCTGCTTATTCGGACCTTGGCCGAGCTAGTGAAGAAATTGGGACCTTAAGCTGCAGGACGGCAACGTGGGCGACAACGTCGGCGAAATTGAGGCGCTTCAACCTTCTATTGTATTATTATTTCGTGTTTACCTAGTATTTTACTCAATAAGCAACCCCGTTTTAGAGTGAAATGTCGTCTTTTGGGAGCGCTTTACTTATAACGAAAATCAGCAAAGACAAGCTTTTGGCGTAGCCGTTCTCTTTAGTACGTAAAAGTTTTACGTCTTACTTTCAGCATAAGACGGTAATGATGCACAGTATTTCGTACATTCCAACGAGTATCTATTGAATAGCGCAATTAGTGCTATTGTATGTTTGCCGTCGTCTTCGTCGTTGACGTCCTGCAGCTTAAGGTCCCTAATGAATCTATGCGACGCAATCCACAGTTTCCCTTTTCAGATCAAGTTTGAGTAGATACAACGTGCACTGCCTTCCTCCCCTCCTTTCCCCCAAGTCAGACGTGTCTTTTTTGAATATAATTTTAAACTTCTTAGTTCACCTGTAACGCTTCGTATAGTTATGTATGGATGTGTCGGAATTAAGTATGAGTAACCTGTGTCGCGCGACCGGGCTGCCTGTGGTCCCAGGAGAAAAATAAAGATGGCGGCGCCCGTGGAAAAAAAACAAGGGAACTACGATGTTTTTGCGGAATCTACCGTCCGATAAGTAGTTAATTTTACGTTGTTTTTTAGGAAAGTAAAGATAAACTCTTAAGTCTAAGTATGTCACTTCATACGAGTACAATGGATACAAAGAATCATATTCTCTGAAGGAATTGGTAGGGGGCGAAAATCGTGGAATGAGAGAAAATGTTGCGCAACTTCAATAAATTAAATTCATCCTCCTGAATGTGAAATAAACTTTATTGAAAAATCATATGAATTTGAATGAGCGTTTGAATATTTTACAAAGTCGAGGCCAACCCTTATCAGCAACCGGCGGGTCTCAGATGTAGTTGTGTCTGTTGCAGATCGTCGAGCCTGAAGAAGTGTTTTCTAAGGCTGGCGTTTCTGTCCCTCACACCACTCACTGTCTTGGTAGCGGAGAAGTCATGATCAGCACGTTAGGAAACGTAGACGGCACTCCCAGAGGTACGTACTCTGGCCTTGGCCGGAACTAAAGCCAAAATCCACTACGTCTAGCCCGCGCTGCTCGATGGTCTGCGGTGTTGCGAAGAATCCCATTTCAAATCAACTGGTCCTAAGAGTGTGTGCAAACATGTGACTCAAACTTCCTTAAGATATGAATAGCAATGAAACAACCGACATGTTGGTTGAGAAGCTTATGTTCTGGAATGCTATGTTATCGTCATGGCGGCAGCATGACGGCTATGACGTAACATGTACCCCAAGAATACGAGGATACCAATGAAACAGCCGCCGTGTTGGTTGATCTAACATGAGAAGCTAATGAGTAATGCTTTGTAATCGTCAACCAAGATGGCGTCTACAATGTAACCTGCACATAACTATAAAGGGTATCATTGTAACGCAATCTTGTATTCTATTTTCTCTTTAGGTGGTTTTATTCTTCTTGATGGTGAAACCTTCAGAGTGAAGGGCAAATGGGAGAAAGATGGCAAAGGGGTCCCCATGGGGTACGACTTTTGGTACCAGCCTCGACACAATGTCCTGATGAGCACGGAATGGGGCGAGCCTAATGCTTTTAGGCGAGGGTTTCAATTGGAGGACTTCAAAGCCGGTAAAAACTGGGTTCCAGTTTGTATATATTTTATTGGGCGCAATGTTTTCCCATTTAAGACCACGTGTCATTCCCTAGAGTATCATTTCTTTGTTTAACGATTGCGCATGAAAAAAGAGACATAAATATTGATACAACTCAAACAAAGAACTTATTCTTAAGAGAATGACACGTGGTCTGAAATGAGAAAACATTACGTCCAAGGTAAAAGGGTCTGTGTCCTCCTAGTGATTGATTTTCAAATGTCATGAATTATGCTGTGGTTTTAATATTACTAGCGGTAACGTCATAATTGATCAGACCATGTGTAACGCCATTTAAATAAACATGCCTCCCATTGATTTATATCAATATTTCTGAAGTTTTATTTAAATTTAGGCTGAAAACGTCTGAGTAACGCACGCATACGCAGACGTAACGCAATCTCGAACTAAAAGCCTGCATTCATTTCCCTCGCTGCTGACCAGGAGGAACACAGGCAGAGCTCTCAATGAAGACCAGTATTTAACTTATCACTTGTTTCTTTAGGAAAGTATGGTTCTCATATCCACGTGTGGGATTGGACCACCCATGAGAAGATACAGACAATAGATCTTGGAGTAGGTACCATTCCCCTGGAGATCAGATTCCTTCACGACCCAAGCCAGGCACAGGGATTCGTTGGATGTGCGCTTAGCTCTACCATCGTTAGATTCTTTAAAAACCCGGTAAAGAATAGACCAAAATACAAATTACCACAGAGTTCCTTGATTATAGACTCATTTACTCAGGGTTAGCCTCGTATCGTATCCAAGTATTCACAAATACCAACGGTAAAATAAAGAATGTACAACTTCAACAATACAAACACTTTGAAATTCCGCGGACCTCAATTGGAGCACGTGAATATTCTACACAAAATCGAGGCTAACCCTGAGCAACAGAGAACTCGATACTGGAGTATTAGAAATGTAGAATTTGTGTTCAAAACTGGGCGTTGGCCCTCACGTGATAATTTAGACGAAGGGACGAATCACGCCAACAACGGTCACGTGATAATTTATAGTCGAGGCCAGGTCACAAAACCAAAGGATAGTTGATCGAGCCAAGGTCGGGCATTTTGGTCACGCAATAATCCATCCAAGGGACGAGTTACGAATCACGTGATGAATTAAGTGACGAATCACGCAAGTAGCAGTCACGTGATAATTTAAAGTCGAGTACGCGTCACTTAAATCACGTGATAATTAAGCTTAAGAACGCCAGACTTCTTTGGTCACGTGATAATTCAGCAAAGAAACGAGTTACGAATCACGTGATAACTCTAAGGCAAGGTCTGGTCATGCGCGTTACAAGAGTAATTTAATCAATTTCTTTATTTGCTGTCCAGGATAACACGTGGGGAAATGAGACCGTCATCCGAGTACCTCCCAAGAAGGTGGAAGGCTGGGCCCTACCGGAAATGCCAGGTAACTGGCTACTATTTTATTTTTATTTGATTCTTTCACAACCTCTTGCTCGGATGTTGCCTTTACCTACCCCCTAAAGGGAAAAGTCAAATCAATTGTTATCGGCGAACTGAGTGGATGTTTGAACAGGAGGGAGGTCGGAATAGCGGGGTCATACTCCAAAAGGTAGTGAGTACCTATTGTTTTATTCATTATCCATATAGTCATTATACACCTACTTGCAAGAAGGTTGTCATACGATATTAGAACATTAGTAATTTAGTGAGAAAGGAATACATTAAAAGACAAAAGAAAAAGTTCAGCTTCAGTGATCTTTTGTTTTTTAATATAATTCCTATCCCACTAAATCACTAATATCATTTATCATTATCCATATAGTCATAATATATATAATTTAATTATACAGCTTCTCATTAATCCCATATAAGTAACTGTCCAATTATTTTCTTAACTGGACAGGTCTTGTTGACATGGGATTAATTAGGCAGTTACATAATTAATAGGTAGCTTGAAATATTCCTCTGACTGCCAAATTGGACTCAGCCTACGGCCTCATCCAATTTTGTCAGTCCTCGGAATTTTCCTCGTCCAATTATTTCTTAATTGGACAGCATGGAGTCCTATTACATATACTAATATCACAGGATAATAATTGTTTTAGTATTTTTAACACAAGTAAATATGATAAATAATGTAGAGAGAGTTTATCAAATTTTATTTATCTCTGCAAGCGGGAAAAATCGTAAAACGAGCGTGCGCGAGGGCGCTATATTTACCTGTAGGTGAATATAATACCATAAGAAGTAGCGCGCTGGATTTATTATGTTCACTTGTGTAAAATACTAATTGCCTTTAGCATATACCAGCTTGTGTACTTCCTAAGAACGCGCGCGCTCATTGGTTAATTGGAGGTGAACATTGTACGATATTCACCTCTGAATCTCGGAATATTGAGTCGGCAACAAAATGGCATCTGCCGGCAATCATTTTGCTACAATGTATGGCCTAAATGAAGTATGGCCTAAATGAAGTATGGCCTAAAAGTTTTGCTAAAAGTTTTGTTAAAAGTTTTGCGTGAATTTGTCACGCAAACTGCAAGTCTCTGTTTGTTTGTTTTTATTGAATTATTGTATATAAAAAGTAAAAAAAGTTACTCTGTGCATAAGTTGGTATATGCTAAAACAATTATTCGCCTCAGGCTCAGTGAATATGGAGAATATTTACCTTGCCGCTCGAAGACTCGCGTATCGGTAAATATTTCCCGATATTCACTTCGCCTTCGGCGAATAATTGCTAAATATACTCACCTTCCCTATTCGAGCTACAGGCACACCAGGATACGTCTAACCTCTAGCTATTTTATTTATGTTCTCATAGGTCTTATTACCGATATTTTAATATCTCTGGATGATAAATACCTGTATTTTAGTAACTGGATTCAAGGTGATCTCAGGCAATATGACATCACAGACCCTAGGAACCCAAAACTTACCGGACAGGTAAATCTTCTAAAATATCTGTTAATAACCATTCAAATCTCTACGAATTTTAGGGTTCTATGAAGAGAAAAGTAACTAAGAGAAGGGCTCTCCGCCCCCCGTTATGAGCACTTTTTAATGCTGTTTTTAGAATCATTTCCTACCGATTTGAAAGAGTGAATGACGTCACTACAAAACTGAGATGTCGTGAAGCCTACAAATATTTACCGTCGAAAAATTAAAACCTATACGTTAAGTGTATGCTACGTCGAGTGTATAAGCAGATTAAAAAATCTGCCTCAGTTGGGTTCTCGCGGGACTCGAACCACTTACCTCTCTTTTGTTAGACGAAATCCAAACCACTAGGCCACTGAGGCAGATTTTTTAATCTGCTTATACACTCAATGTAGCATACACTTAACATATAGATCTTTACCGAGTGACAAAAACACATTTCATAGATAAAAACCTGTCCACCATTACAAAAAATGTATAGAACTCATCACTGTTGGGTAGCATTTTTCTCAGATCAGCTGGATGGACGATATTTCTTTCAAAAACGGGATAAAAACTTCAATTGTTGTCCTTATCGTTGCAGGTTTTCATTGGTGGAAGCATGACACGTAGCAGTGGCGTCAGAGTGATAGATGACCCAGAACTCCCTCAACAGCCTGACGAGTGTTACATCAAAGGCAAGAAGGTTGAAGGTGGACCGCAGATGATACAGTTAAGTCTTGATGGCAAACGACTGTACGTCACTACCTCACTGTACAGCAACTGGGATAACCAGTTTTATCCAAATCTAAGCAAGTAAGTGTTTGGGAGACTGATCTTGTTTGGGGTTTGCATGTTTTCCCGCAATAGTCAACTCTCGTTTTGCGGACACCGCTATATTACGGACACCTCGCTTTTAGCGTTTTTTTTTTTTCAAGGTTAGATGTTTGAGTTAGCCATGCCCTGACTTAAATCAAAACACTCGCTATAGAGGTTTTGCAGACCATCACGTGACGGCAGCCATGTTAGATGGTAGGAACAATACAATCGTTTTACATGAGAAAGAATTGAATTTCCGAGAGCAAAGGGATTTTTATTGTTCTGTAATCTAACCACAGGCAGCCCACACTATAATATGGGCTTGGGCACGTGATGATACAAAACCTCAATTACCGACAAGAGGAAAATCCCCGGCGAAAAATACTGACCAAGAAATAACCGTCATTGACTCTCGCTATTGAGGACACTCGCTATTACGGAAACCAAGTGATATTCCCGAGGTTCCGCTGTAACGAGAGATGACTGTACTATGTGGGCAGAGATGGAACACCGATTTTTTTGAGCGGAAAATGATATCTAGGCAGACCAGCACGATTGCTTTCGTTCTTTGTGTGATTGACAATTACACGTGGCTCGATGTCAACAAAACACTTTGAAATTTCACGGACTTTCACACGTGAATATTCTACTCAATATTCTACTCAAAATCGAGGGTAACCCTGAGCAACAGAGAACTCCAACAGGGCCGTAACCAGAACTTTTACAGGGAGGGTGCACATCGAATAAAATCGGACCATTGATCGTTTCTTTTAAGAAAGCAGAACCAAAAAAAAAAAAAAAAAAAAAGGAACCGAAAGAAAGCAGAACCAAAAAAAGAAGGAGATGGATGAGCGGACCTTAACCTTTTATGGGGGGGGGGGGGGGGGGGTGCACGTGCACCCTGTGCTCCCCCCTAAGTCCGGCCTGTTCAAACTGGAGTATTCCTAATATTTTTCATTTGTATGATTCTTTCAGGAAAGGCGCGATGCTCCTAATCGTAGACGTAGACACAGTCAACGGAGGACTGTATCTCAACAGGGACTTTCTGGTAGATTTTGGGGCTGAACCAGATGGTCCCTGTTTGGCCCATGAGGTACGTTATCCAGGGGGTGATTGTTCCTCTGATATCTGGATATAATTGTCCAGATTCTGGATTTAAACTTTAAAAGAATGAAGAAAAATGCGATGAGAAATTTTGATATTCGAAAGGAAAAAAGGATTTAAGACTACTGAATTGATGTTTTTGTATTCGTGCAAATATTATTGCATGTTAGTAAAAATACACAGGTGATTATTGAAAATCTCGCGCGCTGATTGGTCGAGAAACTCACACTATCACACGATAATCACCTCCAGCGATAATCCAAAATGGCGGCCAGCCGCTTTGTTGCTGTTACCGGAAAAAAAGGTCTTTTATCTTCTTTTTTCCCCTTTTTTATTGAAAGAATCACCTGTGTATTTATATTAAAACAATTGTTTGCCTCAGCCTCAGTGAATATTGGAGAATATTTACCTCGCCGCTCGAAGACTCGCCTCTCTGTAAATATTTCCCGATATTCACTTCGCCTTCGGCGAATAATTGTTAATTAGTGCCATTCTAGTATAATCAACCAATCAACATTGTGCACAGATCTCACTAATAATCGCCATTTTCACATCCCATAGTACATCGCGGTTTTGGGGGTAACCTACATATTATGCTTAAGATTGATTAGAAGTGCAAATGCATTTATGATATTAAAGATGTATAAGAAACCAGAACAAAAAGAATTTTTTAAAGTAAATGTCAAGCACTTCTCTATAAGTTTACATTCTTTCTTTAACACTGAATGTTTTGATGTTCCTCTGAACGTGCGAACGCAAAGCATTATGGGGAATGTGAAAATGGCGACGTCTTTACGCTATCAAAACATGGGAGTTAGTTTAAAGCACTGAATTATTAACGATTTGTAATGATTTCCTTCAATAAAAGATGAGAATTGTTTTCTAATCTGTCGTATGCAATTGATTTTTGAACGAGTCAGTTTTACCACTTAATTCTGAGGGATAAATTGTGTTTTCTGTGGTGAGATCCCTTGAACTTCATTATTGTTTACGATGCAATTCTAGAGAAAAAAATCCAAAAATCTATTCAACCCTGCCTACTGCAGGCTTGAGGCTGTAGTTTGTGCCAATCCTCTGCCCCCCCCCCCCCCCCCCCCCCCCCACTGAAGGCTGAACATGTGGTCTTAACTTGTTGTCCATGATATCAGCAATTTTAATTACTGATATCATGGACAACAAATGTAAAAAATGTAAAAATGTAAAAATGTAAAAATATAAAAATGTAAAAATGTAAAAATGTAAAAATGTAAAAGTGTAAAAATGTAAAAGTGTAAAAATGTATATCGTATATGTATGAGTAGGGAGAGGATGCTGGGCAAACAGAAAACCATAATGGCTGAAAATGCCCCCCCTTCCCCCACCCCGAAAAAATAAATACATAAATAAAAATAAAGAAATATAAATACAAATAAATAATAAATAAATACATGTAAATAAAAAATAATAATAATGATAATAATAAAACTAATGATAAAGCAAAGCACAAACACGATAATACTTTGATTTTTTTATTCATTTCTCTTTTAATCGATAAAAAGCCCAGATATATTTAAGGGAATTTTTCCATATGCAGACATTTACAGTAACTGTTATTGTTTATTTGTTTTGTTTTTGATTTTTTTTCTTTTGGTTCAAGCAATAATTTAAACTTGCGAGCTTTTCTTGTAGACATATTTACAATATGTATACATTATTACATCATTCATTGCGCTGTCTTTTGCAAAGATTATGGCCGCCAAATAAAAGTACATCACTATATGAATATATCAAGTACATTAGAGAAGTTTTGGTTTGACTATGAAGACACAGATGCAGTTCAGACACTTCCCAGACCAGTCACATAATCACACTAGAAGTGACTCTCCAAAAAATAATTATTGTATTAACATGGTCACAGTACCGCCTAATGAGAATTACAAGTGCTACAATCAGATATTTATAAATATAAATATTATATTTATAATAGAGTGCACACACTAAAACCATGAACATTAAATAGTACTATTTCATACAGAATCCTTCATTTTCTATTGTTTAACTATCACTATTTAGTGCTAAAAATTAGTATTCGTTTCACGGATTTGGTGTGAGCACTCTAATATAAATATCTTAGCAAATAAGGTAACTTGAATATACAAGCTTTTTCTTGAAAATAATGATGGTGAACCTCACTACCCATACAAAACATGATATATCAATATAGTGAGAATTATTTGAAGCTGATCCAACATAAGTTTTATTGCACATTTTGCTGTTATCATAGTATATAAACATATTTGTATATAATATTAATTTAGTCACAGGTAGCCCAAACTCTCAATACCAGAGCTCAATATGACTGCTTCAATGCTATTGAGTACTTCATAGCAACAGTGCTTTTCTCATTCAAGTAGTCATACTTAACTCCAAGACTAAGAGCTTGGGCTTCCTGTGCTTTGAATAAGCATGCTTTATGCGTATTATTTGCTTTTGCATTTGAACCTGAAGTCAATAGACCTCAGCTCTGGAGTGCTTGAGCATAACGTTGTCCCATTTCAGACCACGTGTCATTCCCTTGAGAATAAGATTTTTTGTTTGAGCTGTATCCATATTCATGTGTCTTCTCGTGTACAACCGAGCACAAACCTTAAACAAAGGAATGATACTCTAAGGTAATGACGGATGGTCCGAAATGGGAAAACATTATAGCCGAGGAGGTCTATAGAGTGTTTAAATGTCACATCACAGCAACCAAGTTGGTATACCAAGATAATGCATTTTCTTTCCTCAGGGAATTGAACTCTATTTTTATGCCAAAATTGTACAGAAATTTTTTGTTTGGTACACTAATATGGCTGCCTTGTCACGCGAGTGAAAATGCTCTATACACCTTGGCTGTTTAGTTTTTGGGGGTAAAGTTTTTCCCCATTTCAGACCATGTGTCATTCTCTCGATAATAAAAAAGAACCGTTAAACAAAGAAATGATAATTATGGGAATGACACATGGTCTGAAATGGGAGAACATTGCATTCAAGCTAACAAAGTTTATTATTAGTTGCTTTTGAAGATATAAAGGCACAACTCTATTTTTCTGATCCACCATGCTAAAAATCAAACATGCTAAATTCCAATTCACTCTAAGGGTTAGCAATGTGCTATTTCGAAGCTGTTTCAGGGTTTTATAATAGTGCTTGCCCAGTCACAGTCTGCTACTGCATAAAGTATCATAAAGATAACTTGTTGACATTAGTTAAACTACACGACTAAACTGCTACTTGCATGGCCGTAACCACTTAAACTAAACAACTTTTAAAGATGTTTAAATGTCTGGTGTGACAAGGATATTAAGTGTCAAATGCTGAGGGCATAAATGATTGATTCTTTTATTCATCAAGTTCAACCTCGACTTGAAACCATTGTTTCGTGACCAGTCAAGCGAATTCTGGAAATGTCTATTGTACAGTAATTTTACATTAGGTTGCCACAATTTCTTTCTTTCCTCTCTAATCCCCCATGTAAAAGTTCTTCCTTCAACTCTCCTGCATAAAATTGAACTCTGATACAAAACTACCCTCTTATTTCTTTCCTAAAGCTTGTCCCTACATGATTTACCCTTGTATTAAAAAAAACCTGATTAATCAAAGAGAATTAATTTGTCATAGAAAATATTTTGTTCTTGAATTGGGATTC
This sequence comes from Actinia tenebrosa, assembly GCF_029948245.1. Classification (NCBI taxonomy): domain Eukaryota; kingdom Metazoa; phylum Cnidaria; class Anthozoa; order Actiniaria; family Actiniidae; genus Actinia; species Actinia tenebrosa. The sequence goes on along the minus strand of NW_028292571.1, from coordinate 8,617,288 downwards.
CTGTGGTATGAAGTAAGAGACTGGGGCAAACTAAAAACTGGATTTTAAACTGCAATAAAAAATGAAAACATAAACTATCTAATCAAGCATATAATCTTCCAATGTCTAATATATACCAGTTTATAGTGAAAACTTGAATTTGATGGCGTGATATCAATCTTCACTTAATTGAACATTTTTTCTCTAATTGGAAAGAAGACAAGTGTATGGGATTCCTGTGGTTATGGTCCACCACAGGCATCCCAACACAGCGATTTCTTTGATAGAAAAATATTAAATAAATGGCTAAATACTATTGAGTTTGAAAGAAAAGGAAAGGTTGTCTCATTTTCTTTTATATTCTCAATACAACTAATAAAACTATGCCACATATGCACCTCTAAATCCCAGCATGCAATTCACACCTATGTAAATACTATGCTAGCTGCAAGTGACATAGGAAATGCAAAGGATGATGGGAAGCCAATTACGCCTTAACTCCAAAATTTACAGAAATGTCACCCTTCACAGTTCCTTGCGCCATCTTGAAATTAAGGTAACCATGCCTTTGCATTGAAGCGAGACGAACGGTGATCTTGCAATGATAGAGACGTGAATAATTGTCCAAGGTGTTAAAAAAGGTCTATCGTTGCAAGCTCATTGTCTCGCTTCGATGACAAGGCATGGGCTACCTTTCGAGATGGCCGGGGAACTGTGGCTGGGACTATTGTAAGGATTACTTTCTAATATATGATATTCCGGATTTGGGGGGGAGGGGAGGGGGGAGGGGGAGATAAAATCATCATCATCATCATCATCATCATCTATTGCTGAAAGAAGCCATTCAGAGGATTATCTAAGATCACATTTTGAGCTACGTTGGTACTTTAACCTTAAGAACTTATCATATTTTATTATAATTTTTAAATGTCTTACTATTGATATTCTAAATCTAATAGTTTTAATTTATGACAAGACTAAATGCTAAAAAAATTGACATTTTGGCACATGCAGGCCTGGAAGTCAGGCTGTTGTTTCAGCCCATTCAAAATGCCATCATTGAGTGATCTCGATGGAGCACTGATAACACAGATTTACCGAAACGTCTTTCGTTAGTTTAATTACCTTAAGTTACAAATTGGATTTCAAAAAACCATTTATTTATACATGTAATATCTGTCTCTGTCTATATATTTATTATATGATTATATACCTCATAATATAGTATTTTGATTCCTTTGAGGATGTTGATGCTTTTAAGATTGTTTATTTTATTTCGTTTATGTTATTTCAAAAAAGGTTGGTGATGGTTTGATTGCATGTTGTTGTATCCCAAGGTAGGCTAATATTAACTGCAATATGGGTAATTGAAATTCAATATCTATGAAAGCGAGTTTACAGCAATATGGAATAGACCATTTTCTAGTTCCAAATTACCGCTGTGTTTCTTGATTACTTAGACTTATTTACACATGATTAGACTCGATTTTGTGCAGAATATTTACATGTTCCATTTGAGGTTCGTGGAATTTCAAAGTGTTTGTATTGTTGAAGTTGTGCATTCTTTACTTTACTGTTGGTATTTGTGAATATTTAGACACTGATTCAAGGCTAACCCTGAGTAAATGAGTCTGTAATCAAGGAACAGCAGTAATTTGGAACTCGAAAATTGCCTGTTATTTTTTTAAATGAACTTTGTCTGCATGTTTTACTGGTATAGTGTCTTCCACAATGACATTATTTAGAAGCTTAGGAACCAACATGAAGCATGCAACAAGACCTTCAACAACTTCCTTTGAAATGGCTGTGACTATTTTATCAAGAACTTGTAGTTATCAAATATTAACTAATGCTGTCATGCATTATCATGCACTAAATACATCTTCCTTCCCTCCTCCTCTCTCCACTAGTTGTGATACGATTGATGTGGTAACAAACTTCTGCCTGACAACCAATCATCCTTCCTTATCTTATTCAGTACACTTAGCCAGAGTTTTTTTTCATTGGGTTAAAATTTGGAAATTTTTTCCAAATTTTTTCCAAATTTAATTCTGTAGAATTCTATACATGCCCAAACTTAAACGGAAAGCCTGAGTAGAAGGAAAATACTTTAATCTGGATATTTGAATTTATGAAAATGGCCAAACGATTATTGCTTAGGCCCAAACTAGTCAACTGATTGAATGACTATATAACCAAGCATCTCACTGAACCAATCCATCAACAAACAATCAAAACCAACCCACTGACCAACCCACCGGAAAAAACCATTCACTGGATCCATCCACTGACCAACCCAAACCAACTTTACCCATCAACCCATCCACCGACTTAACCTACCAACCAATCCATTGACCAACCCATTCACTGGACCCACCCATCAACCGATTGACTATAAGGGAGAGCCTACATAGCAAGCAGTTAATGTAATATAATTCATAAAATTCAATGAATCACCCCCAACACAATAGATAGGACGATGCAATAGACTACAATAGATTTTCTGAATACTTTACATCAACTGAGTGCTATGTAGGTTCTCCCTCGACTATTACAGTACCTATCAACTGATCAACCATTCATCGACCAACCCATCAAACCAGCCGGCCTGTCAACTGAACACATCAACTATCAGACCAGACCAGCTGCTTATGTGGACCTATCGGACTGACAACCCACCATCTGACTTTACACTGACTTACCAAGAACCAACACACGTCACAAAACACAAACATAAAAAATAAATAAATATTAGAACTTTTATGCTCCTATGAGTTTATCGAGTAATCAGGACTCATACCAATACATGTACATCGTTATTATCTATTCTAAGTTAATTCTTTATAATATTCTAAGTTATTCTTTATAAATACTTATTATTTTTAGCCTATGCTTATAATTACATGTAGCTGCTTCTACCCTCCCCCCCTCCCCCCCCCAAAGTGCAATGGCAGGATATGATGGGATGAAACATCTGTACCAAGGCAATCCTTACTAACTTTCCAAATTCAAGAGGTAACTAGTAACAAACTAATGAATTCTTAACTGTTTCCAGGGTTACATGCTGATCAAAACAACAGTTTGCAAAAGGGAAATTGCAAAATAACACTGCCATCAATAGAAAGTATGCAAAGGTACTGAACAACTTATTTGATGGTCGGCAGTCCATTGATCAACTTCCTTGTTGTGTCTGTTGCCTCAATCAGTGAGTAGCAAAGAAAAATTACTAACTGCATTAATTCTGACTGGAAATCAAAAAACTTTGCCATCTTGAGTAACTAAACTTACTCACATATTTAAGATACTAGTTTGTTGCCAGAAATACCTCCTGACTATGGAATTAGTAAGTAAGTAAGTAAATTTCAGTACATATATCTCAGGGGCGGATCCAGGAATTTGTTCAGGGAGGGGTGCTGCGCACGAAGTTAACCCAGGGAGGGGTGTACCCCTTAAAATCAAAGGGGAAAAACATTATTTTGTATTGGTTATTTTTGAAGTAGGGGCACAAAGTCGAACCAGGGAGGGGTGCACACCCCCTGCACCCCTCCCCTGGATCCGCCACTACACCTAATAAGAAATCAATCTATCTATATTTATACTAGCATTTCCCAATTTAAACTACTCGTGACTGTCTAAATAGTCCATGAACCTAACTAATATCACTATATTACACAATAGGAATAGAACAGACCTTCTACGAGTGTGACGTGACAAATCATAACGTACAGCACAGCAACACGCATCGAACTAATCATAGTGCTCATCCAATCAAAATGTTGAGTCAGCCATAACACACCACAGGCCTTAAAATAACTACTGATCATTATGACAGGGCAGAAAAACGACAAGCCCGCTACTTTTAATGAGTTTTAATGCTCCAAATTTTTAAGCGTTTCATTTGTGTCACTGATGCTCGAAACTTGTGACGAAAATTTTGTCAAATTAGAGTAAATCTACTTATTAGTATTCACAAAAATGTCAGTTTTTCTGCTGGTCAAAATATTACCTCTTCCAAAGTACATGGCTTTATATCTCAAATATGCATTCAAATAATGGTCGCATTTGATATTTGCTATTTGGCTCCAAAAGAATGAGTTTACAAAATATTGAGCTTAGTTGTGTAGTTCCAGAATTCATCCATACCAACCCCACAGAGGAATTTGGAAATTCTGAAGAGTAGGGGGTCAGAGAAAGAACAAAAATTACAGAGTTTGTATGGAAGAAAATTGGAATCCGGGGGGTAGGGGGTGTCTTAAAAAAATTCCTCCGTGATGGGGGTATGGATAATTTTTGGAACTATACGATACGTTAAGCTGTCCTTATGATGAAAGGCTAAAAACTGTTTTTTTGCCCTGTTGGTCATTATCAGTCTCCAAATTAGTTTTAGCTTGGCCATACCTTGTTTACTGGTCAAAATGTCCAGCAAGACAAAAATTTGACCAGACATTCCAATTCTGGCTGGACATCATCCAGTGACCGGCCCTTATTTTAAGTCCTGCACCTATACTGTAAGCTTGTCACAGCCATAATATGCTCCAAGGTCTCTTTACATGCAAAACAACTCAATCTAATTCAAACAAAAGTTTCTTTACCTTCACTATCTTGGCCAGTACCACTGTCTTTCTCAAGGTATTCCACACTTGACACAAGCCCACTGTTTCCCAGTTCACCCTGCACTCTTTGGACTACTTTTCTTTTTTTCGAAGCATTTTGTTTAACCTCTGAACCTGGACTGCAGAAGCTCTTTGAATCTTTGCCGCTTTGAGTCAACTTTTTAGCTCTGTACAGGTGCACGAAACTTCTGGACATTTCGTTCCTTGATTTGATGCTTTTCATCAGTGCTTTTTCTTTTTTTAACAGATCATCCTTATTCCTTCGAGAAGATTCTTTGTTCCTATGGCGACACCTTTGAGCCTTGGGTTTATTTTTCACCAAATTATTCACATTTCCTTCTGTTTTTTGCTTCAATTTTTGCTCTCCATTTCCTGTGTTTTTATTCTGAACTTTACTTTCATCTGGACAATATCCTAGTCCTTGATGCCTTATCTCAACAGGCAATTCAATGTTAGGAGGAGCCATACCCATACAATTATCATAGAAAAGCCTTCCACGATTCCTTTTTCTGTGAGTTTGAAATTCCCCTCCGGTAATCCCAAGTCCCTTCACTTCTGGATCAGAACAAGTCCGGATTTTCTCTCTAGGTTTAAGGTAGTTGGTTTCCATGACAATACATGTATCAGATCGAGCAAGAGGTTTGTTGTCTAGCAATATCTGTGGTACATGTTCTGATCCACTATCACTTAAAGTTTCAGCAAAATTTGTCTCAAGAGAGTCGCATGGAATTTCATTTGGGGCATGGTCGCAGTCACAATCCACAGATGATCTACCACTAGACATACTGCTTTCTAATTGGTGGGAATCCTCTTTTGGAAGTGTGTCATGTATGCTACTGGCTGGCTGTTGCTCAAGATATTGACTTAATTGTTCCCAGGCCTCTAGATTGGCATCCACTTCAGCCACAGGTAGCCCAATCCTGTTGATGTCGTTAGAAGATTTAAAATCATCCGTGAAGTGAATGACCTCCTCAGTATCATCACTTGACCTGTTCCTTGACATACTGGAAAAGTGTTTATCTTCCTTCTTTCTTTCATAATTACTCTTTTCTTGCTTCCCTGGACAAGCAAGCATATTATTTCTGTTCAATGCAATTTCTTCATCTGTTTTCCCATTGTGATTCCAATCGATTCTGACCGATTCCTTTGCAGTCAATTCACTATCGTTCTTATCCTTTTCTCTTAAACTTTGCAATTTGATATCAGGCTCACAATACTTATCTTTGCAGCATTCTGCAGATACTTCATTTTCTAATAATCTATAACCCATACAAGACATACCAGCGGCATTTTCAGGACCATGTCTTCTGGATACTTTAGAAACCAAAAAAGGAATACCATGGCAGGAAGAATGTAAATCACTTGCATCATCGATTGAGAGTAATAACCCAGTGCTGCTGGCGTCCTGCTTCATAATGTTATGATCGAATTGAAAGCGCAGTTGACTTGCGGCATCATCAGAAATTGACTGACAATGTTCTACATCACTAGACATTGACGGATGATGAGTCATATCAAGTTGTAACAACTTATATTGTCGTTTTGCATCGTTAGAAAGCAATCCCTGATGACTTGCATCTGAAGGAGTTAACCGATGATGATTAACATCGCTAGGAAGCATCTGGTGATCTTTATTACTTGCTATCAACATGTATTGCTGCTTTGCATTGAGAACTGATTGATGATGACTTGCATCACTTGGTATTATCTGATGACTTGCATCACTTGGCATCAACTGATGACTTGCATGATTAGGCATCATATGTTGATGATTTGCTTCCTTTGGTATTGACCTCAAACAACTTGTATCACCAGTTATAAATTGACCATGCCGTCTTTCTTCACTGAGATTCAATTCTTGGTTCTCGCTCTTTTTACAATCTCGATAGGGAATAAACTCTTCACTTTCTTGACCAGTACTGCTCGGTGTTTCACTTAGCCTTGCTAACGGCACTTGGTGAAAAAACTGCCTCAATGGTTCAAGGCCATTGGATATCCCAAATACACTCGAAGGTGCTCCTTCGAATTCATCGTCCAATGATGATTCAAACATCGCGTTAGAAGTTCCAGATTCTATGCTACAAGCAGCTCCTCTGAGGAAAGATTGTTCAAAATTCCCTTTATCATGATCCCCAACAAGCATGTCCTCTGAGATTGCAGTCAATGTATTAACATCTTGCATTGTTGTATTGCAGTTCCCTTCTTCGCAATGCACATCAATATCAAGGTTAGTATCAGAAGCATCGAACCTTGATCTCTCGTTGCATGATATATAGTCTCCTTGACATTTGTCTGTATCCATAATATTTAACGAGTTAGAGTCTGTATTATCACTACTTAAATTAACGGATTGGCACAGAGGAGACATATCATCTCCTAGTCCTGAATCAGAATTGGAATTGGAACTTGGTTCCTCTTCAAATGCTGATAATGAAGAATTCACCTGTCGTTCACCAACAACGTCATTATCCATTTTACATGTACCTTTAGATATTAAATTACTATTAACATTATTAGCTTCATTAGAAACTGGGTTCCTCTCGTTATCATCATCTCTGTCTTCAAACCTTATGATTTCTGTCGACTGTTCGACGTTGCTTAAATGTCTCTGAATTCCATTTATATTTTTCTTGGATCTATATTTCCATTTATAATTTTGGGAAGTTAAAGTTTGGTCTTGGATTGGATCCAGTTTTTTTACAGACTCATCCACCTCTTTGCATTCCTCTGCTTTTTCATATCTTTGAAAGACACGGGTTTCAAGACGCTGCGCTATCCCTTCTATCTGTTGTCCAATGATATTCAAAGGTCTTCTAGCCTCACTTTGAAGTGAAGCCCGTGAACTATTCAAACTTTGGTCAGCAGTCCTGTCGCCATGGTTACTGCTTCTATTACTGCGGAATTCAAGGACCCCATTTCTGGTTAGAATAGCACTGGTAATTCTGACTGGATTTCCTGGTCGGACTGCATTTCCTGGTCTGCCTCGGTTTTCACTGTAAATTCTTTGCTGGAATTGGTTTTCTGAGTTGCTTGAGACAACTTCCTGGACGACAATACTTGAATTACACTCCCTTCCCCTCCCCAGGCCATTGCGTCCTTCACCTTGCACATAAAGAGAGAAACCAGAGCTCGACAACGAGACATTTCCAGAGGAGTAGGGAGGGGGGAGGTCTGTAGGGTCATACACAGGTGGAGGCACAATATAAGGCGTAGCACCACAGTCTTGGAAATTGTCCACAGATCGGTATATAGGTGGGGCATAAGAGGGTAACATGTTGAGATCTGTTGAGTAGTGTAGCCAGGAATATTGACTCTGTTCATGGCTGTCTGATGGAGCTGATAGACGCCGCCTAAAGAGGGGCTGAAAAGTTTGAAAAATCGTCTATATCAGTAAAACGTAATATAGAATTAAGGAGTATGCTTACTGCTTACAGTACCTCTGGGTTTTGAGGTTCCACTGCTGTTCTCATCATGGCATGTACCCTGCATGTATAGCTTAATGCACACAGGATACATCACATGTGAGGTTGTTTCAAGGTCCAATCTGTGAGTTAGCCATGCCCTGAGTTAGATCAGTCCAGATGTTGTTTCAGGGTTTGATCTGTGAATTAGCAGTGCCCTGACTTAGATCAGTCGATCCAGATGTTGTTTCAGGGTTCTATCTGTGAATTAGCCGTGCCCTGACTTAGATCAGTCCAGATGTTGTTTCAGGGTTTGATCTGTGAATTAGCCGTGCCCTGACTTAAATCAGTCCAGAGGTTGTTTCAGGGTTCAACCCATGTAAGATAGCCATGCTCTGACTTGGATAAACCCAGAGGTCATTTCATTGTTCGATCTGTGAGCTAGCTGTACACTGACTTTGATCAACTCCAAGGCTGTTCCAGGATTCGATCTGTGACTTAGGCGTGTCCTGACTTAGATCATTTAAGAAGTTTTACATATAAGACTAAGAGTTTGAGTGTAGTGATCTCTATACATGTACCTGATCTCTCCCAGCTTGTCTTGCCACAGATGTACAGCCCAATATAGTAGCAATAAAGCACACAAGTGAGCCGAATATATTGAGCACACACAAACTATACAAGAGTTCCTTGAGTAAACCAGTCAATATGCTGCAATCTTCTACTCCCTCAAACTTGTACGACGGGATATTCTGTTTACAGGTCATGATGCTGTCGCAACACATGCATGATTGATTGATGATGTTTTGTTGACAGAGGATGATGGATTTGAGAAGACCACCAACCTCTCCTGTTAGGATAGTGCCAATCATGTGGAGGACCACACACACCGCTGAGAAAAATGTGAACAATCCCATCTGGAAATAAAAAAGAACAATTTATTACCGTTTAACGTCATTTGGGAGTAGAGTTGTTTGTTGGTTCTCTCCTGTGCTTTGAGGGTTTTTGATTACTGCTTCTATTACTGTGGAAGCACAGATGGTGTGCGCTGCTGCTAATGCACCGCCTCTCACCAATGCGGCCTGAGATCGAGTCCTGCTGATCTCAATGTCGTGAGTAAAATTGTTTGTTGGTTCTCTCCTGTGCTTCAAGGGTTTTTCTCCGGGTTCTCCGGTTTTCCTCCCTCCTCAAAAATCAACTTCTAAATTCTAATTTGATCTCTGGGCTTTCACTTAGTTTGGAGCCTAGCTCTGTTGTGATTGTCCCACACGTTGTGATACAACAGCGGAAGCTTTGTAGATTTTTTCTTCCTCCGGGTTCTCTGGTTTTCCTCCCTCCACAAAAATCAACTCCTAAATTCCAATTCGATTGTTGAACAAGGGTCACAGGTTTGTTGACCACTGGCTATTAAGTGCTATTCTGTAAAAAACAAGGACGATTGTTTTGACAGCCATCCAGCCATTACACATAAAATGGAAAAATGACTCTATAGATACATTCCGGATTTTAACAAAGTGCAAAGTGCTAATAATAAAAATAGTTCAACTGTATTTTGTAAAAAAAATATAATAATAATAATAATAAAAATAGTTCAACTGTATTTTGTAAAATAATAAAAAATAAATAAATGAAAAAAAAAGTTCAACTAACTTCACAAAAGCTGATATTTTTCTCTTTTCTTTCTTTTCCTCTTACTATATTTATATCAATTTCATTTATACCTCAGCCATACCGTCTGTAATATTTAAGTGAATGTTAAATGTATAGCTGTCTAACTAGATTTAACTTTTTAGTTATTTTAGATAGAGCTTGTACCTTACGTTCTGGACAATTTCTCTTTAAAATCTTTGATTAATGTAAACATTGAGGTTCTAAATAAATCTAGATGTCTACACCTACTTGCAAGAACGTTGTTATACAATATTAGAACATTAGTAATTTAGTGAGAAAGGAATACATTAAAAGACAAAAGAAAAAGTTCAGCTTCAGTGATATTCTTTTGTTTTTTAATATAATTCCTATCCCACTAAATCACTAATGTTCTATTTTCGTATGACAACATTCTTGCAAGTAGGTGTATGTCTATGTCAAAAGCTTTTCAGAGGAATTGCTTTCTTTCATCATAAATTTGATTTGTAACATAGTATAAAAGACAAAAGCTGAGAACATTTGAATTATCAATTTACATCAGAAATGGAAGCTGGTAATTATGCTATTTAGACAATAAAGATATAATCCTTATTTTATTTCATCTAATACAAAAACGTTTGGTACAGTACTTTGCAATGGAAGTTACCAACTAAAAAAAAAAAATTTCTAAAAAATGAAAATGGGGTTGTCTGCAAATTATGGCACACACACACAAAAAAAATTTTTTTAAAGGAAATTTAAGAAAGAAAAAGAACTTCTGCAATGGGAGGGGGGGGGGGGGGCAGTTGTTTTTGCCATTATTGTGCAGTTCCAGAAATCATCTATACCCACTCCACAGAGAAATTTGGAAATTCTGAAGAGTAGTGGGGTCAGAGAAAGAACAAAAATTACAGAGTTTGTATGGAAGAAAATTGGAATTTCCGGGGGGTAGGGGGTGTCTTAAAAAAATTCCTCCGTGAGGGCGGTATGGATAATTTTTGGAACTACACATTACACCTTTATTGAAATATCTCACAGACTTAAATATGACAAGACATCTTTAATACTTTCACTAAAATAACGATATTATAGTTGACAGATTGTTGATAGATTATTATAACGTCTGTTTCGACTTCTCTCTAATTCGTGTAGCTTCAGCTTTGAATACTATTGAAACAGAGCACTGACGAAGAGATGAGTTAAAGTGCACACCATCGGCTCCTATAACAGTTCAATTTCAACTGAAGGAACAACCGATGTTAAACATCTTTTTTTCTTTTTTTTTCTTCACTTTTAATTTATGACATATACTATATTTTTTAATGAGATTTAGCTAACGAGAGTGCACTATACTATAGTCTATGGAATATTTTACCACAAATGTAAATTTTCAAGCATCCTTATTGGTTGGGATCAGTGGTAAGAGGACATACCAACAAATTATGCTAACTTTTTTTTTCAACTTTTTTCATCTTTTTTTTTTTTGTAGTTAAAAAAATTGTTGGTTTTTTGTGGTATGTCTTCTTATTTACCACAGTTGGTCAAAGTAGTTATGTACCCACTCCGCTATGCCTAGTACCACCTGAGTTGACTACTCTCGACCAGAACGAATTAGCCAATCAGCGGACATTTTGTTCATCGTTCAATATTTCCTAGTTCCATGTTTTCGGCTTGATAAACAACAGTTTTAGTTGAAAATGAAAGACATTAAAACTCATCCGTTGTAAGATTTACCGAAAATCTCTTACAAATAGTATGTTTCGTCGTAAATAATGGGAAATACTTCACTTGGAAATTTTTGCTGTGACAAACAATGCATTGCATGCCTTGATTCCAAATCAACTGGGCCAGGTCGTACGAAGCTGGATAGCGCTATCCGATGACAGATAAGTCTTGTCCAGTGGATAAATTTATTAGATAACAGTGTTGACTTATCCACTGGATAAGGATTTATCCGCCAGATAGCGCTATCCAGGCTTCATACAACCAGGCCCTGGTAGTGATGAGTACATAACATTTTGAGCAACTATTGACGTTATATCGTGTTAGACAATAAATACCATACAAAACCATCAGAAATTTGTTAAATATATTCATTAATATATGTTACACTGCAAGACATAATTATGTGAATGAAATTATTTTCTTCTCTGTCAAAAAATAGTAATCAAAAATATCCAAAAAACTGTCACATTAATTATTCATTTGCAAGTCTGTAAATTCATAAGCAAAAAAAAATATTAATTTATTCCAAAACTTTATATTTCGATTTAAGAGTAAAAGTCTGGACTTAATTTTGAATTTAAATTTCTGAAAGACTTTTTTTTACACCGAACCACAATTAATTGTAATATTCGAAGCGTGAATGCGTGAAACTTGAGGAGTTTTAAAATATTTTTTCACACTTTCTGACTTTAAAATAACAGAAAATCACGATTTTCAGTCTTATGGCTTAGGAAGGAAATTCTTCTAATAATCTAGCAGTCATCTCAAAAGGTGAAAATATCAACAATATAAAATGAGAAAATTTTTAGGACGTCTTGTATATATTATAAAGCTCTAAAGATTTTTATAAAATTCTTTTGAAAAAAGTCTGAAGAAAATGAAAATTTAAATTACAAAAATAATCTTATAAGCGAAAAAAAACAACAACAACAAGGATATCTTAATTATTCACTTTTTAAACTCAAATATAGGCTTAAAGGTTTTAATATTAAAGAAAAAGGATTTTATCAAATAATATTTCAATCTGGGCTATTTGTTTACTAAGAGAATCTGCCTTGGAAAAAAGATAATAAATCGAGGAATATGGACTCAAAAGACGTCTAGAGCAACGGTTTTAAAAGGAAAAAGCATTTCATTAAAGCTGACAGCTTTCAGATGGAAATATTTTGAAATTTGAAGTGAAATTTTAGCAGGAAAATTTCATAAAAATTCGGTCGTAGAAGGATAGTTTTTGGTACGTCGTATGGTGAAGTAGCTCGTCTGGGTGTTTGGAGCAGAATTATTATTCAAAATATATTAGTTTGGACAAGCTAAATCGATGAATTGAGAACGAAAGCTCTAAGAAGTGTATTGGACGGCAAGTTTTTTGGGGGAAAGGAAGAAAAATATTGAATTTTACTCACAGAAAGGACTGTTGAGTGTCTCCATGCAAAGATCCCAACTCCACCACTACATAAAACCTGCCAAAAAATACAGCGACTTTTTAATCATTTAAAAAGAAAAATCGCAGTCACTACTGAATATTTACAGTTCTTGTACTTACCGTAAAACCAGCCCAATAAGGACAGGCATTGCGTATTTTTTCTGATTCAGACAGTACGAAAGCAGTGAAGGAGAGTGCAGTCAGAGCAAGTCCAAGAATAACTTGAATCACACCAAAACCCAAGGTTGTACGACGAATTCTTAACCTTTGCTGGTAAGCCACATCTTCTGTAGGCATCCTGCATACAAAGGAACTCTTGAGGAATTAGCATTCCTATTTTCTTGGTAATCGGTGAGGATTTAAGACGAAAAATTGGCGATAAAGGAACACGACCTTCGCCATTTTAGACCAAATTGTCGTAAATCAGACTACGAATGGCTGGTGCCTCGGTTTAATGCGTCAAGTTCAGACAAAGCCGTCGACAGAAAATTGTGTAAAAATCCACCAAAACACCTCAAAAAACCCTAAAAAATAACCTTTTACCACCTCAAATGACAAAACGCTTCAAATATAAGTCAAAATTCTAGCAACTAAACTTCAAATCTACGAATCTTAATTTACGTGCTATTTCTAAATTTCAGGATTTTTTCTGTCTCCAGACACAACTATTCGGAGACAGTTCCGACAGCATATTTAATAAGGACGAAGTTCTTTTGTTCACAATAGATAGCGATTGGTCGGAGACCTAAGGGCAAATGAATTGAATGCCAAATTCAAACATATACTCACGTAATTCTTAATTCTTCTTTTTTACGAATTCTTTGTTGGCATTTCTTGAAATTTAAGCAGGAATTGTGCTTCTTTTGTGTAATGTGCTAAATGTTACACCCTTTTCGATTGTTTGGACACTCATTTGAACGATCATGAAATTTTTACTAGAAAGACGTATTAACGAAGTCAAACGAAAGCACCTAACCGCATATTTTTTCAAAGTATTCCAAATTTTACCAGATTTTACTTTTTTTGATTGTGTCCGCGAGGATAAACCATCAGGAACCGCAAAAGTACTATATTCCAGGAAGGAATGACAAGTAAGGTTATTAGTTCGGCAATTTCCAGGAATCTGAAAGTAATAAGGACGAAGTTCTTTTGTTCACAATAGATAGCGATTGGTCGGAGACCTAAGGGCAAATGAATTGAATGCCAAATTCAAACATATACTCACGTAATTCTTAATTCTTCTTTTTTACGAATTCTTTGTTGGCATTTCTTGAAATTGAGGCTGTCCGCGTAAGAACGGATAAGGCAAAATTTGACCCATCACCGATTTTCCTGATTTTCTTAGTAAAAGTCCACTATTATATGCAATGACCAATTATCACATTTATTTGGATCAATTCGGATTTTTAGGTACTTTACGAGACGGTTTTCGATGACACCTCAAAACTTGCAAATTCACCTTCGGGAAAGCTGCGATTAAGCTGTACATATCGGGCGCCGCCAAAATTTTTTTACTGACTTAAATCAACTGAAAATTTTTACACATGAATTTTATAACTTTTGGTTATAATTCAAAGTTTTAACGATTAAATTTAATAAAATTTTCACTGAGATATGATTATTTAAATATATATACTAAAATTCCTAAACGCGTTAGGCGCTAAAATACCTGCAGTTGAAGGCGATTTTCTCGAAAGTGGGACCTAACCTAGAGTTTAGTCTATTATAGCTCAAATGCACTAACACCAGTCTACAAACTTATGAAATAAAATTTGTGGGTACTCTTGTTTACGCGCCGTACAAGAAGTCGGCAATTCATTAAATTTCGCCAGGTTAAGCAAAACCGATAATTGCCGGTGCGATGAAAAAAGACCAAGTTTGGAACCAAAACTAACTGAGTATATCAAACAAGTCATTAAATACCAGTTTTGCCTTTAAGTAAGCATGTTGAGTCTTTTTAAACATTTTAAAAACGTTTTTTAAAACGATATTTTTTTTTTATTGGTACGATATGCAAATTAGGTTCAAAATTTGCATCAAACAACATGAAAGCGTGAAGTTTTATTTTTTTCCTGTGAGCCATTTCTAATCAAAATTATTCTTCTAATTTCAGTACTGAATCTGTCACAAGCATATGTTCAGCTCATATAAACAATATGTCATTATCAATCTTAAAGAAAGGGAACTAGACTAGCTGAGTAAAACATCCGGACTATGCACATAACTGTTTTTGTACACCTCATAAAAACATTTTCTTGTACGGTTTACTATATCAAATTGGAGGTATAATAATCTGTCAAATACATTTTAGCTTCATCAACAAAAACTAACTTTAACTATTGCCAATACTTCGTACAATATGAGCTTTCAGACTGCTAATATCAGGTTGGCCAAATGCGTGCATGCGTAACAGGGGTAACAGGGAGTACTGCTCCTCAGCTCCTTCCTCGGTGGCACTTCTTTAAAATATATCATTAACATTTGTACAGTAATTATACAGAAAATATTTTACTGTACAAAGCACGTGCACTCCTCTATAAAGGACATAAGCTCTGCAATAAGGTCTTTCTTTCTGTCTTTCGATTTGAAAGGTATGGCAAAATGATGGCAGATTTGTTTTAGTATTGCCACGTTGAATTTACACAACTTGTTTTCTCGTACGCACTCGCAAAGATTAAAGGCGTCGTATGATATTGGATGCTGTGGTTTGATTTCATTAGCAATATCTGCTATTAGTGCTTGTCGTTCACATTCTTCGTCTTCTTGCATGAGTTCTTTACACTCAAGGTCAATTTCTGTTGTAGAAGATCCTTGTTTTCTTCTCCTGTTAGCTGCGAGGCGACTAAAGAAACCTTGTATTTGTGTTTTTGTTAACCATTCCTCTCTTGTAAACAAACGATTATTTTGTTCATCTCTCGCATTCCGCATATCAGTAGAAACCTTTTGAGGGTCTGCTTTATGTCCTGTCTGCTCACCAATATCAAACCTTGCAGTTAAGTAGCTTCTGACATTATCCGAAAATCTCGAAGATCCACATCGTGGTTTGGATAGGGCCCAGCCCATCTGAACAGCATTAGTTTGGTGACGATGACTTATTGTCATTTGTAACGTTAATAGTAGCGCATGCTTCGTCTTCAGTGATGTTGACTGCTGTGGTAAACCTTTCAACCCAGTCCCTCCTTAGTTTATCATATAGTGTTTCCTTTCTTTTTTCCTTTAAAGAATGGTCCCCGATGTCCAAATGTGATTCGAGCTCTGAAAAGGTTCGAAAACTCTTCACGCACCCCGGCTCCGAACACTCAAAAATGTCTAGCTCCAAATCCGTGTCATCATCTGATCTTTCTGGTAAAGGCTCCTTGCATTTGTATACTCGTGTATCTTTAGGAGCGAAAAAGTCATTAATGACCTTGAGATCGGTGCTTCCCTGGCTTTGTGAGACTAGCTGCGTAAAAGGAATTTCTTTACCACGACCTATTGCGTAAGATTTCCAAACACGAATGCCTTTCTCCTCAAATTGAATATCATGTAACTTGCTGAAGCCATCTATTTTCTTAACCTGCAAGGTTTCCTTCTCCTCATCTACTACGCAGACACATGCAGACGTACCTTTTACTGGCCTTTCTGAAAGTGCTGTTCTCATATTCTCTGCACATAGAATGTCATTTCCTTCGTTGCAGTACCGTCGGATGCATGTCTTCATCGGGCATAAAATTCGATCGCAAACATCCTTGCCATACTGTGGTTCTGAATAATCGTATCGACAAACAGCTATACCTACTCGCTCGCCGATATCTTTTGCTGCAGCAATTAGAGCGTTATTATGATAACAGCTGGCTTCATTCGACCGCAGATAAACCTGGGTAACATGCGGTTTCTGGATCTTGATGACCTTCAGCGTGTTTTCGATAACTGAAGATACTGCAAACCAGTCTTGCTGGCACGTATCAAAGAGGTGGGCATATGACTGTAGTTCTAACGAACCTTCCTTCTTCGTATCGCTGGAGATAACTGTAGATATGTGCCAGCTTAACCCTCTTTTACCGTACCAGTCGGACTGCTTTTCACGGTATCTAAGCTGCTGGAACTTCATTGCCCAGTCCATTACAATAAGTGCTGCGTTCGGTTTGTTGGTAATTATCTTCAAGCAATCCTGCTTTGCTGCTTCCTGGTTAACAGATCGAAGGATGTGAGCCTTCCATTGCAAGATGTGTGAGCGAGCCTGCTTGAAATCGTACTGTAGATCTTCTCGCTGCTCCTTGCTGTAAGGGCTCCATAATGAGCTTTGTATTTTGCACTCTATGTTATCAAGAACATCTATAAGATTGCGACAGTCTTTGCAAACTTCAGAGTGTTGGTGTGAACATTTTTCCTGATAATCGGAGTCATTCTCGTCGCTTAATGCAAATTTACGACAATGGTCAGGGCATGTGGACTCCTCTGGTTTGCAATGCACACGATAACCAGTCTTTAAGTAGCGTTTTGCACTTCTTAGCTTTCCCTTTACGTCAATGCACCATTCTCTTGTCAACCCTCCTTTTTCAAGATTATCAACTATCAATTCAACTGTGTGAAAACCAGCGGATCCATCTGCAGCAGTGTTGTCTAGGCCTTGTAATGATTTTCTCTGAGATGCTTCCCTGACGTCTAAAACTTTAAATAGCGTGGAACGGCTTAGTGGCTCACAGTTTTCCTCTCGGCAGAACTGTGTATACTGGCTTATCATCGTCGACCGCGTTACGGTACGCACAACGTTCGGCATCTCCATGGTTTCACCATTGTCGAGTTTCAAGATTCTGCTTCCATATGACACGTCCTGGTAAAAGTATGGACGGTTTATGAATTCGATGAAATGGTCCACTTTGCTCATGTCAACCCTCTCACGATGATACTTCTTCTTTTCAGGTACAGTGCCTGGTCCTAAGGTTTTTGCGTGGCATCTTGCTCTGTGTATTTGGCGCGTTGACAATTTTCCGTACGGCAAGTGTATTTTCTTTAAAGTGCTGATTGAATACTTGTATGCATACAGACTGAGGATTTGGGTTTTGGTGTTTCTGTTATTAGCATTTTTATATGCATTCATAAGAGTTTTCACTAGGTCATCAACTCTAGTTTCGTCATCCAGCTTTCCTAGATTAGAAGACGCCATTGCCTCAAACAGCTGTTGGCCATGGTTTGGAGCTATTACATCGCATACAAGCATACAGTCTTCAGTTGCTTTCTGGATAAAATGTTGTTGGTGATTTACATTAACATCATTCCAAGAATTAATCTGTAAATCCAAAGGTTCTCGGGAACAAGATATCTTTCTTGCGATGTCATCCATTGCTGTATTATAAACATTTAGGACATCTTTGCTTTTGGTGTTCCCGTATGCCATAGTATGGCCAATTCCTGGAGTCCAACATGGACTGAGCATGGGTGAATCAGGCGTCGATATTTCACGGAAAGGAGTTGTTTTCATATCTGCGGTATGTGTGCTTATCACCGAATTCGCGTAACATTTTGCGGCTCTAAAAGTAAATGAAAAGTAACATTAAAGTGTTAGCAAAAAGAATCAAATGTAAATTTTATGGGAATGAAAACGCAACATTGTAACCCATCTTTGCAAGACTAGTAAGACTACTGAAACACCTCGTTTAACTCGCGGATTGCAAATCCGCGTATTATTTGTTCCTTTCCTACTTGGTCAGGCAAAAAGGGAAAAGGAAGCAACCGGTTGTAAAATAATGGATATATTTGAACTCGTAAACTAACCTTTAATGATCATCGAGATGGGCTGTCTTTATGTTTTTCTTAGCTTGAATACGCTCAGCATGTTTCTTACGGCAACAAGTACACACAGCTATGTATATATAAAACAAATGCTGAATCAAAAGATCATTTATAGCAAAGATCCGCCTATATTCAACTTAAGCATATTATACTGGCATTATGTTGATCACTGGTTGTCCGATTAAAGAACTGCAATTTATTTAATCTTTTGAATGCGTTAAAAAAGGGGGAGGGGGGGGGGGGGGGGGGGAACGAAATTCAAGTTTGGGCCCCGAAACGCCAAACCAAAACAAAAACAAACCAAAAAATAGCCCGCATTGCGTTTTACGTTCAGTTTAGTTTTTAGTTTTACGTTTTAGTTTGGGGTCTCATCCTACGCCCTTGATATACATTTGCTTAACTTTAAACTAAAAAAAGGCGAAGATAATTGCATGTACATTAAAGATAATACTTACGTGATCCGACAGCTGTAGATATACCAAGTAAAAGGTGTATTTCTTCGGCCATTTGCCAATTTATAACGTGTCTTCCCGCCACGCTCGTAGTTTTACCAGAATGATTCGGGTATTGACAAGACTTCGGTGGTCGCCAGAATCTTCCTAAAAGATGCCTGTGCTTTGGACATATGGTGATGGATGCGACATGAGTTGATGATAAGCCTCTGATTCCAGCTCTCGCTAAAATCAATTCGCTTTCTGTAATATCTAAGCATTGGGACAAGTGACAGCTCACTAAATGAGCAGAAATACTAGCATTGCACTCTGATAGCACCACATGTGCGTCAGTGCCCCTACTGGATCCACATTCCGTCTGTAAGATTTCGTAAAAAGAACAACGGGTCGGCAAAGAAGACATTTCTCAACATAATACATCATTAGTTAAAAGTAGCTCGAACAAATATGACAAGGCTTCACAAGACTTAGCTTGCTACGTAATACCATTCAGTCTGGTTTTAATTAAAAGAAATCTACAAGTTTTAGTACAAATAAACAATGCTAGCAAATCATCGAAGAAAAGAGAGAAAAGTCGCATTTACATATCCTGGTAAAAAAAACTATTTCTGTTTTGATTGGAAATATAGAGTATATAATATAGGTTCACAAGTGGAAAAAACCTCACGCTTTCATGTTGTTTGATGCAAATTTTGAACCTAATTTGCATATCGTACCAATAAAAAAAAAATATCGTTTTAAAAAACGTTTTTAAAATGTTTAAAAAGACTCAACATGCTTACTTAAAGGCAAAACTGGTATTTAATGACTTGTTTGATATACTCAGTTAGTTTTGGTTCCAAACTTGGTCTTTTTTCATCGCACCGGCAATTATCGGTTTTGCTTAACCTGGCGAAATTTAATGAATTGCCGACTTCTTGTACGGCGCGTAAACAAGAGTACCCACAAATTTTATTTCATAAGTTTGTAGACTGGTGTTAGTGCATTTGAGCTATAATAGACTAAACTCTAGGTTAGGTCCCACTTTCGAGAAAATCGCCTTCAACTGCAGGTATTTTAGCGCCTAACGCGTTTAGGAATTTTAGTATATATATTTAAATAATCATATCTCAGTGAAAATTTTATTAAATTTAATCGTTAAAACTTTGAATTATAACCAAAAGTTATAAAATTCATGTGTAAAAATTTTCAGTTGATTTAAGTCAGTAAAAAAATTTTGGCGGCGCCCGATATGTACAGCTTAATCGCAGCTTTCCCGAAGGTGAATTTGCAAGTTTTGAGGTGTCATCGAAAACCGTCTCGTAAAGTACCTAAAAATCCGAATTGATCCAAATAAATGTGATAATTGGTCATTGCATATAATAGTGGACTTTTACTAAGAAAATCAGGAAAATCGGTGATGGGTCAAATTTTGCCTTATCCGTTCTTACGCGGACAGCCTCTTAAGTAGGAATTGTGCTTCTTTTGTGTAATGTGCTAAATGTTACACCCTTTTCGATTGTTTGGACACTCATTTGAACGATCATGAAATTTTTACTAGAAAGACGTATTAACGAAGTCAAACGAAAGCACCTAACCGCATATTTTTTCAAAGTATTCCAAATTTTACCAGATTTTACTTTTTTTGATTGTGTCCGCGAGGATAAACCATCAGGAACCGCAAAAGTACTATATTCCAGGAAGGAATGACTAGCCGAAATAGCCCAACAGAAGATAAAATATAATTATTCAGGACTTAGCTGGAGATAAGAGAGGCACATGTCGAGAATTCAATCTATTTATCAATATCTTGAGGGCAAATTTGACAAGTAAGGTTATTAGTTCGGCAATTTCCAGGAATCTGAAAGTCATAAATTATTGGTCTCGACCATAAGGAGCTCTTTTTTTTTGTTCTCCTAAAGGAGTTCAAAAGAGCCGTCTTTGTTGGCGGCGGATGAATTAATCGTCAGAACCATATGACATTTTTAACTAGGATGGGGGGTAGAAGCTAAAAAATTATTTATCATCTGGTCACAAAAAGAGAACAAAAACAAAAACAAACAAAACAAAACAAAAAAAAAAACAAAACACTTCTTTCTGACCAGGAAAACCGAAGCCATTAGTATATTTCTGATAAGTGGCGAATACTAAAAGCTTCCTGGAAAAGAGATCTTTTTAAGTATTCTCTTATCTCTCATGAAAACTGACATGAATACTCGGGCCCCGTCCACACTATGCCGGATAAATTTGAATCCGAATTCTTATTCATTCGGTTCCATTTCGAAAATTTGTTTTCGGTGAAGAATTGTTCCGGATTCGCCCCGGACTAGTGTGGACGGTAGGCCTAACCGAATAAATAAAAATTCGGGTTCAAATTTATCCGGCATAGCGTGGACGGGGCCTCGGCGCTTTAGACAAAATTGAAATATGCAAAACAAACCTACCCGAGACTTTTCAGAAAACATCAATCACTCAACTACAATTACAAAACAACCAACTCTATATTTCAACATGAATGTTTGTCAGTTCTAACACCATATTGAATGCATTTTCTTAGATTAAAGTTACAAGTCTTGAATATTTATATGTAAAATAATCCGTTTCAGTTATATTAAGTGAAATTCGAAACGTGATAGTTTGCCTTCGAGTGTTTTGAAAGCATTTTGGCAGTATTTTTTAAAATAATCCTGGAAAAACTGTCATAAAAGAGTATTGATCTATACATTTTTTTGTAGTTTATGATCAAAATATAAGTAGTAAAGGGAGAAAGAAATACCCAAACACCCCAAAATATAAATTATAGTCACAAGTAATTTGAAATAAGCACATTAGCCACTCTTTGGGCTTCATAGGAATAAAATAAATTAAGGATTTATATACAAAGAAATATATGTAGCAATGTTTGATGTTGAGTGTATGACGTCACAGACTCCAAAAAATAATCGTAAAAATATCATACTTTCGTACTGAATATCGAGAAAACACTTCATACAGTGATTATTGGACCTTTAAAGAGTATTTTTAGGAAGTTTCAGCTGAATCCAAGTTTGAGCGATTTTCGTCGTAGTAGCACTTTAAGCAAATTACAATGAAATGTCAAACCACTGAGGAAGAACCGAATATGTCGTTACTTCATATACGCCATACTTAACATAATTTCAATTTTTTCCAGACATATTATCTCAGTGATGTTGACTGGTGGCTGGACTTTTTTGTTCCTTTGTTTTAACTTTTCCTTTTCTTTATGTAGTGATGTCGACCTGTATTTTTTTTGTAGCTCCTTTTCCTAGTAAATCGACCGATCTTTTTGAACGTTTTTGTGGCCCGAGATCTAGCGATGGATTGAATAGTACTGAAAAGACCAGGCAGACAAATTACTCATTGTTAACGAAACGGATTTGTCTCAATGGTTTCCTTTAAAGGAAACCCAGAATATAGTCCTTTGTTAATCGCTATTCTCGCTATGAAAACAAATGGAATCGTAATATTTTTGACTATTTAAGATAGCAACACAACATAAAAAGAGGAAGGAAAAAAAAAAAAAAAAAAAAAAAAGCACAAATCATAAAACGTGGAACTTGAAAAATAAAATGAACGAAAACAACCGGTGACCAAATCGCCATTTTCCTGGTCGAATTAATTTTATGCCATGTAATATTATTAATACTATAGCTCGCAGGGTTTATAAAGCAAAGCAAAGCGCACTTCTAACCAGATCGTTTTGCACCATACATTTAATTTTGGGCCGCATTTACGAGTGTTATTTAAGTTTATAGATGGCCCCTAATTCATTGTCATCATTACGAGGGATTTTGGATCAGGGAACACATGCTTGGAATATATAGACACAGCTAGATATATCGGGATTTTAAAATTGAATTATAGAATCAATGCACTGAATTGTTTCTGGGGGATCGAAAGGTATGTTTATTACGGTTAAAGATTTTTTCGCCAACAAACTTTTTGTATCAGGGTCAAATGTTTGTGTACAAATTCAGAAAAAATATATTCGTCACGACCCTGCCTATAGATGGAATTGTTCATTTGTCATCCAGTCACTGTTCAGTAGACATATTAATTACGTTCGGGGCCTACGAAATATTATAAGGGTGTGTCGCACTAATGGTAAAGGAATATATACTTTATGGTAAAGCAAGTTTCATTTTTGATTTCAACGTATCAGAGCATGAGAAACTGCAGGTCAGAGAAGTGCTACGCACCCGGTAATTCACCACGTGAATGTCAATGAGTCGCTCTAGATCTTTTGAGAGCTTGAAATGGGCGTATGGTGGTTTGAAAATATATAAAATTTTCAACTTGGTTATGGCTCCGCATCGTGCATCTTGGGGGGAGGGAGGGGGGGGGGGATGAAATCAGATGAAGAAGCTTCTTCTTTGTCTTGAAGATATGAGGCGAATACAGCCGCCATGTTGGTTAGTATGGCACTTTGAAATAAAAAGAGGTGTGAACGTGTTACTAGGAAACAGTTTTGAGCTGGTTCGTCGTCCATCAGTTCCCTTCGTTACCCACAGACATACTAGAAGATTATACCACACTTATAATTAATCGCCTGATAATTTGGATCCTAAAGAAGTCATCGAATTTCCGGCCAGTTCGAGCTTTCGATTATAATATTTTTAGAGGTGAAAATGTCTACTCGTAACAACTTCTTTCAAAGGAAAATTGAAGCCGACTGAATTGTATCCGCAAACAAATTAGAAAATCTAGAGAAACAAAGAAAAATATTATCCCCTAAGGCACAATTAACTCTTATTTTTACCAGACACACGATGGATGGATTACTGTACCAGATAATAAAGTTGCCAGTAGATAATAAAATACTTGAGGGCCTCAAGATAACAGCAGAGCAAAAAGTAATCTATGTTTTGTTAGTAGAAATAAAGAATAAATTTTAGTTGCTTTCTTTGGGGTTTTGCTTTTTGTTCTTTTTCATTGTTTTGTTTTTGTTTTGTTTTAGTTTTTCATTCTTTCTTTAGCCTGAAATTCATTAAGGTTTTAGTGTATTTTCCTGCTTTTTTCCCAGTTTTACTTATCAATATGATTCTTAATTTCACCTCAGTCTTATTTCAATTCCAAATCTCATTCTCACTCGCATATTGTTTCGATTTCATTCTTATAAAATTTCCCATTTTTTAAGCTTTTTCACTTTCCCATATTTATTCTCATCTTCGTATATATTTTTACTATCATAATGTTTCCTTTTCCCTCGTTCCAATTTAAATTCTCATTCTTATGCATTTTTCCTTCTCATTGTAATTCTCTTGCACTCATTCTTATTCCCATATTCTTGTTCATATTTTCATTATCACTCTCATTTTAATCTAAACATTCCTTTAATTTCTCAATAAATTTTCAATTTCAATTTTTATAGACCTGATTTTACCTTGGGCGAAATGTTTCCCCATTTCAGACCTCATGTTAACATTTTACCCTTGAGAATAATTTTTTTAATTTAAGTTGTATATCATATTCATTTGCAACCCCTTTGGTAACCCAGTGGTAAAATTCTGTCGCTCGTTTTTCGCTTCCAGAAAAAAAGCGGAGGGCGACGATATCATTTTACCTCTGGATTCCCGACGAATGATTCATGTGTCTTCTCGTACACAACCGGTTAACAAAGGATTTATATTCTAGAGGGAATGTTACGTGGTGTGAAATGGGAAAACATTACGCCCAAGGGACAGGGCAGAAAAACGGGTTCTACTTTCGACGTTTATGCGTTAATAAGCTTTATATTTCATAAACAGGCTCTTTTGGGGCTGATTAACAAAATACCAAAATTTGGGGAAATTTAAGGGATGTGTATTTGAGATATAACGCCCTGAACGTTGGAAGAGATGATATTTTGATTAGCACAAAAACTAACATTTTCGCTAATACCTTGAAGTAGAATTGCTCGAGGTTAGCAGAATTTTGTGAAAAGTTTAAAGCACAAGAGACACGTATGAAACACTAAAAGTTTTTTTTAGCATAAAAAGGAAATATAAAGAAAAAAAATTGCGAAAGTAGCAGCCTTGTCGTTTTTCTGCTCTGTCTGCCCAAGGTAAATAAAGAGTAGGTTTATTCCCATTCTCGCTTATTGACTCGGTTGATATCAAGCGCGCAGATGGTACCGCGGCGTCGGATCGATAGCGTTGTTGGAATGATTGCCAAGATCCAATCAATAATATCAGTTGGTATTGAAAAGCACTGCATGGCCTTCTAGACTCTATTCAATAGCATCTCACCAGGACTATTTACTGGTCATATGGTAAGCGTCGCTGGCTGGTTATTGAGGTCTCTCACTGTGACGTCCTGCTACTATTCATATATATAAAAAAATCTTTGTTGTATCATAAAAAAAGAGTTTGCAATCAAAATTTTCATATAGATATTTTAGTCTCAAAAGCTACGTTAATATTGTCCATAATCTACGCCAGAGGATGTATAGCTTTTTTGAAACTTTTGCGAAATATGAGATGTATCCTTGGAGGATAAATTTTCCCTGCCAAGATAGATTTGTTTCGTAAGATTTCATTTAAGTTTACGTGCGACCTTCACGAAACTTCATAGTTTTCCTAATACTGTATGACAACTTTGAATATCAACTCCCTTTTAATTCAGATTTTTTAAAAATTCTAGACAGCGTGATGTCACTGATGAAAAACCCTTATATTGCACGGTGGCAATATTGAAACAGCTCGCGTCAACAATTGGAAAAACAAGCTGGTATTCAAGTAGCTATTTATTTTAGGCGTGACTCAGATTGAAAGTAGATTGTTATCGAAGGAGTTTCTGGCCTATTTTCTTGAGGATAGAAAAAAAAACAAAACAAAACAAACAAACAAACAAAAAAATAAAAAATAAATAAAAAATAAAAAAACAAAAAAACCCGATATTTTCGCTGCTATGGATCGTTGCATTCATCACCGAAGTGAGATGTAGTACATATATGAATGAATTTTTATTTTAATTAACTGAAATAAAAATATAAACGATTTGTGTAGATGTTTGCATAATCATCTCCTTTATACCTATATATATATTTTAAAACATTGCGGGAAACAAATGTTGTCTTATGGCTAGTCTAAAGACACATTTGCCAGATATTTTTGGTGTCCAGAATAAAACTTTAAAAGTTCTTCCTATATTCTTGACTATAAGCAAATCCCAATCGTCGCCAAAATTGACCTCAAATCGCTTCAAAAATCCCCCGTGTAAACTAGTGGGCCTTTATATTAGAATGCCAAAGCAGCTCTAAGTTTGATAAAAAGACCAAAGAAGCTTTTTGATAAACTCTGTGGGTTTTCATGAAGTGTTTGGTCGAAGCGGTTTTTAATGAATGGAACTGCATATGGCGACTGTCTTGAACCCAAGCCTAGTACTTCCATCGAGTCATCTGACAATTTAAGTAAATTTTAGCGTATTTCAAATTATGAATCAAAAGTTTTCTTAATAAAGTCTTTCTTGTTTTGACGAAGTTTTCATGAAGTGTTTGGTCGAAGCGGTTTTTAATGAATGGAAGCAGCATGGACCGGCTTCGACCAAAGCAGAGTACTTCCATCGAATCATCTGACAATTTAAGCAAATTTTAGCATATCTCTGAATTGTGAATCAAACTTTTTCATAATAAAGTCTTTCTTGTTTTAAAGTTCGTTCAAGTAAAGCAAATCTTTCACACTAATAGCAGTTGTGTTAAGTTGGTGTCTCTTATCCTATAAGAACTGGAAACGTTTATTAACTTATACCGTACGTGACTTTGAAAAGGTATTGTGCTCAACTCGCATTTTATCTATATGCATTTTCACAGCATTTTCAAACGAAGGGCAAGCCATATACACTACGTAATTTACAACTCAAAAAATATTAGAGTCCCGGATGGGATTCCAACTCAGAATTGTTTTCTAAATATGTAAAAATGTAAATAAGGTTATTCTGAAAAATTAGTATAGTCTAGTTCAATATTTTTTACGCCACAACAATCTTAGTCGTTATAATATTTTAAAAGACTCTACGCCACGCCACACCCGTTCGTTACTGACCAGCAGGTTACTTTTTAAAACCTATCCGCGATATTCAACAGAGCGGCATGAGAAAAAATGAATACATGCAGGTCATTTAAGGCGAAAACTAGTATAGGATCACACACAAGGCGACAAATAAATCTCAGTTCAAATAACAGTAGCTTTAGCTTCACGTATGTTTTTGTTTATTATTTACTGTACACCAATGTGGCGGCCTAGCAACAGTTTCTATGCTAGCAATGACGTGCGCATCCACGAAAAACTCGAGTACAGGTCGATCTTACTGATCTCGTTCCGTATAAACAAGAGTGGAATTTGTGGCTTGCGTTCGGGCGTTCGTTCTTTGATGCTGACCATGGGGAACGCAGGCTCACACGTTTTTTCGCTTGGAACAGTTTTGCGCAGCCTATGAGATATGACACCGAATACAAATCATCCAAATACACAGATACAAATTCAAATACGCGAATACCAATACAATAACGTACGGCAGCCAATAGGGGACATTGCTTCAAATAAAACGAAGGGAAAAACCGAGAATCGGAATTAAGTGGAGTAAAAGCTCTGGAAACGATAGAGTTTGAAAACGCCGACAGAATTTCAAAAAAAAAAAAAAAAAAAAAAAAAGATTCCACTTTGCCATACCCCCGAGACATCCGCAGAGCTGAGGCTTCGTATGGACTTCGGACCTGACGGCAATTAAATCCTTCTGTCCTTGGGTGTACGAATTACGCAAGAAAATGTTCTAGACGAAGCATCAGGGGAGAGACCAGCCGGCCCCCAGACCATATCGGCTAATCCCTTGCATTACTGCCACGCACGGAATCGGTTGAAATTTTGATGTTAAAAAGTGTAGTCTATCTGATGCATTGTTTTTATAGCTATTGTTATGCTGATTCACCTGTAACCGTAGTCCAGTGGAAAGAACTTGGGCGCTCCATATGATCACACTAAGTCAAGTCCGGCTGAGCGAAGTTAGTACCTGGATGGGTGACCTGAAATTAATGCCTACTAAATTTTTTTTCTTATGAAACTCCAATCGAAAAAATAATAATTTTAGTTTGCGTCGAGAAATCGTCGATAATTCAAAACTGCCGGCCATTTAATCCGTGAAGGGCAGTCTGTAATCATGAGAAATACCACGAAGAGAATCTTTTGTATTCTGTGGGGTGGATATCCAGGATGTTAGTGTTTTCTAGGGGGCCCTTTACTTACAAACTCAAACACCAATAATGCCGCTTCGCAGTAGTTCCGGTGGTTCCGGTTGCTGAGCGGGTTTCGTTCCGCAGTTCCTGATTTTTAAAAATCCTTACACACAGGAAGCCCATGGTGTATTTCCCAAAAGTTCAAAATGGCGGCCCGACTGAAGTTTCTCGGTCGGGTTTGTGGGATAGGTTTAGGAGCGTTTCTTTCCGTGAAAACCGCACAAAAGGCTACAAAATATCATCATAATGTCATCTTTGCCAGAGAAGAAGACAAAGAATATCAATTAGTTCATGTTCAAGTGGCTTTTCGTCACGGAGCTCGTACCCCTATCTTTTCTCTACCAGAAATGCAGAATGCATCGGTGGGGGATGTGGTTTGGGACAAGGACAAGATGCTTGGAGACCTACCCGAGACTCTTATCAAATACAGGGTGAAAGATCTAGACGGTGGCAGACAGCCTGTTTCAGAATACGACACAAGACAGAAAAAAGTTATTTGGCCGGTAATGTACAATGCACTATAATATAGTCAAATTGAAACCACCGCCTCCCCGATCCACGGGACAGGGCAGTGAACTAGGTGAAGAGAATGAAAGAGAATCTCATGAATATGCGTCTGGACAATTCCAAAAACGGATAGGGCTTTTTGTGTTTTTTTTTCTTCTTTCGTTTATTACATCGCAGGGAAGCGGGAAGAATATTGCTGTACGACGTACCCCCACTCAAAAATTGGTGTAAATTTTTACCCACTCCCCCCCCCCCCCACTAAATTACTTCCCCTCTTTTTATTCGTAAATAACAGTTTACCCCCCTAAGATTACTTGTTTCCAAAAACATATCCCCCCCCCCCATTAAAAGCACTAACTCCCCCCTGTGAGGTAATCAAGTAATACCACACCACAGGTAACCCACGCGCGGAAAAAAATTTGCTTGGGTTGATGACTTTGGGTGGCGATTACCTTTTCTGTGGAAATAATAAGTTTCTTTTGTAAATATTGGAATTTTCGGCAGTAGCTTTCAGCTTTCAAAAAAATGCATGTGGACAATGGATGCCAATCTGACTCTTATTCTCTTGGCCTTATATGCAAATCATGAAAAAAAAAATTTTCCGGGTGCCTAGGAAAAGTGTTAAATTAGTATGTCCATGGGTATTGGTCCGGATGAGGCTTGAACCACCGCCTCCCGCACAACAGATTGACGCTCTTACCAACTGAGCTAATTGGGCTGGTGGTAGTGTCACTGTCACTTATCATTTTAAATGTTAATGCAGTCGTTTACAGTGAGGCAGCAAAACAGGCCAGTTGACCAAAGAGAGACAAACAAACAAACACACATCATCCAGTGTAGCCATCACTTATCATTTTAAGTGTTAATGCTGTTGTTTTACAGGGAGGCAGTGAAGCAGGCCAGTTGACTAAATTAGGTCAACGACAGATGTATGACCTGGGGAAAAATCTACATAGAAGATACATTAAGGAGGTGGAGTTGTTACATCCACAGCTTGTTCCTCAAGAAATATAGTGAGTGATGCATTTGTGAGCCCTAGCTTTGTTTAGTGTTTATGACTAAAGGAATAATAGCCAATGCTTAGTGTGTATAGGCCAGTGGTGTTGGGAGGGGAGGTTGGCTTGGTGTTGTATGTAAGTAGAGTTGTTTGTTGGCAGCTTTTCTTGCTGCTTTTCAGATGAATTTTCTTTTAAAGTCAGTGAATTTGTATTACAACCCGAGAACTATGTCTGAACTTCTTGGTGACTGTAACACAATCCAACACGTTATATACCACATGACGGCTAGCGCTCAAAAGGCGAATTAACATTGATTTTAAGAGAGGGAGGAAAACTACAAGGAAAAAAAAAGAGAATTATTGAATAACTGGTGTTATTGTTTTTGTCATTAACACAGATGCTATTGTTGAGATATTTTAGTGTTGTCTGTAGTCGACATGCACTGTCGACAAAACTATTTAAATCAC
The DNA here is from genome assembly GCF_029948245.1 of Actinia tenebrosa. Taxonomy (NCBI): domain Eukaryota; kingdom Metazoa; phylum Cnidaria; class Anthozoa; order Actiniaria; family Actiniidae; genus Actinia; species Actinia tenebrosa. Next base: position 8,587,114 of record NW_028292571.1, on the reverse strand, counting down.
CTCATTGTGCTTAGATGTTAAATAATGCTCCAGGTGCCTTTTGGTCGTATAAATGCCAATCACTCATTGCTATCCCTGTTTGCCCCTTCATCCTTTTTAAAAGTAGGTAATACATGTATGTAGGGCCGTAGGCAATATGAGGCAGACAAGGTAGTTGCCTCAGTAAATATTGTCTCAAATGCTCCTCAACACTCTATAAAATCGCATTTCCAAGGGTCTCAATTTCAAAAATTTTGGGGGCACATTCCCCTGAACCCACCTAGTTCTAGTTGCTCCCCCCTTTGCATTTTGGTCTGGCTATGGACCTGATATATCGCCACACGTTGAATAAAAGATGTGGTATGAATTGATGGATCATTGTCTAACATAATTTGTTGACTTGATTTAGTGTTCGGACATCCAATATGCAAAGGACAATAGACTCAGCCCGCTGTGTAATAGCTGGTCTCTATGGACAACAAAATGTTAAAGGTAATATTGCTTATGCTAAAGGCCCACTGTGCTGATACACTGACTGGGACCACTGGAAGTTAACCAATCACGACATAGAATGAAAACAAAGGAATCAAACTTAAGTCAAACTTAAACCAATCAGGATCAAGCAACAAAGACTAGATATCTAAGAAAAAAACTTTGATGTTATCAACAACTGTGGGAATAAGTGGGTGTGATTGGCTTAAAAAAAATTCATCTCAAATTTTTGAAGTGGCCGTGGTCCTGGCTAGTGAGTAAAGTAACAGGATATTAAACTGCCAGTTGATACAGTTGCTAGCCAGAGGCCTTTTCTGAATTCGATAATCATGATGTATAATGGTTTAGCTTCAGTACAAACCACAAGATATAAGGTATGATGAACAAAAGATGTTTGTACCCCAGATATACCACAATGCACTGCATTCTGTACCTCAGAATAGGTCTATTAATAGAGTACTCAAGTGTGATGTCACAAAAAAATAAATTTTGACTTTAATTATTTTTCGATCTCTAATTTCTATAGACAATCAAAAAGACGTTTACACACCAAATTTGACGAGAATTGTTTGGAATCGAGCCGAAAATGCAGTGATTTGTATGGAGTAATTATGTATACAATTGGTCATATCTCAGCTGATATTTGCTCGATTCTCGTCAAATTTGGCGTGTAAACGTCTTTTTTTGATTGTCTATCACATTTGTTACCCAAAAATATGATCAAGCGAAAATTAAATTTTGTGACAACATCTATGGTGGCCCATTGAAGCCATAATGTTGTTCTAGACATTGTTATAAATTTTTGATCTTTTTTGATTTTTTTCCCAATGTTTTTGTTTTTGTTTTCACTTTTTTACTGTGTTTTTTTACTTTTGTTCTTGGTGGTTGTTTTGGTTTTCCAACACCTCCATGCTCTTTTAGTGCTTCTGGATCGATTCACTTCAGTCATCACATCGTACACAATATTTCTGGGAACGTTCAATCTATGAACTTCACAAGGTCCTGGACCTTCCATTTCCTGTTCAACAGCTGATTTAACATCACTTGTGTACTCTATTGTGCCCAGCCAAATTAGTTTTAACTTAGTTTTAACTCCCTTCTGGCTGAAAATTAGTGGATAAAATCACCACCAAGGCAAAGATTTGACTAGAGAAGTTCCAATTTGGCTTATTTATATGGCTTATTATTTATTTGGCTTAATATATGGCAATATTTTCAACTTCTTCAGAAAGATTTTTTCTTAATCATATCTATTACAATTTTCCTTAATGATCTGATTGGCAGCGAAACTGCTCTATTTTTCGTTTTCCTCGAATTCCCAGTAAAACTTTTGTATATTTATTGGTATGTTATTTTATTGGTTTACCCACACAGAACTATCATCAAATATATAAAAATATATCATTACACTTATATTTTATGCAGTCGTCCAATTTTGTTGATCACTTGTATAATCACAGACTGTATTGGGTTGCATTCAGTCCTATTTCTGGAAAACTTCAACGAAACAGCAGCCATCTTGGATCCCAGGCCATTTTTTTTGCATCCAGGGGGGCAAATAAAGCTTTGTTAGAGTGATGATTGATGTTGATTGATATTAAAATCTCACCACGAGAGAATACAACAAAAACTGGATTAAGACGGCACATCGATCACCTTTACCCATGAAAGAAAGACAAACACATGAAACTCTATAAATGTTCTGTCACCTTTGTTTTGCTTATCCCCCTGGCAAGATGGCTGCCGTATCGTCCAAGTAATCCATTGATGTGTTATGTTTTATTAAGGCGTTGTTACCATGGTGACCTGTCCTGAAAAAGACGAGAGCATATATCCCAATTCCCATTACTGTATGGCAATCAAGAAATGGGCTCACAGTGCCCTAAGTACAGCATTTCTCATGTCCAATATAGATGGATATAAGAAGGATTATGAAGAGTTTAAAGAAGCTGCAGGAATCAAAGACAAGCATGTGTTTGTGTTTTTCAGAGATTTTATTGCAGCGCAAGAGGTGTGGTTACTTGATATGCTGTTTATTAGTAAATACAAAATGAAAGATAAACCAAGTATACAGTCACATATTTCAAAAAAATTTGTCTGTCAGATTATCTGAATACTCCATTTTACAGTTCCATTCAGTGACCACGAATAATAATTCCTACAGCTGTAGAGTTACAGTGCATGATAAACTGTAGCTTTGCTATGCGCGGAAACTCCAGCCTCGGCTGGAACTATTATTCATGGTCACTGAATGGAACTGTAAAATGGAGTATTGTGTAATGTAGTTTCAGAAATTATCCTTATACCCCCCCACAGAGGAATTTGGAATTTCCAAGGGGTAGGGGGTAGGGTGGTCAGATACAGAACAAAATTACAGAATTTGTATGGAAGAAAATTGGAATTTGCAGGGGTAGGGAGATGCCTCTGCAGGGGAGGGGGGTATGGATAATTTTTATGGATAGTTTACTGTCCTGTGAAAAGAATAGAGAATTGCCTCATAATCCTTGTAGTACTCTAAAACAGATACTGTGTAGCCATTTGTGGGATTATAATTCAATTAGGAAAATATAAATTGGAGTATGAATCATGACATTTGAGTTAGATTGAGTTAGAAAAATGTGTTTTTGTATTTTAGACAGAAAAGATAAAAGCACAAAAATTCATTTTAGTTTCAGATTGCCCATTTCTGAAAATAGGTGTATTTATGTTTGTGGTACTTGTGAATACTGTATACTCAACCTACCTTTCATTTTGAATTTATTATTATTGTCAAGGATTTTGTGTTATTGTGTAGTTCCAAAAACTATCCATACGGTCCCTCTCATGGAGGAATTCTTTTATGACACCCCCTACCCCCCAGAAATTCCAATTTTCTTCCATACAAACTCTGTAATTTTTGTTCTTTCTCTGACACCCCCACTCTTCGGAAATTCCAAATTCCTCTGTGGGGTGGGTATGGATAATTTCTGGAACTACACATTTTCTATTACCTGTTACTAATGTACTCGACTTCCTCTCCCCCTGTCCTTTCCCATCCCTTATTTCCCTCCCATTTCCCCACTTCATAATGAAGCTCAGTGTTGTATGTAAGCATAAGTTAGAAAGAGGGGAGTAACTCCCTCTTCTACTATACTATGATGTAAATAGAGTTGTTTGTTGGATTTCTCCTGTGCTTTGAGGATTTTTCTCTAGGTCCTCCGGTTTCCCTCCCTCCTTAAAAATCAACTTCTAAATTCTAATTCAATCTTTGGACTTTCACCTAGTACATTATAGCATGGAGCTTACAGAGCTCTGTCGTGAATGTCCCACACAGTAACAGCCAAACAAGGCTCAAAACAAGCACTAGCTACCAACAAATGACTAAGTGCTTGTCTTGAATTTGCTTAGAACCGTAACCAGAACTTTTACAGGGAGGGTGCACATCAAATAAAATCGGGCCATTGATCGTTTCTTTTAAGAAAGCAGAACCAAAAAAAAAAAAAGATGGATGAGCGGACCTTAAGCTTTTATGGGGGGTGCACGTGCACCCTGTGCTCCCCCTAGTTACGGCCCTGTTGCTTGTCATTGTTTCGTAGTCAATCAAGTGAATTTGGAAAAATTCTTTAATTTTTAAGTTACTTTTTATTTTACTGAATTAATTTTTGCTTACGTTTTGGACTTGATAAATGTTGTAAATAATGTGAACACATCAAGACCAATCTGAACTTGGAGCCATGATTTCATGGTCACTCAAGTGAATTCAGAAAAAGTCTATTTTTAGCTACTTTACTTTTTATCTAGGCACATGGCATGCCAGTTTCTCCCATCTTCATAAAGTACAGAGAAATGATAGAAAGGAATGCAACACATGAACTTGTATCCGTTCAATGTGGATATCCTCATGGGAGGTAAGATAATAAATTCCATACATATTCCATCTATCTGCTTGTCTGTCCATACATCTGTACATCTTTTTACTTATGAATTTATCCACCTACGTACCCATGCATTCTTCATGCATTCTTTCATCCATCTATTTCTTTACCCACCCATTCTTCCATCCATCCATCCCTCCATCCCTCCATCCCTTCATCCTCCCTCCATCCATCCATCCCTCCATCCTCCATTTTTACGGCCTCTAGGTAGAGCAACATTAAGTTTTTTATCTTGATATTGATAGAGTTACCGTGCTTAAATAAAGATTATTATTATTATTATCCATCCATCCCTCCATCCATCTATTCATCCATCCATCCCTCCATCCATCCATCAATCCTCCCATCTACCCATCTCAGTCCATCCATCCATCCATCTCATCCATCCATCCATCAATCCTCCCATCTACCCATCTCATCCATCCATCCATCCTCCCATCTACCCATCTCATCCATCCATCCCTCCATCCATCCATCCATCCCTCCATCCATCTATTCATCCATCCATCCCTCCATCCATCCATCCATCCATCCATCAATCCTCCCATCTACCCATCTCATCCATCCATCCATCCATCCATCCTCCCATCTACCCATCTCATCCACTATTCCACTTATGGCATTGTTCATGATTACACCCTCTCACCAACTCATTCATTCATTTATTCATTTGGTTCACTTATGATATAATTTTATGTTACCTCAGACATGAAATACTTCGTCTTGGTGTTGGCCAAGCCCTGGAAAACATTCTTGAGAGAATGAAAGACAAAATCACTAAAAAAAGGTAAATATATTATGCTCTTTTCTTTGACTTTTCTTTATGCTACAATTACCTGAACCCCTTGCAAACTTTTATTTGTTTAGTTTATTTGCGCCAATAGACTAATTTGACTTTGCATACCATATAAGGCATGATGAATGAGAGATGTTTGTATCCAAGCTAGACCACAGTGCACCATTTAAACTATTTGAAAAAGAAAAGTTAACTATCTCACATCACCATATAAGGCATGATGTCAAAACGTATCCCAAAACTAGACGAGAATGCACTAGCTTGCTATCTCAGAAAAGATATAATGGCCTATTAGTTCAGGCACAAAGTGCCGCCAACTGTTGGCTCAGTTGGTTGAGCATCGGACTGTCTGTTCTCCCATGCATCCGTCTTTGCATTCATCCATTCATCCACCACCTAATCCACCTTCCGGCCGCGTTTGAGTTCAGGCCGCTAATATCAGAGCGACATAAAAGAACCACTGAGGACATAAAGAAAGCCTTGCAGTGACCACCCTCAGTGCCTACACCTCATACTAATCATCTCTCAGGGGCAGATCCATGATTTTTTCAAAGGGGGGGTTGTAGCATTGGTTGAGGTACTTGTTTGGCGGGAAAGTAGCACAGGGTTCCCAAACGGGGGTAGGTATTATGATAATGATTATTTGCTGCAGGCGAGCATGGTTGTTTCAGGTCCCACACACGGAGTATAGAAAAAAAAAGAGTGAAATGTGTTCGGCACCCCTGTTTTAATAAAACTCACAATGCTGTTGGTGTTGCCATGAAAATAATAATAATAATAATAATAATAATAATAATAATAATAATAATAAATCACTATGGCTCTCATAGGGGGGTTGCAACCCCCAAAACCCACCCCTAGATCCGCCTGGAATCTGGAATTCATAACTCAATTTAAAGCCTCTTTGATTATCCATCCAGAAAAGGCGCTATGTAAATCACAAATCATTATTATTATCATATAGTATAATACATATATATTAACCTAGACATTCTATCTACCAAACCAATTGAAAGCTCTGCATGTTTTTCCTCAGTCCATCATATCACAGACTGTGTCTATACTCCGTACATGATACAACTATCATCTGCATGCTTGTTTGTTTGGGATTGTACAACAATGAGTGGCCTGACTTTAGTGCAGATCTGGCATTTGAGCTTTACAAAAAAAAGGTAATTAGAATGGTAACAATGATGAAGGTGATGATGACATCAACAATAATAATAATGACGATAATAATTATGATAGTTTATGATGATGATAACGATGATAATGGTATTGATGATGATAATGATGGTGATAATGACGTGATGTTGATAATTATGATGACCATTATTAAAACGATAATCATAATAACAGTGATTATGATGATGATGATGATGCAAATGATGATTATGATGTTGATGATAAATGATGATTGTCCTTATTTTACGAGGGTAGCAGTTTATAGCGAGTGGCTAACAAAACGTGTTCCTCTTAACATGATCGAATTGGAATTTAGAAATTGATTTTTGCGGAACAAAACCGGAGAAACCTGAGAAACACCTTTGAAGCACAGGAGAGGACCAACTTTCTCACATATGAAACTGAGCCCGGGAATCGAACCTGGGTCGCCTCAGTAATAATAATAATGATGATAATAATAATAATAAAAATAATAACAATAGTACTGAAGATGATGATAATGATGATAATGATGATGATGGTGGTGGTGATGATGGTGCTGAGGTTGATGATGATGATGGCGATTGGTGATGGTGGTGATGAAGATGATGGTGATGGTGATGGTGATGGTGATGGTGGTGGTGATGGTGATGGTGGTGGTGATGGTGATGGTGGTGGTGGTGATGATGGTGATGGTGATGGTGGTGATGGTGGTGATGGTGATGGTGACTGTGATGGTGGTGATGGTGGTGGTGGTGATGATGTTGGTGATGAAGATGATGGTGATGATGATAGTGATGGTGATGGTGATGGTGATGGTGATGATGATAGTGATGGTGATGGTGATGTTGGTCATGGTCGTGGTCATGGTGGTGATGACATAATTATACATTTACATTTGAAGCCACATGATTTTTACTAAAATGTTTCAAATTCTTAATAATGTTTACTAGGATGGACAATATTTTGTAAAAATTTTACTACAGGGAAAGGTAAGTTTATGACAGCTCAGAGTTCGAACAATGAAACAACCTCTGGGCTGATCCAAGTCAGGGCGTGGCTAACTCACAGGTCAAACCCTGAAACAACCTCTGGGCTGATCTAAGTCAGGCCTCGGCTGACTCACAGATCAAACCCTGAAACAATCTCTAGGCTGATTTAAGTCGGGATCGATTGTATTAAATAGATATGAATATTTCATTTGATTATATGAATTTTTTAAAGAATATTATTGAATAGATATTTGTCTTTAGCGGGATAAGAATGAATGCATTGAATGACCTTAGGAGGATTAAATTTTGCCGCTACCAGCCTGTCATGCTCTACATCATGAATTTTGTAAAAATGGTCCAAGTGGGGTCCCAGTAGGGCAATTTTCCCCCATGGGGTCCCAGTAGGGCAACTTTCACCATGGGGTCACAATAGGGGAACTTTCCCCATGGGGTCTTAGTAGGGCAACTTTTTCCCATGGGGTCACAATAAGGGAACTTTCCTCATGGGGTCACAATAGGGGAACTTTCCTCATGGGGTCTTAGTAGGGCAACTTTTCCCATGGGGTTTTACTAGGGCAACTTTCCCAATAGGGTGTTAGTAGGGCAACTTTATACCATTGGGTTATAATAGGGCAACGTTTCCCCATAGGGTCCTAGTAAGGCATTTTTCCTCCATGGGTTTTTTGTAAGCACTCTACATTAACTGGCGTCGTGCTTTATATTAGGAACAAATACTTCCAGGAGCGACAAGTGCTATGTATCCCTTTGAAAAGTAAGTAATTTGCTTTATTTATTTTATTTTGCTTTGTTTTAGTGTAATTACTTTGTTTTCTGTATCCACCCTATACATTATATTAACGGGCGTAAAAAACGCTACGTTCAAACGTAGATTATTTTTGAAAAAATAATTAAAAATTCAGTTTTCAAAAATATCTGGATACGAGCGAACAGGGCCTAAAATTTCAAACTTGTCCCAGTACCCTGGTCGTTTTTGAAATGGTCAATTATGCAAGTAGCATATTTTACTTGTGTTTCGTGAAAAAAAAAAAAAAAAAACACAGGGGAAAACCCTGAATATTAATATTTTATTGTTCAAAGATTCCGAAAGCTGATCACTTCATACTCAGTAGAAGACTGGCATCAGGAATGTAACCAACAGCACCATTAACAATACCACACTCAAATGCTTGGTTTCACTCGCATGACGTCATTTCCTGTCTCATAAGGCCTAGGCCTTTTCTGAGTTCGATAAAGCAGGATGCATTGTGGTCATTCGGTACAAGCAACACCTTATAAGGCATGATGTTTGTACCCAAGCTAAACCACAATGCACCGTGTTCGCTATCTCATAAAAGGTCTATGTTCATCAGCTGAATCACAAGTTTTCAATTAGCAATTCCGTAGTTGAGGAAACAATCGCTGGAGATATTTCCTAGATGGCATTTATTTTATCACCTAAAACAGTCCCATAATGCACTGCAAAATGCCAACTCGACCCAGTTTTTTTCTCAAACTCGAAATGGCTAATAGAATAGACCTCTTAACCTTGGTCATTAATGTTTCCTATTTCAGACCACTTGTCATTCCCTATAGTCTTTTTGTTTGTTTGTTTAACAGTTGTGCATGAGAAAACCCATGAAAATGGATACAACTCAAACAAATAATCTTACTGTCAAGGGAATGACTCGTGGTCTGAAATTGGAAAACATTACGCCCAAGATGAAGAAGTTTATCCTTTCTGGCGGACAGAAAAAGGCGATCATGATGGAATTTAAAGTCTTATATGAACTGATTCTAATTTAGCTATCAATACATCTCTAAACTTTTATACGATGAACACTTTTAAAACTTTTTTTTCGCTAATTTGGGTCCCAAAATGGGGGTTGGTGGGTGATGAGGTTGGTTATGACATTTGCTTTAGTGGGGCCCTTATTTCACAAGTACATTGTTGCCTTTATTCTGCTGGGTTCCTTTTAACAGAGCTTTGCTTGATTCACAAAATATAATATATATACAATGGACTACTCCGACGATAAGGCGGCCATCTTGGATCGTAAGGCATCATGGGGCGTCCAGGGGGCAAATAAGCTTTTGTTACAGTAACGACGTCGCTTGATATTAAAGCTTAAGATTTCACCACAAGAGAAAAGAACAACAAAAGGTGGATTAATTAGTTTAAGCTTAGTAAAGAGTGTCCTCTGTTGCTCAGGGCTAGCCAGTCGATTTTGTGTGGAATAATCCATGTGTTCCAGAGAAGGTCCGTGGGATCCCAAAGTCTTTGAAGCTATAGCGTTGGTATTTGTGAATATTTAGACACTGATACGAGGTTAACCCTGAGTAAATGTAATAATGTAATAACGTTAACTCGAAAAAGGTCATTTGACTAAAGAAATAGGGGTAAGGGATTCTTGTTATTTACAATATATAATTATTATATGATCACCAAATTTGTCCCATTTTTATTAATATAAAAAATTGTTAATATAATAATGTAAATGGAATTAGGCAACAGCTAAATCCTAATCTGTTTACTGTTTGCCAATATTTAAGAATAAGGTACATGATTTTAAATAAACAACTATGGATAATATCGAAAAGTTGGTTGCTCAAACGATCTTTGTTTTCTTTCAGTTTTTATTCATACATTCTCCCTTTCGTTCGTTCCTTCCCGGTTTTCCTCCCTCCCTCTCTACCTCCATCCTTTCATCCATCCTTCCCAATATTTCTCTATTTATCCCCCATCCTTCCATCCATTCATCCCTATATCCATCCGACCCTACATCCAACTATAATTTATCCCTTAATCTCTCCCTCCGTCCATATAATCTCGGCGTGCGACGAATAACGAGGGCTCTATCCCTTTTTTGAGACCAGAATTTCTTGGACTTCCGGTATGACAATACAATCGTTCAAAAACGTCACAGCCAAAAAAAAAAAGATGATAATGATGATGATGACAATAATAATAAAAAAATAATGTTTTCGATTTCTATTTTTTATTTCGATCGGAAGTCAAGAAGGTATTATATTTCACTTCCGGAAAATTGCGCATCCGCCAAAAATAGATTATGCCAGAGCCCTCGTTCTTCGCCGCAGGCCAGAAGAAACGTAGGATCTGGGTACGAGATTTCCATCCATCTGGTGATTATGATGGTGATGGTGATGGTGATGGTGATGGTGATGTTGATGTTGATGTTGATGTTGATGTTGATGTTGATGTTGATGGTGATGGTGATGGTGGTGGTGATGTTGATGGTGATGGTGGTGGTGATGGTGATGATGATGATGGTGATGATGATGATTATTATTATCATTATTCTTTTGGATTTCACAGCTTGTCGGAATTTTACATTACATAGACTCAAAGTAATTAAATAATAATAAAAAATAATAATAATAATACTAAATAGTATAAGTATTAATGGCTTGCAATCATTCCCAAAAGGATAAAAATAACAAAAAGAACATGGCAGCCATGTAAGATGATATAACAAAATAGACTAATGACGAATCTTTGGTTAAATTCATCCAACATGGCGGATGTACAAACCATCAATACTAGTAATAGCAACTTTCCTTTAGCTCAGGTAGGTGTAGCTTTATTCCTCCTACTCGCTTTCTCAGCTATATATGACGTGTTAGTTTTTCTATACTCATTTTCTATACTCAGCAGGAAAAGGAAAGTAACGTGTGTTGTTTCCAACTCTTCTTCTTTCAAATGAAACTTCAAGCGTTTTTCAATGACCATGTTTGCAATGCTGTCAACTGCTCGACCAAACACATTGTCTTCACCAAGTCTTTCGCTGCTTTCTAGCATTTCAAACCAAGTTAGAAACCCATTTTGTTCACAAAAACTGTCCATTGCTTGTTTGTCTTTGAATATCTTGTTTTCTCCAAGCCATTGTACGGAACAAGTGTTGTCAGTGAGTAACACGAAAGGAAAGTGATCGTCTTTGGCAGATGGTAGATTTTCTTGAACGGCTTCTTTCCATTTTACTGCTCCATCGAGAGAAGAAGGCATCGTTGGACCCCAAAATACCACAGCCCCAACAGGAGGTCCTATCTTCAAATAAGTTCTCATCATTCGGCTGTGCCTTTCCTGTTCACCCAACATCACGAACATAGTTCTTTGTTGACGTGTGGATAAAACTGGTAAGGTGACTTTCTTTTCGTACAGGCGAAAATCTACTCCCATTATAGGTCGGTCTTTACGTCCTTTATTTCCCATACATTGGTCCACATAAATCTCTTTTGATTTACCACCAGTCCAGTCACCAACACATAAGATACAAACTCTTTCATGTATGGACCAAGGTCCATCCATTTCCGGTCTCTGATCTGCTGCATTGGTTTTGAAGGTTTTCAGCTCGACCTCCTTGCCTAACTTACTGACCAACTGTGTGATTTCAGGCTCTGGAGTTTCATAACTACAAGAATACGCCATTTGCTTCAACTGTTTATAATAATTTTAAACAATTTGGAAATAATAGTTCAAGTTTGTACGTAAGTAAAAGTTAAGAATGAGGAATATACCACAGGAAAACCAAAATAAGGAAATCGATATTTATCGGTCACGCAAAAAGACATGCAGGGGAAGGTCAACGAAAAGACACTTTTTTCAATTTTAATTCATTTTTACTTTCTTCTCCCTTGTTAGTTTATTTTTCGGAGATACTAGTACAAAGGCTAATTCACAATCCGAAGGAAAATTAATTGTATGGTATGCATATCGTGAAGAAAGGTCTTTACTAGAGGCCACTTCATTATTGACATCGATTCATATCAGTTTTCCTCGTCTTATGTAGAAGTTTTAACACTATCGGGTTATCATTTGTGATGCCGAAATCTTGTCCCTCTACGCAAAACAATTCGCTTTCTCAGCTATATATAACTTATTAGATTATCAATACTTATTGAGCAGCAGGAAAAGGAAAGTAACGTGTTGTTTCCAACTCTTCTTCTTTCAAATGAAACTTCAAGCGTTTTTCAAGGACCATGTTTACAATGATGTCAACTGCTCGACCAAACACATTGTCTTCACCAAGTCTTTCGCTGCTTTCTAGCATTTCAAACCAAGTTAGAAACCCATTTTGTTCACAAAAACTGTCCATTGCTTGTTTGTCTTTAAACATCTTGCCTTCTCCCAGCCATTCTACTGAACGAGTGTTGTTAATGAGTAACACGAAAGGAAAGTGATCGTCTTTGGCAGATGGTAGATTTTCATGAACGATTTCTTTCCATTTTACTGTCCATCGAGAGAAGAAGGCATCGTTGGACCAAAAAATACCACATCACCAACGGGAGGTCCTATCTTCAAAACAGGGTTGGTCATGAAAGGCGTGTGCCTTTCATGTTCACCAAGAATTAAGAATATAATTCTTTGTTCGTATGAAAAACTGGGGAAGGTAACTTTCTTTTTGTACAGACGAAAATCTGCGCCCATTATAGGTCGGTATTCAAAGCTTTTATTTCCCATATAATGGTCCACATAAGTCGGTGTTGATCTACCACCAGTAAAGTCACCAACACATACGATGGCCAGACGTTCATCCATTTCCGGTCTCTGATCTGTTGCATTGGTTTTGAAGGTTTTCAGCTCGACCTTCTTGCCTAACTTGTTGACCAACTGTGTGTTTTCAGGCTCCGGAGTTTCATAACTACAAGAATACGCCATTTGCTTCAACTATTTATCAAAGTTTTAAACAGTTTGGAAATAATAGTTCAAGTTTGTACGTAAAAAGTTATAAGTGACTATGAGGAATATACCACAGGCAACCCAAAATTTAAAAAATCGATATTTTACCGGTCACGCAAACAGAAAGGAAGGGGAGGGTGAACAAAGGGAGACTTTTTTACTCGGGCTACCCGCAGGATAAGCCCGAGTCTATGTTTACCTTTTTGCCAATCTGTCGTGCAACGTTTTGGAAATCACAGGTAGTCCAGCGATCACTAATTGGCTTACTACAGGTAGTTCAAGAGTTCAAGAGAAGAATCATATATTTTGTGGCCACTGCAATATAACTGCGTAGCCACTATGCCATAGTCGTGAATGAGTGAGGGAATGTTGACACATGACGTCATCAATCACGTGACTACATAAAACTGTAAAGGCCTATTTACACGGCACGATTTGCCGCGCGCGACTTGACGTATACGGCAAATTTTGGTACCATTTACACGAGCACAACTTGTCGCACGCGGCACGAAAAAAACGCGAGCAATTTACTCGTCAAATTACATGACTATTTCTCATTACAGCAAATGTTTCTTGTAAAATGCCACCATTCACAGTTGAGAAGTGCAGTAAATAATCATGTCTACCTTGTTATTTGATGAGATCATTCAGAATTTTTGCACTTCGTGTTTAATTAACGGTAAAGACGTTTTCATGGAAATCCGCCATTTTGTTTTGGAATCAACTAGTTCCATAGCGAATCTCGCTCAAAAACGTCATTTTTACGTCATTTTCCTACGGCATGTAGTAGGATTTTAAGCCAAAGTTTAAAATGCTACGACAAGTCTTGAGGCCGCGTACGTCTGTTGTAGGACCATTTACACGACCCGATTTTGAGCTGATTTTGCCGTATACGTCAAGTCGCGCGCGGCAAATCGTGCCGTGTAAATAGGCCTTAATAAATCTACAAAAATTTGACCACTGTGAAAAGAATCTTCGATTATTTTTCATTCGAGATGAAGATAATTTCTCTCATAATAAAAAAACATGCAGTGAAATCGAATCGAAATGCACTACATTGTTTGTTTATTTTTTGCGCGAGTATACTCTCCCTCTTAGTAATTTTGCACACAAATCACCACCACCCCCAGGGGCTAGTTTTGTTCTTGGTAGATTCTTCGACAAAGTTTCCCAAGGCCGACAGTTTTAGGCTTTGAATCTCTTTGACCATGGCGAGGTCATTTAAATTGATATTTTTGGTGGTTACATTGTTTGTAAACGAATTTTATTGCTCTCACAAAAGGTGTTCAGTATGTAAGCACTACGAGAACAAAGCAAAGTCAGCCACAAGTTTTAAGAGTGATTTCAAGCAGTGTTTTGGAATTGAAACAACTGGCGAGCAACTGTTCTACGTGTATAAGGGCAGTCGCCGAATTTCGAAAAAGCGGAAAAACTTTCCTCCACGTAAGTAGTTTTTTCCCCCATAAATTTACCAAAAGTAGAATCTGCATATGTTTGATACAAGGTATGATCACTGAGTTTGCACTTTGTTGCAGCTCGCTCAACAAAGCCGGGGAAAGGGGAAGACCGAGAAAAAAAGCCTATGACGGGTGCGGGTGTAGCTCCTTCGACAATTTCAACCAGCATTCAAACCGAAGCTGTAGCAAACACTTTGGATATGAATGTAATGGGTGGAAAGTTAAAGACACGTGTTTTTGCCAGATCCTCCGTGGCCATGGCGGCAAAACCATTCTCCCCCCTGGACTTTTTGAGGAAGTTTCACAACACATGAAAGGACTATCACAACGTAAGTCATATTTATTTCAGTTCTTTTTTAATTCAAAATGCTTACCATTGACATATTCTATTTCAGGTTGCGACCTCCAGACAGAACTACAGCTATTGCCGCGAACAATACTATTTAAGAGCGACTGTCCACTAATATCGAGCCAAATCAAGAATCGGCGGCAACAGTGAAAAAATCGATTTTCTTTATTTTTGGTCCAGAGTTAGGTATTAGTGAGTAAGTAAACGTGGTGGGTTTTATTTCTTCAAAAAAAATGTTATCGCTGAGAAAAATCGAAAAAACGGTCCGTCCGATATAGGGCCCAAGACGGCACGAAATGAAAGCCATTTTAGGGGTCTCTTTAACGTTATCCTGTAAAGTCGCAACACATTTTCCAGCCTTTTTAAATTGAGATATTCGTTCTTCAACTATTCTTGAACATTTTCATGCAATTTTAGGCTCATGGGTTTATTTATTATTTTTTTAGAGGTCCGTCAAACTCGCTATAATTTGAGTCTGCAAAAACTTCGCTCCGGCACACAAATTCAAAAAATAAATTCTACATGTGGTATAATTCAGAATCTTTCAAAACTTCGGATTCTAAGCAAGTTAATATGGATCTTAAAAGTTCCATCAAAATTAGTTTGGGGAAATTTCCACAGCGGTCCAAACAAGCGAGTGAATAATGCTGGTTTTTAGAAGAAACCGCCCCGTGACTTGAAAACATTGTGTTTGGAGCCTTTGAAATTAGGACGAAAATCAGTCTATAATTTTGCTAAAACGGACAGGTTTTAATTTCCAACGACTTTCTTAGTGTTTCTTTGAGTTAACTTCAAAATATCAAAGCTTAAGAATCGAGTTTTCCTTTTATTTACTTTGAGTAAGAACTACCCAGTTTCTAATTAGCATAGTGCTTTCAACGAGTAGATTTCAAAATATGTTTTTTGGTCTGAAAACACTCCTACAATTCGACTAATGTCAAAGCAATGTTACAGAAAGACGTTTCCTACTTGCTTTACATGTTTTCTTGCTAATTCTGTACAGTTTTACTTCCATTTTCAGAATTAGTTGTGATACGTTTATCGGAACTTGGGATCAGTACTATTGATTGCGTGACCTAACGTCCCGTGGGGGAAGGGGGGCGGGGGGTGAAAAGCTGAATGTAGCGGGCTTCCAGGTTTTGATACGAGGGAAGTCTCGAATCATTTCTTATTTTCTCGATTTGCGAAGCAATAACAAACTGGCTCCTTGCTGGCCTGACAACTATATTGAACAAAAATGTACCAAAGGATTTTACTGTAGTTACTTAACTACCTCGCTGATACCTGAGGCTAATTTCTAATTTGAAGATCTTGCTTACGTGAATCATGGCAAAAGATAAACCCAAGAATGGGAAACATTAAGAAAAAATACTGAAATTGTCAATTCCTACTTGTCATGACGTGCTCATAAATACCTGGACAAGCGTTTCTTTTTTTTTCTTTTGTTTTCCTTTTTTTTCTTTTTTGTTGCCTTTTTTTTTTAGTTTTAGTTTTTGATTTATTTTTGTACTTGCGCTCAGGTAAAATCAACGAAAAGGCGTTTCAGTCAGAAAGACTTAACTTTTGAGTTCTACATATGAGTTTAAACCGAATCGGTGCGACTTTCTGCCATTAAACCTGACATTCGCAGTTTGCATAAAGGGCCATAATCTTGTCTGTATATGGCTTCTTGCGCTTGACTTGAACATCTGTGGTGTCAATACCAAAATGGAGGCATATTTGCTTCAACATTGCGATGGCAAAAGTCTCCAGTTTTGACTTTGATGCCAAATCACAAATGTTATATGTGTCGAAAACCAGTGGGTGCTTTACGGACAGTTCGCTTTTTGCCTTGGCTGCGAATTCTTCAATCTCATATTGATGAATGGCGTTTTCCAGTTCGTCAGCAGTATAATCATCGACATCTTCCTTTGGATCTGGACTCGGAAGCTTCTTCTTTTTAGCTACGCGTGAAAAAAAACTGGTAATCTGCTTGCTTGTCAAGAATTCGTCGCTGTTGAACAGTCGATTGCCGTTGATGTCCTTTGCTGTCATCATGGCTCTAGCAACTGACAAGGAATTTGCTTTCTGTCCAGTAGTTTCTCCTATCTGGAATTTCTTCAAAAGGTAGTCTTTCTGCTTTTGGGAGAATCTTTTTTTACCTCCTAGTGAAGATCTTAGGGCCCATCCCATTGGCAAGGTTTCTTTCTTGTTTTGTGCTGTCGTTCTTCTGTAGCTCGCATCTAAATGGGGGATCCCAATGAACTGTCCTTCTAATTTTTCTGCGTAACAAAGTGTCGCTTTGTCAAAAATGGTCTCCCGCTCCAAAGCAAAATGGTGTTTTCCACAATCTAGATGCTGTTCAAGGGAAGAATGTCTCAAGAACGTCATCGTACACCCTTCTTCAGGACAGGTAAACAGTGCACTTGGCTCTCTAGCTTCTGATGGAGCACTGAGTGTTTTCTCTGTGGTCGTTATTACTGATTCAACGGATTTGGGAGTTTTAGATTTGATCTGTGTAAATTGACTATCGCTGGTTTCAATCAACGTCAGGGATGGTATCTGTGAGTCGGTAGGTAGTTGTAGATCTTTGGATGATAGAAGTTTACCTGGTCCAATTTTGTATGCCTTCCAGATACGAATCCCATCTTCACAATACTCTACATTAGATACTTGACTGACACCATCCAGTTTCAATGTTGGCATATCTGGGATGACGGGGGATCCAGAGAGGATGACGCCCACAGCAGGAACTCCGCCTGACGATAAGATTGCTTTTTTCATGTGCTCATGAGAAATGATATCATTGCCTTCATTGAGGTGGATTCTCATATGGGACTTGATGGTAGCAGCCTTTCTATCACAGGCTCCCTTTCCTCCCTGTGGATCTGAGAAGTCCATGCGCTTGATTGCAACACCATGACAATGGCCTAATAACTTTGCATAAAAAATGTTCGGACCGTTGCGATAGCATCCAGCGTTGTCCTGACGGTAAAAAACTGAGCGTAGTTTGGGCATGATGACTTTAAGCCTTTCAATGACATCTGACATTATAGCCAGAATGACGACGTATTCCTGACTACATGACTCAAAGATGTGAACAAATGTTAACATTTCTAATTGACCATCTTTGCCTCGTTTAGTCGCTACTGTGATGTGCCAAGACATGCCACGTTTGGCAAACCAGTCTTTCTGACTCTCTCTAAACTTTCTTGGAATGAATTTCATGGCCCAGTCTTGGGTTAGAAAAACGGACGTCTCATCGAGGACTTCTAAGATGTCTACTCTAGCCTCATCTTGGTTAACATAGCGCAGAAGATGTGATTTCCATGCTCCAATGTTTGTTTTGGCCTGTCGCACACGGAAAGTCAGCTCTTCCTTTGTATCTTCAGAGAGATTTCCCGACTGCTCTTTTAAAGCTTCCTCTATGCACATGACGGTGTCGGTTAGCATAGTACACCGATCACATGAGCTATCGTGCTGGTGATTACACTCTGACTGATAATCTGAATCACCAGGGTCACTCAAGGCATACCGCCTACAATGATCAGCCACCGTCGAACTCTCAGATATGTGCACCTGCAATTTATATTTAAAAATATCCATCACTGAATTAATTTAAATTAGCCTTTAAATAAAACTAACCGAGGGGATGTTTGGTTTATCTTTAATGCTCTAGCTTTGATTCTCTGTTGTTGATTTTATTTGTACTGGACAGCGAAGGTCCGCTATATTAGAGTTTCAGTATTGTGTGTAAGGTTACTCTAAGTACGTGAATCCGCGTGAATTGCGCTATTTTAAAACATCTGCTTTGACTGCGGAGAGACTCCCTAATCGGCCTACGCGGTCTTTGTACCGTAATGTGATGTTATAGCGGTTACCTTGTAGTCAGTTTTCAGGTAGCGTTTTCCTGCTTTAAGGCGATCTTGTTGTTGTTTTGCCCAGGCCATTCCTAAACCGATGTCTCCTAGTATTTCTGTAACGCTTTCTAGATCGTCAAATGCCTCTGCACCTGTCGAACTTATGTAGTCCAAACCCTGAAGCGAAGTTCTTAAAGAAGCAGGACAGACCATAAGGATACGAAGCAAAGTACTGCGACTCAAGGGCGTAAAGGCTGACTCCCGACAGAATTCCTGGTACTGTTGAATTACCCTTTCGGGAATGATCGTACGAATTACGTTTGGGACCTTGACTAGCTGATCAGAAGATAATTTTATGGTTTTCTCTCCAAAAGGTAAGTCCTGGATGATGTGTGGACTGGTAACGAAGTTAATAAAGTGGTCGATCTTGCTTGTTGACACGGAAATTCTTGACTGAGGTGACAGTGGGACAGGTTCTCCTCTTCCGTAAAGTAGGCAGTGACGTTTGGCCTCAGTATATCGATACTTTGTAAGATCTGGAATCCATTTACGAAGATTGTTTAGACTGACCTTGTCCGCCATGATAGAGAGAATTTGTCTTCGAGTACCCCAACTACCTGCAGTATTGTAACATTCGGTCAGCGCATCCAAAAGAATGGTATCCATGTCTTTAAAGTTTGCTACATCATCAGAAAACCGCTGGCAAAGGGCTGTCGAAGAAGAGACTGACTGCCAGAGAAAATCAGCATCACACGGGGCAATTTCTTCAAGAACGGCTGTTACTCCTTGGTATGCTTTGCGTGTATAATATCGCTTGGTCCTGTCACTAGCATTAGACCAAGGCGTAGTTAGGGTGTGTCTGACTGGACTGACATCTCTGGAACGCAAAAAGCTATTCAGTTCTTGTAAAGGATTTCCAGATGATTCCTCCCAGCTGCTATCATCAGAGGGCAAAAAAAGGCTCCCACCAGGTGTTACTGGGTTTAGATGTGGTTGACCGGTACTTTTTGCAGTCAACGGGGTGCTGTGGGCGGTTGGGGTATTCATTGTTACCTCTTTGTCAGTCTCCTATAAAATACAAGTACATACATATGAAAAGTTAATTTTATTTCCTGAAAGACAAGAAAACGCATGGGAGTTATAATCATTTAATAGAAGGGGCGGATCCAGAATGTTTTAAGGGGAGTAATTCTTACAGGGTAACCAATGCCGTTGCCAGTCTAAAATGTTTTCTGACATAAACACTAGTAATGCATTCCCTCGCCACCCCTGGACCAGACCCTCAGGATATGTGCTAAAACCACGCCTTTATTTAATGCTACGAAAGACATCGACTCACCAAGGACATACACTTCATCTTTGCTTGAACAGTGTAATCGTCTAGAAGGACCCTGCATTCCCGGCATATTGCTGTATAACAATGAAATATTCACATGGCATGATTTCAGTATATCAGACTTTATGGCGTCAAGTTAACGTCTTCATTTGACATTGCTTGAATTTTCACATGCAGCTATTGCAGCATGCAATTTAGCGGGAAATACATTTATTTTCATACTGAATTGGCTTTATTTCATTCCTTAGTACACAAAAAGAGTAACATATATACTAACCTGAACCTACGGGAACAAAGACACCCGTCATCTGCAAGATAGTATTCGATTTTTCTTTGCCGATCCCGCGATCAGCTTTGGGCCATTTTGCTTTCTTTTCGCCATGCCTTGACAGCTCCTGAGGAACTCGGCAGCACTGGGAACTTCTGCGCCAGCCTATACCTAACAATGAACGATGACCTGGACAAATTGTCAACTCTGCAATATTGTCTGGAACCGAGAATATCGAAGCTCGAGCCAAAAGTAGTTCAACCTCAGAATCGACATCCTGTATACCAAAAGCTTTCTTATGCCCGGATATATCCAATTCACATGAACTAAGTGGTATCACGACCATCTTCTTGTTTCGATCTCTGGGATCATAACCGCAATTTCCGCCTACGATTTTCTTAAATGAACAGCTGACTTCCATTCCTAATCCCTCATGAACGAAAGCCGCTTTATTAGGAAGTGCTAGTAAACGTCATTTTCCCATGTCACGTGGTTGAACGCTTGTCCAGGTATTTATGAGCACATCATGACAAGTAGGAATTGACAATTTCAGTATTTTTTCTTAATGTTTCCCATTCTTGGGTTTATCTTTTGCCATGATTCACGTAAGCAAGATCTTCAAATTAGAAATTAGCCTCAGGTATCAGCGAGGTAGTTAAGTAACTACAGTAAAATCCTTTGGTACATTTTTGTTCAATATAGTTGTCAGGCCAGCAAGGAGCCAGTTTGTTATTGCTTCGCAAATCGAGAAAATAAGAAATGATTCGAGACTTCCCTCGTATCAAAACCTGGAAGCCCGCTACATTCAGCTTTTCACCCCCCGCCCCCCTTCCCCCACGGGACGTTAGGTCACGCAATCAATAGTACTGATCCCAAGTTCCGATAAACGTATCACAACTAATTCTGAAAATGGAAGTAAAACTGTACAGAATTAGCAAGAAAACATGTAAAGCAAGTAGGAAACGTCTTTCTGTAACATTGCTTTGACATTAGTCGAATTGTAGGAGTGTTTTCAGACCAAAAAACATATTTTGAAATCTACTCGTTGAAAGCACTATGCTAATTAGAAACTGGGTAGTTCTTACTCAAAGTAAATAAAAGGAAAACTCGATTCTTAAGCTTTGATATTTTGAAGTTAACTCAAAGAAACACTAAGAAAGTCGTTGGAAATTAAAACCTGTCCGTTTTAGCAAAATTATAGACTGATTTTCGTCCTAATTTCAAAGGCTCCAAACACAATGTTTTCAAGTCACGGGGCGGTTTCTTCTAAAAACCAGCATTATTCACTCGCTTGTTTGGACCGCTGTGGAAATTTCCCCAAACTAATTTTGATGGAACTTTTAAGATCCATATTAACTTGCTTAGAATCCGAAGTTTTGAAAGATTCTGAATTATACCACATGTAGAATTTATTTTTTGAATTTGTGTGCCGGAGCGAAGTTTTTGCAGACTCAAATTATAGCGAGTTTGACGGACCTCTAAAAAAATAATAAATAAACCCATGAGCCTAAAATTGCATGAAAATGTTCAAGAATAGTTGAAGAACGAATATCTCAATTTAAAAAGGCTGGAAAATGTGTTGCGACTTTACAGGATAACGTTAAAGAGACCCCTAAAATGGCTTTCATTTCGTGCCGTCTTGGGCCCTATATCGGACGGACCGTTTTTTCGATTTTTCTCAGCGATAACATTTTTTTTGAAGAAATAAAACCCACCACGTTTACTTACTCACTAATACCTAACTCTGGACCAAAAATAAAGAAAATCGATTTTTTGCTGTTGCCGCACATTGCTCGATATTAGTGGACAGTCGCTCTTAATGAATTCACTGTGTCCAATAAACGGTTTTTATGCATATAATTACTGATCTTATCAAAATCCATTGTTTTCAGTCTGCATTATCCCAACGAATGCATAGAGGAAAATCAGACATATTTAGTTCATTCATTATTGGTTTTGTTTCTATGGTAAACAAGCTAGAAAGAAAACAATTGGATTTTGATAAGAACAATAATTATACTAGATAATCACTTCGGCACGCAGCATTCGTAGACGCCCTCAGCTGCCTGCATTATACCTACGAATGCTGCGTGCCTCAGTAATTATCTATTAAATATTACTTGCAAAAAGTTTAATTTTTTTGGTATAAGCCGATTTTTTGCAGCATGAAATTTAAGATCATATGAAAACACTGTTATCGTACAATATAATTATTGCAAGCTAAGGGTGGAGATAGCGTATGGATTTTGAGAAATTTGAAAAAACAAAATTTCTCTCTAACGTAATGTATGCAAGAAAATAATGTGCGCACAACATTGGTGTATAAGTAATGAAATAAATACCCGATTTCTAAAATATCTTTCTTCCTTGGAGATGAACAGCAATATTACCAAAGCCACATAAAAAAATGGCAAAAGAATTTTGATTAGCCTGTTGCTTATCGTAAAAGGAAGATATAATCTATACATAGGCTTCAAACTCCCCCCAAAAAACAACGTAAATACACCTTGAAAAAAACAAACACAGAAGGTGGAGATAGCGTCTAGTTTTAGAGTGATGACTACTCGAACATTTACTAAAATTTGAACATGTAAGTGATTTGATGTAGAATAAGGATACTTTTTGTATATATACAAAATGTCGATCACAGTTAGGGTTGGCCAAGATATTATAGTTATTAATAAACTCTTAACATGTGTATCCATATCTATACGATGTACCTCTGGCACTGAATATTTGAGAGTATTTTACTTGTGTTATATATGACAACGAAGGAAGCCATGACACTTTTGCAGTGTCTTCTTCGCGCTAAAAAGTCCATTTTGTCTAGAAAACTAATATCTTTTTTCATCATATTAGTTGACCAGAAGATGAACTAGTCGTATCTTATTTTATAATGTTTAAAACACTGGTAAATTAGGTAAAAATATTAGATTAAATAGGTAAACAATGCAGTATTCTTGCTCATCTGGCTACGCACTCGTGTTCAGTCAAGCATTTCGGCGCGTGCGTATGCAAAATTCCCTCCTGTTTCTAAGTAATATATTTGAACTAATAAGGTACAGTGGAACCCCGTTAATAAGTACACTGTTGGGACGGACAAAACTGTCCTTATTAACGGGGTGTCCCTATTAACCAAGGTGTCAGAAAAACAGCTGAAAACACATTTTTAACCATTTATTTTTACTGTATTGTAAACCTTGAACTACAATGTTCAATACAACAGCCTAAACTGGAACAAAAAAGGCATTACTGTATAAGAACTACATTCGCATTTTCGGCACTGCATTGTACAATTTCATGTTAAGTTGAGTTCTGGAAAATAACATTGCAATGGTATTGCGAGCTTTGTCTATTTCATTATGCTGTAACAGCAAAGTCTATTGCAATGATCAGTGTGTGGTCCGTTCGTTGATACGCAAAAACTGAATACATAATCCGTACTAAGCTCATTATATCAATAAACAAATACAGTAAAGACGTCTTCATATTTCATATGTCTTTAATGCGGGGTTAATCATTGTATGGAAACTGTCATTCAGGTCCTAGAAATGTGTCCTTTGTACTTATTAACGGGTGTCCTTATAAAGTGGGTTAATTCAACAGAAAATGTATGGAGTTTTCGTTGGGACTTTGAAACCTATCCTTAATAGCGAGGTGTCCTTATTAAGCGGGTGTCCTTAGAGGTTCCACTGTACTCCGTATTTGACGCACTAAAGCCCACGTGTAGTCGGTGGGGAAGGACTAGTCCACAATGCACCGGAAGCCTAACTACAACATATGATTACGTCATACTATTACGTCATACTATTACACAGATAATCCAATACAATATCAAGTTGAGTGAGATTTACTTCGGATGTCTTTCATTGAAATCGAAAATCTGGAGATTTAGGACAAATCAAGATTCAATAGACTTGAAAACCGGTTAAGGTGAGCAGAAAATACGTTTACTTAATTACGTCTTTTACAGTACGAGTAGAAGTTTACATTCAGTTAAACTTGACAAGAACAACTGAGTGAAATTATTGAATAAAAGTCTTCGTTGTTTTGCCGATGGGACCCCGCGATAGGAGGCGAACAAAGCCGCACTTGAAAGAAAAACATACGATAGTTTATTAAAAACAACCGAATTGTTAAAGAATTACAAAGCTAAATAAAGGACAAATATTTGTTGTAGTATCTTCTTCGTGTTTTATTTCCTCCAGAATTAGAATAAATTAAGCTTACCTATAGAAATATTAAAAGTTTTGAAAGAAAGTCTTTAATTTGTCGATTCGTCGAGAAAAATGCTTGTCAAAAAAATAATAATATACGATTGCTTGCTAAACAACACACACCTGAATTCTTGAAGAACACTTCTTGATCCATCTTTGACTAAATAAAAGTTTTTTTTATTTGTTGTTGGTTTAAAAGTTGTCCTAAAGCTATTTTTCTCTGCATTTGAGAGCGGCTTTTCCGAGTAGTTTTGCTTTGAAATCAAGCGGGATTCCTGTGTTCTGTACACGGACGCCGTACGTAAGTAGTATGTACGTACGTACGTACGTACGGAAGAGACGTAGTAGTCAAGCCATTAAAAATCAACTCGATGGTTTACCATATTTTCTTAAATAGAGAGAATAAGAGAAAAATATGATCAAATGCCCTTGGCGGGAAAATATTTTCTTAACTATGGTGCTCCGCGCGGGAGCTCTTGTAAAAAACATTTCAAGGGTATTCACAGGTAGCCCAAGCTTGGTTTCTGTGGTGTCCTGTTGTAAGGAAATGTATGGGGATTCATCAAAAATTTCAATAAAATCATCTAAACGTGAAATAAAGCCTCGAAATTTTACCCGATCATTGATAAATAGCACTTCTTTCGCTCTGCGTGGTTACTTTTTGAATTTAGCCCGTTTTAAGATTTTTTCCCCACCAGTAAGAAATAAGAGAAGGTTGGAAACTCGAGTCCCAAAAGCGAACCATCACGAGTCTTTGAAACCTCGTACGTCTTCGAATTTTCTTTCCAGCGCCAAATTTTAGTCATGACCCTTCTCTCACATCCCTATAGAACCGAGAAAGTCGCATTAGAGATTAGTCTTCGCGTCTTTAAGCCATGAAATTTGCCTGTACTCACATACTACCTCGCTTGTTCTGACCTGTACTTGGAGCTCACTGTACACCAGTTCAACGGATTTCTTTCGGCAACCGACCCGAGGTCACGCCGGAAGTCTTCGTATCGTAAATGCGGATTGGATGTGGATATAGTCTTTCTTCGAAATTATGGTGAGTGTATTTTTTAACGGCCTAAGATACAAAAGTATTTAACTTATAATTTCGAAGAAAGACTATATCCACATCCAATCCGCATTTACGATACGAAGACTTCCGGCGTGACCTCGGGTCGGTTGCCGAAAGAAATCCGTTGAACTGGTGTACAGTGAGCTCCAAGTACAGGTCAGAACAAGCGAGGTAGTATGTGAGTACAGGCAAATTTCATGGCTTAAAGACGCGAAGACTAATCTCTAATGCGACTTTCTCGGTTCTATAGGGATGTGAGAGAAGGGTCATGACTAAAATTTGGCGCTGGAAAGAAAATTCGAAGACGTACGAGGTTTCAAAGACTCGTGATGGTTCGCTTTTGGGACTCGAGTTTCCAACCTTCTCTTATTTCTTACTGGTGGGGAAAAAATCTTAAAACGGGCTAAATTCAAAAAATAACCACGCAGAGCGAAAGAAGTGCTATTTATCAATGATCGGGTAAGATTTCGAGGCTTTATTTCACGTTTAGATGATTTTATTGAAATTTTTGATGAATCCCCATACATTTCCTTACAACAGGACACCACAGAAACCAAGCTTGGGCTACCTGTGAATACCCTTGAAATGTTTTTTACAAGAGCTCCCGCGCGGAGCACCATAGTTAAGAAAATATTTTCCCGCCAAGGGCATTTGATCATATTTTTCTCTTATTCTCTCTATTTAAGAAAATATGGTAAACCATCGAGTTGATTTTTAATGGCTTGACTACTACGTCTCTTCCGTACGTACGTACGTACGTACATACTACTTACGTACGGCGTCCGTGTACAGAACACAGGAATCCCGCTTGATTTCAAAGCAAAACTACTCGGAAAAGCCGCTCTCAAATGCAGAGAAAAATAGCTTTAGGACAACTTTTAAACCAACAACAAATAAAAAAAACTTTTATTTAGTCAAAGATGGATCAAGAAGTGTTCTTCAAGAATTCAGGTGTGTGTTGTTTAGCAAGCAATCGTATATTATTATTTTTTTGACAAGCATTTTTCTCGACGAATCGACAAATTAAAGACTTTCTTTCAAAACTT
The DNA here is from genome assembly GCF_029948245.1 of Actinia tenebrosa. NCBI lineage: Eukaryota > Metazoa > Cnidaria > Anthozoa > Actiniaria > Actiniidae > Actinia > Actinia tenebrosa. Next base: position 8,560,510 of record NW_028292571.1, on the reverse strand, counting down.
TTAATATTTCTATAGGTAAGCTTAATTTATTCTAATTCTGGAGGAAATAAAACACGAAGAAGATACTACAACAAATATTTGTCCTTTATTTAGCTTTGTAATTCTTTAACAATTCGGTTGTTTTTAATAAACTATCGTATGTTTTTCTTTCAAGTGCGGCTTTGTTCGCCTCCTATCGCGGGGTCCCATCGGCAAAACAACGAAGACTTTTATTCAATAATTTCACTCAGTTGTTCTTGTCAAGTTTAACTGAATGTAAACTTCTACTCGTACTGTAAAAGACGTAATTAAGTAAACGTATTTTCTGCTCACCTTAACCGGTTTTCAAGTCTATTGAATCTTGATTTGTCCTAAATCTCCAGATTTTCGATTTCAATGAAAGACATCCGAAGTAAATCTCACTCAACTTGATATTGTATTGGATTATCTGTGTAATAGTATGACGTAATAGTATGACGTAATCATATGTTGTAGTTAGGCTTCCGGTGCATTGTGGACTAGTCCTTCCCCACCGACTACACGTGGGCTTTAGTGCGTCAAATACGGAGTACAGTGGAACCTCTAAGGACACCCGCTTAATAAGGACACCTCGCTATTAAGGATAGGTTTCAAAGTCCCAACGAAAACTCCATACATTTTCTGTTGAATTAACCCACTTTATAAGGACACCCGTTAATAAGTACAAAGGACACATTTCTAGGACCTGAATGACAGTTTCCATACAATGATTAACCCCGCATTAAAGACATATGAAATATGAAGACGTCTTTACTGTATTTGTTTATTGATATAATGAGCTTAGTACGGATTATGTATTCAGTTTTTGCGTATCAACGAACGGACCACACACTGATCATTGCAATAGACTTTGCTGTTACAGCATAATGAAATAGACAAAGCTCGCAATACCATTGCAATGTTATTTTCCAGAACTCAACTTAACATGAAATTGTACAATGCAGTGCCGAAAATGCGAATGTAGTTCTTATACAGTAATGCCTTTTTTGTTCCAGTTTAGGCTGTTGTATTGAACATTGTAGTTCAAGGTTTACAATACAGTAAAAATAAATGGTTAAAAATGTGTTTTCAGCTGTTTTTCTGACACCTTGGTTAATAGGGACACCCCGTTAATAAGGACAGTTTTGTCCGTCCCAACAGTGTACTTATTAACGGGGTTCCACTGTACCTTATTAGTTCAAATATATTACTTAGAAACAGGAGGGAATTTTGCATACGCACGCGCCGAAATGCTTGACTGAACACGAGTGCGTAGCCAGATGAGCAAGAATACTGCATTGTTTACCTATTTAATCTAATATTTTTACCTAATTTACCAGTGTTTTAAACATTATAAAATAAGATACGACTAGTTCATCTTCTGGTCAACTAATATGATGAAAAAAGATATTAGTTTTCTAGACAAAATGGACTTTTTAGCGCGAAGAAGACACTGCAAAAGTGTCATGGCTTCCTTCGTTGTCATATATAACACAAGTAAAATACTCTCAAATATTCAGTGCCAGAGGTACATCGTATAGATATGGATACACATGTTAAGAGTTTATTAATAACTATAATATCTTGGCCAACCCTAACTGTGATCGACATTTTGTATATATACAAAAAGTATCCTTATTCTACATCAAATCACTTACATGTTCAAATTTTAGTAAATGTTCGAGTAGTCATCACTCTAAAACTAGACGCTATCTCCACCTTCTGTGTTTGTTTTTTTCAAGGTGTATTTACGTTGTTTTTTGGGGGGAGTTTGAAGCCTATGTATAGATTATATCTTCCTTTTACGATAAGCAACAGGCTAATCAAAATTCTTTTGCCATTTTTTTATGTGGCTTTGGTAATATTGCTGTTCATCTCCAAGGAAGAAAGATATTTTAGAAATCGGGTATTTATTTCATTACTTATACACCAATGTTGTGCGCACATTATTTTCTTGCATACATTACGTTAGAGAGAAATTTTGTTTTTTCAAATTTCTCAAAATCCATACGCTATCTCCACCCTTAGCTTGCAATAATTATATTGTACGATAACAGTGTTTTCATATGATCTTAAATTTCATGCTGCAAAAAATCGGCTTATACCAAAAAAATTAAACTTTTTGCAAGTAATATTTAATAGATAATTACTGAGGCACGCAGCATTCGTAGGTATAATGCAGGCAGCTGAGGGCGTCTACGAATGCTGCGTGCCGAAGTGATTATCTAGTATAATTATTGTTCTTATCAAAATCCAATTGTTTTCTTTCTAGCTTGTTTACCATAGAAACAAAACCAATAATGAATGAACTAAATATGTCTGATTTTCCTCTATGCATTCGTTGGGATAATGCAGACTGAAAACAATGGATTTTGATAAGATCAGTAATTATATGCATAAAAACCGTTTATTGGACACAGTGAATTCATTAAGAGCGACTGTCCACTAATATCGAGCAATGTGCGGCAACAGCAAAAAATCGATTTTCTTTATTTTTGGTCCAGAGTTAGGTATTAGTGAGTAAGTAAACGTGGTGGGTTTTATTTCTTCAAAAAAAATGTTATCGCTGAGAAAAATCGAAAAAACGGTCCGTCCGATATAGGGCCCAAGACGGCACGAAATGAAAGCCATTTTAGGGGTCTCTTTAACGTTATCCTGTAAAGTCGCAACACATTTTCCAGCCTTTTTAAATTGAGATATTCGTTCTTCAACTATTCTTGAACATTTTCATGCAATTTTAGGCTCATGGGTTTATTTATTATTTTTTTAGAGGTCCGTCAAACTCGCTATAATTTGAGTCTGCAAAAACTTCGCTCCGGCACACAAATTCAAAAAATAAATTCTACATGTGGTATAATTCAGAATCTTTCAAAACTTCGGATTCTAAGCAAGTTAATATGGATCTTAAAAGTTCCATCAAAATTAGTTTGGGGAAATTTCCACAGCGGTCCAAACAAGCGAGTGAATAATGCTGGTTTTTAGAAGAAACCGCCCCGTGACTTGAAAACATTGTGTTTGGAGCCTTTGAAATTAGGACGAAAATCAGTCTATAATTTTGCTAAAACGGACAGGTTTTAATTTCCAACGACTTTCTTAGTGTTTCTTTGAGTTAACTTCAAAATATCAAAGCTTAAGAATCGAGTTTTCCTTTTATTTACTTTGAGTAAGAACTACCCAGTTTCTAATTAGCATAGTGCTTTCAACGAGTAGATTTCAAAATATGTTTTTTGGTCTGAAAACACTCCTACAATTCGACTAATGTCAAAGCAATGTTACAGAAAGACGTTTCCTACTTGCTTTACATGTTTTCTTGCTAATTCTGTACAGTTTTACTTCCATTTTCAGAATTAGTTGTGATACGTTTATCGGAACTTGGGATCAGTACTATTGATTGCGTGACCTAACGTCCCGTGGGGGAAGGGGGGCGGGGGGTGAAAAGCTGAATGTAGCGGGCTTCCAGGTTTTGATACGAGGGAAGTCTCGAATCATTTCTTATTTTCTCGATTTGCGAAGCAATAACAAACTGGCTCCTTGCTGGCCTGACAACTATATTGAACAAAAATGTACCAAAGGATTTTACTGTAGTTACTTAACTACCTCGCTGATACCTGAGGCTAATTTCTAATTTGAAGATCTTGCTTACGTGAATCATGGCAAAAGATAAACCCAAGAATGGGAAACATTAAGAAAAAATACTGAAATTGTCAATTCCTACTTGTCATGATGTGCTCATAAATACCTGGACAAGCGTTCAACCACGTGACATGGGAAAATGACGTTTACTAGCACTTCCTAATAAAGCGGCTTTCGTTCATGAGGGATTAGGAATGGAAGTCAGCTGTTCATTTAAGAAAATCGTAGGCGGAAATTGCGGTTATGATCCCAGAGATCGAAACAAGAAGATGGTCGTGATACCACTTAGTTCATGTGAATTGGATATATCCGGGCATAAGAAAGCTTTTGGTATACAGGATGTCGATTCTGAGGTTGAACTACTTTTGGCTCGAGCTTCGATATTCTCGGTTCCAGACAATATTGCAGAGTTGACAATTTGTCCAGGTCATCGTTCATTGTTAGGTATAGGCTGGCGCAGAAGTTCCCAGTGCTGCCGAGTTCCTCAGGAGCTGTCAAGGCATGGCGAAAAGAAAGCAAAATGGCCCAAAGCTGATCGCGGGATCGGCAAAGAAAAATCGAATACTATCTTGCAGATGACGGGTGTCTTTGTTCCCGTAGGTTCAGGTTAGTATATATGTTACTCTTTTTGTGTACTAAGGAATGAAATAAAGCCAATTCAGTATGAAAATAAATGTATTTCCCGCTAAATTGCATGCTGCAATAGCTGCATGTGAAAATTCAAGCAATGTCAAATGAAGACGTTAACTTGACGCCATAAAGTCTGATATACTGAAATCATGCCATGTGAATATTTCATTGTTATACAGCAATATGCCGGGAATGCAGGGTCCTTCTAGACGATTACACTGTTCAAGCAAAGATGAAGTGTATGTCCTTGGTGAGTCGATGTCTTTCGTAGCATTAAATAAAGGCGTGGTTTTAGCACATATCCTGAGGGTCTGGTCCAGGGGTGGCGAGGGAATGCATTACTAGTGTTTATGTCAGAAAACATTTTAGACTGGCAACGGCATTGGTTACCCTGTAAGAATTACTCCCCTTAAAACATTCTGGATCCGCCCCTTCTATTAAATGATTATAACTCCCATGCGTTTTCTTGTCTTTCAGGAAATAAAATTAACTTTTCATATGTATGTACTTGTATTTTATAGGAGACTGACAAAGAGGTAACAATGAATACCCCAACCGCCCACAGCACCCCGTTGACTGCAAAAAGTACCGGTCAACCACATCTAAACCCAGTAACACCTGGTGGGAGCCTTTTTTTGCCCTCTGATGATAGCAGCTGGGAGGAATCATCTGGAAATCCTTTACAAGAACTGAATAGCTTTTTGCGTTCCAGAGATGTCAGTCCAGTCAGACACACCCTAACTACGCCTTGGTCTAATGCTAGTGACAGGACCAAGCGATATTATACACGCAAAGCATACCAAGGAGTAACAGCCGTTCTTGAAGAAATTGCCCCGTGTGATGCTGATTTTCTCTGGCAGTCAGTCTCTTCTTCGACAGCCCTTTGCCAGCGGTTTTCTGATGATGTAGCAAACTTTAAAGACATGGATACCATTCTTTTGGATGCGCTGACCGAATGTTACAATACTGCAGGTAGTTGGGGTACTCGAAGACAAATTCTCTCTATCATGGCGGACAAGGTCAGTCTAAACAATCTTCGTAAATGGATTCCAGATCTTACAAAGTATCGATATACTGAGGCCAAACGTCACTGCCTACTTTACGGAAGAGGAGAACCTGTCCCACTGTCACCTCAGTCAAGAATTTCCGTGTCAACAAGCAAGATCGACCACTTTATTAACTTCGTTACCAGTCCACACATCATCCAGGACTTACCTTTTGGAGAGAAAACCATAAAATTATCTTCTGATCAGCTAGTCAAGGTCCCAAACGTAATTCGTACGATCATTCCCGAAAGGGTAATTCAACAGTACCAGGAATTCTGTCGGGAGTCAGCCTTTACGCCCTTGAGTCGCAGTACTTTGCTTCGTATCCTTATGGTCTGTCCTGCTTCTTTAAGAACTTCGCTTCAGGGTTTGGACTACATAAGTTCGACAGGTGCAGAGGCATTTGACGATCTAGAAAGCGTTACAGAAATACTAGGAGACATCGGTTTAGGAATGGCCTGGGCAAAACAACAACAAGATCGCCTTAAAGCAGGAAAACGCTACCTGAAAACTGACTACAAGGTAACCGCTATAACATCACATTACGGTACAAAGACCGCGTAGGCCGATTAGGGAGTCTCTCCGCAGTCAAAGCAGATGTTTTAAAATAGCGCAATTCACGCGGATTCACGTACTTAGAGTAACCTTACACACAATACTGAAACTCTAATATAGCGGACCTTCGCTGTCCAGTACAAATAAAATCAACAACAGAGAATCAAAGCTAGAGCATTAAAGATAAACCAAACATCCCCTCGGTTAGTTTTATTTAAAGGCTAATTTAAATTAATTCAGTGATGGATATTTTTAAATATAAATTGCAGGTGCACATATCTGAGAGTTCGACGGTGGCTGATCATTGTAGGCGGTATGCCTTGAGTGACCCTGGTGATTCAGATTATCAGTCAGAGTGTAATCACCAGCACGATAGCTCATGTGATCGGTGTACTATGCTAACCGACACCGTCATGTGCATAGAGGAAGCTTTAAAAGAGCAGTCGGGAAATCTCTCTGAAGATACAAAGGAAGAGCTGACTTTCCGTGTGCGACAGGCCAAAACAAACATTGGAGCATGGAAATCACATCTTCTGCGCTATGTTAACCAAGATGAGGCTAGAGTAGACATCTTAGAAGTCCTCGATGAGACGTCCGTTTTTCTAACCCAAGACTGGGCCATGAAATTCATTCCAAGAAAGTTTAGAGAGAGTCAGAAAGACTGGTTTGCCAAACGTGGCATGTCTTGGCACATCACAGTAGCGACTAAACGAGGCAAAGATGGTCAATTAGAAATGTTAACATTTGTTCACATCTTTGAGTCATGTAGTCAGGAATACGTCGTCATTCTGGCTATAATGTCAGATGTCATTGAAAGGCTTAAAGTCATCATGCCCAAACTACGCTCAGTTTTTTACCGTCAGGACAACGCTGGATGCTATCGCAACGGTCCGAACATTTTTTATGCAAAGTTATTAGGCCATTGTCATGGTGTTGCAATCAAGCGCATGGACTTCTCAGATCCACAGGGAGGAAAGGGAGCCTGTGATAGAAAGGCTGCTACCATCAAGTCCCATATGAGAATCCACCTCAATGAAGGCAATGATATCATTTCTCATGAGCACATGAAAAAAGCAATCTTATCGTCAGGCGGAGTTCCTGCTGTGGGCGTCATCCTCTCTGGATCCCCCGTCATCCCAGATATGCCAACATTGAAACTGGATGGTGTCAGTCAAGTATCTAATGTAGAGTATTGTGAAGATGGGATTCGTATCTGGAAGGCATACAAAATTGGACCAGGTAAACTTCTATCATCCAAAGATCTACAACTACCTACCGACTCACAGATACCATCCCTGACGTTGATTGAAACCAGCGATAGTCAATTTACACAGATCAAATCTAAAACTCCCAAATCCGTTGAATCAGTAATAACGACCACAGAGAAAACACTCAGTGCTCCATCAGAAGCTAGAGAGCCAAGTGCACTGTTTACCTGTCCTGAAGAAGGGTGTACGATGACGTTCTTGAGACATTCTTCCCTTGAACAGCATCTAGATTGTGGAAAACACCATTTTGCTTTGGAGCGGGAGACCATTTTTGACAAAGCGACACTTTGTTACGCAGAAAAATTAGAAGGACAGTTCATTGGGATCCCCCATTTAGATGCGAGCTACAGAAGAACGACAGCACAAAACAAGAAAGAAACCTTGCCAATGGGATGGGCCCTAAGATCTTCACTAGGAGGTAAAAAAAGATTCTCCCAAAAGCAGAAAGACTACCTTTTGAAGAAATTCCAGATAGGAGAAACTACTGGACAGAAAGCAAATTCCTTGTCAGTTGCTAGAGCCATGATGACAGCAAAGGACATCAACGGCAATCGACTGTTCAACAGCGACGAATTCTTGACAAGCAAGCAGATTACCAGTTTTTTTTCACGCGTAGCTAAAAAGAAGAAGCTTCCGAGTCCAGATCCAAAGGAAGATGTCGATGATTATACTGCTGACGAACTGGAAAACGCCATTCATCAATATGAGATTGAAGAATTCGCAGCCAAGGCAAAAAGCGAACTGTCCGTAAAGCACCCACTGGTTTTCGACACATATAACATTTGTGATTTGGCATCAAAGTCAAAACTGGAGACTTTTGCCATCGCAATGTTGAAGCAAATATGCCTCCATTTTGGTATTGACACCACAGATGTTCAAGTCAAGCGCAAGAAGCCATATACAGACAAGATTATGGCCCTTTATGCAAACTGCGAATGTCAGGTTTAATGGCAGAAAGTCGCACCGATTCGGTTTAAACTCATATGTAGAACTCAAAAGTTAAGTCTTTCTGACTGAAACGCCTTTTCGTTGATTTTACCTGAGCGCAAGTACAAAAATAAATCAAAAACTAAAACTAAAAAAAAAAGGCAACAAAAAAGAAAAAAAAGGAAAACAAAAGAAAAAAAAAGAAACGCTTGTCCAGGTATTTATGAGCACGTCATGACAAGTAGGAATTGACAATTTCAGTATTTTTTCTTAATGTTTCCCATTCTTGGGTTTATCTTTTGCCATGATTCACGTAAGCAAGATCTTCAAATTAGAAATTAGCCTCAGGTATCAGCGAGGTAGTTAAGTAACTACAGTAAAATCCTTTGGTACATTTTTGTTCAATATAGTTGTCAGGCCAGCAAGGAGCCAGTTTGTTATTGCTTCGCAAATCGAGAAAATAAGAAATGATTCGAGACTTCCCTCGTATCAAAACCTGGAAGCCCGCTACATTCAGCTTTTCACCCCCCGCCCCCCTTCCCCCACGGGACGTTAGGTCACGCAATCAATAGTACTGATCCCAAGTTCCGATAAACGTATCACAACTAATTCTGAAAATGGAAGTAAAACTGTACAGAATTAGCAAGAAAACATGTAAAGCAAGTAGGAAACGTCTTTCTGTAACATTGCTTTGACATTAGTCGAATTGTAGGAGTGTTTTCAGACCAAAAAACATATTTTGAAATCTACTCGTTGAAAGCACTATGCTAATTAGAAACTGGGTAGTTCTTACTCAAAGTAAATAAAAGGAAAACTCGATTCTTAAGCTTTGATATTTTGAAGTTAACTCAAAGAAACACTAAGAAAGTCGTTGGAAATTAAAACCTGTCCGTTTTAGCAAAATTATAGACTGATTTTCGTCCTAATTTCAAAGGCTCCAAACACAATGTTTTCAAGTCACGGGGCGGTTTCTTCTAAAAACCAGCATTATTCACTCGCTTGTTTGGACCGCTGTGGAAATTTCCCCAAACTAATTTTGATGGAACTTTTAAGATCCATATTAACTTGCTTAGAATCCGAAGTTTTGAAAGATTCTGAATTATACCACATGTAGAATTTATTTTTTGAATTTGTGTGCCGGAGCGAAGTTTTTGCAGACTCAAATTATAGCGAGTTTGACGGACCTCTAAAAAAATAATAAATAAACCCATGAGCCTAAAATTGCATGAAAATGTTCAAGAATAGTTGAAGAACGAATATCTCAATTTAAAAAGGCTGGAAAATGTGTTGCGACTTTACAGGATAACGTTAAAGAGACCCCTAAAATGGCTTTCATTTCGTGCCGTCTTGGGCCCTATATCGGACGGACCGTTTTTTCGATTTTTCTCAGCGATAACATTTTTTTTGAAGAAATAAAACCCACCACGTTTACTTACTCACTAATACCTAACTCTGGACCAAAAATAAAGAAAATCGATTTTTTGCTGTTGCCGCACATTGCTCGATATTAGTGGACAGTCGCTCTTAATGAATTCACTGTGTCCAATAAACGGTTTTTATGCATATAATTACTGATCTTATCAAAATCCATTGTTTTCAGTCTGCATTATCCCAACGAATGCATAGAGGAAAATCAGACATATTTAGTTCATTCATTATTGGTTTTGTTTCTATGGTAAACAAGCTAGAAAGAAAACAATTGGATTTTGATAAGAACAATAATTATACTAGATAATCACTTCGGCACGCAGCATTCGTAGACGCCCTCAGCTGCCTGCATTATACCTACGAATGCTGCGTGCCTCAGTAATTATCTATTAAATATTACTTGCAAAAAGTTTAATTTTTTTGGTATAAGCCGATTTTTTGCAGCATGAAATTTAAGATCATATGAAAACACTGTTATCGTACAATATAATTATTGCAAGCTAAGGGTGGAGATAGCGTATGGATTTTGAGAAATTTGAAAAAACAAAATTTCTCTCTAACGTAATGTATGCAAGAAAATAATGTGCGCACAACATTGGTGTATAAGTAATGAAATAAATACCCGATTTCTAAAATATCTTTCTTCCTTGGAGATGAACAGCAATATTACCAAAGCCACATAAAAAAATGGCAAAAGAATTTTGATTAGCCTGTTGCTTATCGTAAAAGGAAGATATAATCTATACATAGGCTTCAAACTCCCCCCAAAAAACAACGTAAATACACCTTGAAAAAAACAAACACAGAAGGTGGAGATAGCGTCTAGTTTTAGAGTGATGACTACTCGAACATTTACTAAAATTTGAACATGTAAGTGATTTGATGTAGAATAAGGATACTTTTTGTATATATACAAAATGTCGATCACAGTTAGGGTTGGCCAAGATATTATAGTTATTAATAAACTCTTAACATGTGTATCCATATCTATACGATGTACCTCTGGCACTGAATATTTGAGAGTATTTTACTTGTGTTATATATGACAACGAAGGAAGCCATGACACTTTTGCAGTGTCTTCTTCGCGCTAAAAAGTCCATTTTGTCTAGAAAACTAATATCTTTTTTCATCATATTAGTTGACCAGAAGATGAACTAGTCGTATCTTATTTTATAATGTTTAAAACACTGGTAAATTAGGTAAAAATATTAGATTAAATAGGTAAACAATGCAGTATTCTTGCTCATCTGGCTACGCACTCGTGTTCAGTCAAGCATTTCGGCGCGTGCGTATGCAAAATTCCCTCCTGTTTCTAAGTAATATATTTGAACTAATAAGGTACAGTGGAACCCCGTTAATAAGTACACTGTTGGGACGGACAAAACTGTCCTTATTAACGGGGTGTCCCTATTAACCAAGGTGTCAGAAAAACAGCTGAAAACACATTTTTAACCATTTATTTTTACTGTATTGTAAACCTTGAACTACAATGTTCAATACAACAGCCTAAACTGGAACAAAAAAGGCATTACTGTATAAGAACTACATTCGCATTTTCGGCACTGCATTGTACAATTTCATGTTAAGTTGAGTTCTGGAAAATAACATTGCAATGGTATTGCGAGCTTTGTCTATTTCATTATGCTGTAACAGCAAAGTCTATTGCAATGATCAGTGTGTGGTCCGTTCGTTGATACGCAAAAACTGAATACATAATCCGTACTAAGCTCATTATATCAATAAACAAATACAGTAAAGACGTCTTCATATTTCATATGTCTTTAATGCGGGGTTAATCATTGTATGGAAACTGTCATTCAGGTCCTAGAAATGTGTCCTTTGTACTTATTAACGGGTGTCCTTATAAAGTGGGTTAATTCAACAGAAAATGTATGGAGTTTTCGTTGGGACTTTGAAACCTATCCTTAATAGCGAGGTGTCCTTATTAAGCGGGTGTCCTTAGAGGTTCCACTGTACTCCGTATTTGACGCACTAAAGCCCACGTGTAGTCGGTGGGGAAGGACTAGTCCACAATGCACCGGAAGCCTAACTACAACATATGATTACGTCATACTATTACGTCATACTATTACACAGATAATCCAATACAATATCAAGTTGAGTGAGATTTACTTCGGATGTCTTTCATTGAAATCGAAAATCTGGAGATTTAGGACAAATCAAGATTCAATAGACTTGAAAACCGGTTAAGGTGAGCAGAAAATACGTTTACTTAATTACGTCTTTTACAGTACGAGTAGAAGTTTACATTCAGTTAAACTTGACAAGAACAACTGAGTGAAATTATTGAATAAAAGTCTTCGTTGTTTTGCCGATGGGACCCCGCGATAGGAGGCGAACAAAGCCGCACTTGAAAGAAAAACATACGATAGTTTATTAAAAACAACCGAATTGTTAAAGAATTACAAAGCTAAATAAAGGACAAATATTTGTTGTAGTATCTTCTTCGTGTTTTATTTCCTCCAGAATTAGAATAAATTAAGCTTACCTATAGAAATATTAAAAGTTTTGAAAGAAAGTCTTTAATTTGTCGATTCGTCGAGAAAAATGCTTGTCAAAAAAATAATAATATACGATTGCTTGCTAAACAACACACACCTGAATTCTTGAAGAACACTTCTTGATCCATCTTTGACTAAATAAAAGTTTTTTTTATTTGTTGTTGGTTTAAAAGTTGTCCTAAAGCTATTTTTCTCTGCATTTGAGAGCGGCTTTTCCGAGTAGTTTTGCTTTGAAATCAAGCGGGATTCCTGTGTTCTGTACACGGACGCCGTACGTAAGTAGTATGTACGTACGTACGTACGTACGGAAGAGACGTAGTAGTCAAGCCATTAAAAATCAACTCGATGGTTTACCATATTTTCTTAAATAGAGAGAATAAGAGAAAAATATGATCAAATGCCCTTGGCGGGAAAATATTTTCTTAACTATGGTGCTCCGCGCGGGAGCTCTTGTAAAAAACATTTCAAGGGTATTCACAGGTAGCCCAAGCTTGGTTTCTGTGGTGTCCTGTTGTAAGGAAATGTATGGGGATTCATCAAAAATTTCAATAAAATCATCTAAACGTGAAATAAAGCCTCGAAATCTTACCCGATCATTGATAAATAGCACTTCTTTCGCTCTGCGTGGTTACTTTTTGAATTTAGCCCGTTTTAAGATTTTTTCCCCACCAGTAAGAAATAAGAGAAGGTTGGAAACTCGAGTCCCAAAAGCGAACCATCACGAGTCTTTGAAACCTCGTACGTCTTCGAATTTTCTTTCCAGCGCCAAATTTTAGTCATGACCCTTCTCTCACATCCCTATAGAACCGAGAAAGTCGCATTAGAGATTAGTCTTCGCGTCTTTAAGCCATGAAATTTGCCTGTACTCACATACTACCTCGCTTGTTCTGACCTGTACTTGGAGCTCACTGTACACCAGTTCAACGGATTTCTTTCGGCAACCGACCCGAGGTCACGCCGGAAGTCTTCGTATCGTAAATGCGGATTGGATGTGGATATAGTCTTTCTTCGAAATTATAAGTTAAATACTTTTGTATCTTAGGCCGTTAAAAAATACACTCACCATAATTTCGAAGAAAGACTATATCCACATCCAATCCGCATTTACGATACGAAGACTTCCGGCGTGACCTCGGGTCGGTTGCCGAAAGAAATCCGTTGAACTGGTGTACAGTGAGCTCCAAGTACAGGTCAGAACAAGCGAGGTAGTATGTGAGTACAGGCAAATTTCATGGCTTAAAGACGCGAAGACTAATCTCTAATGCGACTTTCTCGGTTCTATAGGGATGTGAGAGAAGGGTCATGACTAAAATTTGGCGCTGGAAAGAAAATTCGAAGACGTACGAGGTTTCAAAGACTCGTGATGGTTCGCTTTTGGGACTCGAGTTTCCAACCTTCTCTTATTTCTTACTGGTGGGGAAAAAATCTTAAAACGGGCTAAATTCAAAAAATAACCACGCAGAGCGAAAGAAGTGCTATTTATCAATGATCGGGTAAGATTTCGAGGCTTTATTTCACGTTTAGATGATTTTATTGAAATTTTTGATGAATCCCCATACATTTCCTTATAACAGGACACCACAGAAACCAAGCTTGGGCTACCTGTGGAGTATTCGATATTTAAGGACGTCTGTAACGGTCGAGAAACCCAAAACAGTTGCGAAAAATCAAAGTTGATTTTCTTTCACCAAAAGAACCTTTTTGATCGTGTTTTCTGAGATACCTATCTATAAAGTCCAAGCGCAATTTTATTTTTGTGAAATTTACGAAACAAGTATAATTGTTATATAGCTACGAAATTTTTCGATACAACGAACACTCTCATTGTTTGAAAGTTGGCCACTTGACACTAGCTAAATCTAAATATTTCCCAACCGGGAAATAAGTAACTTATTTTCTGGTCGCGAAATAAGTTATAATTACACGTGATAATATAATAATATAATGATATAATAATCGTGAAAATAAACAAGTGCACATGGTCAGAATGAGAAAAACGCTGGTGGCGGGATGTTTTACACCAATCACCAACAACAAAGCGAGTGCATGGGAAATCAAAAGCGCGCTAAGAAGGGATCCTTATTGTTGTAAAATAATGAGAACCCGAAGATATTTACTGGACACTGGTGATTACGGCTGGATGGAAGCAACCCAGGTTGCTATTGATCAACGTAAATTTCTCTTGAACAATTTATTCACTACACAACATCTACAAATACAAACGGACGAAGCAGAAGACATGGAATAAGAATTTGTAACGAGGAATATAATAATAGTTTGTTATTACGGATAAGACCCTCGTTGACAGGTAAAAATGATGGTGCCCGTCAACACTGCAATGTTAAAGCTCAAAATCATATCAAACATGTACGTTAATTATGACACCAACTTGATTTGTAACAAACAAAATATTTTATTTCACTTTTCAATAAATGCTACAGCAAATCAAAAACAATATGTCTTTGGAATAATAATTATTTTTTCTATGACGTCGGATAATAGTACATTCGAGATCCTCAACTGGGTACTTGGGGCTGCTGTCCAGTAGCTAATCCATTTTGCTGTTCCCTTGTTGTCAGTTCGATCCATTTCTGGACCGAGCGCATTAAAAATAGTGTCCAGTTCAGAAGTGGTGAAAATTCTTGGTAAATAATCTTGTCCTTGTTCCTCGAAATTTTGCGCATTGCCATCATCCGGAAGGGTTTGAATGGATCCAGAAAACGTTGGCTCCTGATGTAGGTCGGCGGTTTTGGACCGACTGGATACAGTAGTTGCCTTATTGTTCACTAACTCCGTATCCACTGCTTCAATTGCCGATTTGAGTGATGTCCATTCGTCTAAAGTCAAAGACACTCCTGAGCTAGTTAGAACCGTCTTCCCGCTCGATAAATCTTTCTTCTGTTTGCGGATACATATTTTTTTCTCCCTTCGAACATCCTTCGCAAAAATAACGTATCCACGGTCTCCTATTTGTATTACTTTTCCAGATGACATGTTAACTAATCTATCCGTAATCTGGCTGGATGGATTATAGTGCAAGTGGGGTTTTTTTCCGACGAAGGTGATGAGCAAGGGATTCTGCTGATTTTGATCGGGCTTTTAAACTTTTCTCTTCATAAAAATATGTTTTCATATTTCATATTTCAAATTCCCGCCTTGGTGATTGGAATTCGTACTTTGACCCTGTTCTACATTCCAACCTTCCCTCCCCCTACATTCTTAAGGGGGTATTCAGGAATTTAGACCACCCCTCCCCCTACATTCTTAAGGGGGGAATCAGGAATTTAGACCACCCCTCCCCCTACATTCTTAAGGGGGTAGTCAGGAATTTAGACCACCCCTCCCCCTACATTCTTAAGGGGTAGTCAGAAATTTAGACCACCCCTCCCCCTACATCCTTAAGGGGGTAGTCAGGAATTTAGACCACCCCTCCCCTCCTTAACAAAAGGTGCTGGATGGGGGGTCATAACTACTGATGAAAGAGTTTTAATTTTGGAACGATTTTCGTCCAAGTGGCCCTTTAAAGCTTTGATACTTTTTCAAATGGTGGAAAGTCCTTTGGACGCTCTCTCTGTCAATCCTGAAGAGTTAGAACCAGTTGCTACCGACGAAGAAGTTATCATGTATAAGAGAGAAGATGAAACCGAACTAGAAGAAGAAGCAATGCTTGCGAAGAGGTTTTCATAAGAATTCCTTACTTTTATTCCTTTATTTGTATTTGCTACATACTGTCCATGATATTAAGATCTTAAATTTGAAGTTTCAATATAATCTAACAGCTATTGATGTTATGAAAAAATCTGATTGCCTTTTGAATTCTGCGTTGTGATATAAATATTTGTGATCATTATTTAGATCTATGTGCCGAATAATCTAGAATGTGAGCTCGTAATTCTCCTGATTTGCTACAAAACGTTTATTATTTGCTCCAAAATGTTTATTATGCATTAATAGGTAAAAACATACGATTATTTAATATCATCTTTGTAAAAAAACATGACAAAGGTTTCTTTGGCGGCCATCACAAGAGCAAAGCGAACAGAGGTTCGTATGTCTGCATATGTTTTTATCGTCCGGTATGGTGTAAACGCAGCTTAAGTCCTATCCATATATGTATCTATTTATAGGCGCAACCAGGGGTATACTTTTAGTTAGAAAACAAGCATGATGATATGACGTCAGCAGTGTCTCATCAGTTGGTCAGTCAAACAGAGTCTTTATCTTTGAATGATCAAGCTGACCAATCTGATCAAGAATACATGCCTATTCCCCTTCCAAACCGTAAACTTCAAACCCTGAATCGGCACATTACCAGTTTGAGTGTAGGGCGAGTGAGCCCAGTGCGATTTAAACTAAACCAAGCTATAACCGAAGTTGCCAGAAGCAACTTATATTAAACGAAAGGCCAATGAAGTTGTCGCAACAACTCTTGAATGCATAGCGCCCGGACAGTCTGAAGAACTTCTAGGGCTAATAGCGGTATCTTCTTCAACAATTGATGACAGACCTGAAAATGATGTTATGAAGACGCTCATTTCACTATACAATGGGGCCACATCACGGCACACCAAACTGACATTGTTGTCGATCTTCGTCAAGCACTACACCAAAACGCAACTCAAGGCAATGGTTCCTGGACTAACAACATGGCGAATCGACGAAGCAAGAAAATACGCAGTCGTTGGACGTTTGTGCGAAGGAAAATACCCTGTAATTTGTTATCGGTTAGATGAAAAGAAAGTCGATCATTTTATAGATTTCATCAGCAGCCCTTATTATCTTCAGGACGTGGCATACGGAACAAGGAAGCTAAAGTTATTGAATGGAGAAGTAATCGAAATACCAAATATGGTTCGGACTGTGATAAATTCAAGAATGGTAAGGCTCTATGAATCATATTGCCAAGAAACAGGCTTTACACTGCTAGGACGATCGACGCTCTCTTCCATTTTAAAGGTATGCATTAATAATCAAACAAATGTCATATCTTTTCAATGAAAGAAATTAAACTATTTCTATATAAAAAAGAAACTAAATGAAAATAAATCATAAGGGGCATGTGACACCAAAAATCTGAGCTCCTTCGAGAAGTGAAAAAATGAAGTAGAAATGCACCAAATCATTTTCTTCGCACGAGTCTTTGTTTTCGACCTTAGTACTAGCATGGGTGGCGTTCGCAGCTGACGCCTCGTCTTTCACCGCTGTGAAAGAGGACGGGTCGACTGGGTCGGGTCGCTGGTTCGAGCCCTGCTGTCGCCACATGTGAATTGAGTTTGTTTGATGTGTTGTTCTCTCCTATGCTACGAGGGGTTTCTCCGGTTTCCTCCCTCCGTAAAAATCAACATGCTGAGCTGAGCGTTGTGTGCATAGAACATTGAATATAGTGGTAGTGCGTGTGAGCGAAAAGTGTCCCCAAGTAGTACGAAAGCGCTAGAACGACTAGACACTTAAATAAAGATGATTCATTTTTTCATTTTGTCACATGTACACAACCCACCACCAACCACCCCAGGGGCTAGTTTATTTTACTTGAAAAACGAAAGATAACTACAGTTAATCCAATAAAATGTCAGGTTTAGTGAAATTTAACTTGGATGCTTTTCATTAAAACCCAAATTTCGGAGATTTCCTAAATTTTTATGGACAAATCAGCACGGGCATAAGACAGACTTGAAAACTAGATTATAAGAAAAGGTGAGCAAAGTACAAGCTTACTTTTACTTCCTTTGTATAACAATGTTTGGTTATCCATTTGAAGAGTTTTATATTTTTATAAGAATTGTATTTTTACCGCAATAAAATTAAGAAAATAAATGCTTAATTGGTAGCATCAGAGAGTGATCCTAATTCTTCGTTAAAAGATTTTTATTCCTTTCATAAAACCTTAATTACTTTTCGATAAGCTTGAAAACTTAAGATTACTAGATTTTGAGTTTCGATTTTACCAGTTTTCATCTGTTTACATATGAGAGAAAAATACAGAAACCACGAAGGACAAAAGTTTTCCAAAATCTAAGTTTTACATTCAGTTAAACTTGACAATAACCGACTGATACAAAATACAAAAGAATGCAAAATGCAATGCCAAATACAAAATAACGAATTTCTTTGTCAGTAAATGGGCATTTGTAAATGTGTTTGTATTCAGTATTTTAAGCTTTTTAAAGTGAAACAAGGTCTTCATGCCATCATTTCTCTCAAAAACACAAATTTAAGCTCATTTGTATAATCATACTAGCTCGAACAGCTTAATATACAGTTTAATATTTGTTGTAATTTCATTGAATATTTAAACAAAATATCTGTAGAAAGATATAAAATTATTGAATGCTGCATTTTTCTTGAACGAAAAACATACGATTTCGTTAAAAACAACCGAATTGCTAAAGATTTAGGCAAAGCTGAATAAAGGACAAATATTTGTTAAAATATTCTCTCCGTGTTATATTTCTTACAGTATTAAGATAAATTAAGATTATGTATAGAAGTTTTGAGAGAAAGTCTTTGATTTGTCGATTTGTCGGAAAAAATGCTTGTCATAAAAAATATTATTATTATAGTATTGTTTGCTAAAAATAACACACCTGAATTCTTGAAGAACACTTCTTGATCCATCTTTGACTACATGAAAGTTTTTCTTATTTCTTGTTGGTCTATAATTTAAACTAAAGCGATATTTTTCTGTGCATTTGAGAGCTGCATTTGCGAGTAGGTTTGCTTTGACATCAAGCGGGATCCCTGTGTTATGTACGTTATTAACGGCAACAGCAAGTGGAATTACTAGAGTTTTTCTGCACAAGTACCTTACCCAAGTCAGTGTATATTTCTTGTCCTTAGGTATGGTAATTCTTTGACAGCCTACTGTTTTCAAGTTAGCTGAGATGTGAAGCGATTCTGTGCGTGGTAGTCCCATTTTTATTTTCACTTATTGCCCTATATCTCGGCTAACTCCAAAACAATAGGGAGTCAACGAAATACCACACCTATGAGGTCGAGAAATGTACATTAGCATGTTTAAGACACATGGACGAAAAAAAAAAAAACCACCACAGTGCATTGCACGTCACCATCCCAAAACTTTTGGGGCAAGGTCGCAGCTGTAACCTAATTGGATGAATACGATAGAACGAGTCGACAAATATGAAATATATTATGTTTTGGCCAATCTCGACAGCTCTTCTTAGCGGGTGCGACGTTTCTGAACTATTCAAGCAGGTCAAAATGTCAATGAACATCGAGCAACTATTGAAAAGAATTAACAAAAACGCTTCCAGTTTAATGCTCCAAGTTTTTATTGGAGTTTTTATTTTATTGTTATTTTCCCACTAATCTAACATTACAATTGATTGACCTGAAATCTTAGTCTTATAATAATGGATCAGTACAGAAAATCACCGCTTGCAGCAATCGGAGAAAAAACCACGGCTTTTCCCGCAAAAATGCCAACCTTTAGGGCAGCCGTTGCCACCATAACCACCTGTTTTCATCCACATTATTCCTGACAAATTATTGCCTCTCGGACTTGGGCCGTCACTTACACACAGGCAAGGAACACCCCTCTTTGCTATGTCGACATCTTCTGAAATTGAAAGTTCAAATAAATAAAGTAAACATGCGAATGATAGAGACATGTGAATAATTGTTCAAGGTGTTTCAAAAAGGTCTCTATCATTGCAAGCTCACCGTTCGTCTCGCTTCGATGCAAAGGCACGGCTACCTTTCAAGATGGCGCAGGGAACTGTGAAGGGGACTATTGGATATGAGCATGTTGGCACTAGAATTTAGCGCCTAATGCATAGATAGCTTAATTTCTTCTCATATCTTACTATTTTGATATCATGTTTTCAAATTGTATGAATGCCAACTGACTGTGTTTTATGTTAAAGCAAAATCATCACCATCATTACCATCTGCAGAAGCCAGAGCGAGGATTACGGCTGCAAATACCAGTATCATCAGGCGATTCATTATGAAATTCTAAAAAAAAATCAAAATTACAATTTTGATAGATTGAAATTTATAAATCATTTGCAATCTGTGTCAAAAATAATAATAAAAGGTATATACGCGAACTAAACATTTTAATTTTAAGTAGAACACTCATTAATAATTCATAAGCTTATGGTCCAATTGGAGCCACCATACACGTCACGTGCATGGACCTTTATACCTGATAAAGTCCTCTTCATTAGTATTCAAGTGATTTGATATAAAGACCACTCGAATACAATGAGGATGACTTCATCAGGGATGAAGTATGCATCCAAGTTTAGATGAAGACTTAGAGCCTCATCAAGGTCATAGTCAACCCTAAAAATCTTTGACTAACGTGCCTGTCTTTGCCTTGGCACGCAATATCCAACGTGTGGGAGCTTCTATTGAATCTGGTTGTGCATGCCTGTGACGTCAAATCTCTATCGAAGTATAAAAATCCATGCACGTGACGTGTATGGTAGCTCCAGTTGAACCAAAATATTATAAATTGTTCATGAGTGTTTTTAGCAGTTCAAAAAACTCGTTTTTTAAACACTGCTTATAAACTCTGAATCTACATTTTAAAGTTATTATAAATGAATAAATAAATTATCGATTAGTTCCATATATTTTAATATAGTAAGCAGATATTTGGGAGGCGGACGTTAAAATTATTGTATTTACGTCCAAATTAAAGGTACTTCTCGTATACCTATAGGAAAACGGCTTCGGCCAGGAAGAAATACGTTTTTGTGCTTGAATGGATGGATGGATGGATGGATGGATGGATGGATGGATGGACGGACGGACGGACGGACGGACGGACGGACGGACGGACGGACGGACGGACGGACGGACGGACGGACGGACGGACGGACGGACGGACGGATGGTTGGATGGATGGATGGTTGGATGGATGGATGGATGGATGGATGGATGGATGGATGGATGGATGGATGGGTGGATGGATGGATGGGTGGATGGATGGATGGGTGGGTGGGTGGGTGGATGGATGGGTAGGTGGGTGGATGGATGGATGGATGGATGGATGGATGGATGGATGGATGGATGGATGGATGGATGGATGGATGGCTGGATGGCTGGATGGATGGGTGGGTAGGTGGGTGGATGGATGGCTGGATGGATGGATGGATGGGTAGGTGGGTGGGTGGATGGATGGATGGATGGATGGATGGATGGATGGATGGATGGATGGAATGTTTGCCGTAGGATAGCCCCACAAGGGTTATGAAGATTTTATTTTTAATTGTAACGCAGTGAGGTAAAGATGTAATTGCGTCGAAATCGCGTGACAAAACAATGGACTCTTAAATCGAGCTCACTGGCTCTATTCAAAATGATTGGTGCAATGACTACAAAGAAAACAGGAATATTAAGCATAGGTATTTCAGTCTGACAAAGGAGTCTGTTGGATTCAAACAAGCAGTCAATAGAGGTTTTGCGCCATCACGGGTCGGCGCCCATACTACAGCTTGGACTGCCTGTAATTAGAAGGCAGAACAATAAAATCCCTTTGCTCTTGGGAATTTATTCTTGTTCTCATGTAAAACGTTTGTATTGTTCCTGCCATCTAACATGGCTGTCGTTTCGCGGTAGTGCAAAATCTTTATAAAAACTTTAATGCTACAAATTAATTGCACGTGGCAAGATCAAACGCATTGATCTTTTGCAACATGATTTTGATACAGAGTTCATTTCTGTAAGAACAGGATAAATAAGCAAATAAGCAAACCAACTAGTACCAAATATATTACATAAATAATACAAATATATATAAATAAATACATAGATATATAAATATAAATATAAATTTTATATTACATAGATAATTTTAAGGATTATAATTGCACTCAAATTATTCACACACATTTTATTAACACATTCCAAAACTCAAAGTCATGTTTCCTGCGATGCCAATTGAACACAGCGAAGTTTACGAAAGGCTATTCCACACAATGTTTTTGGCTAATTTCGTGAATCTCGAGTCCGAATCACGTTTTGATAAATTTTACGCGGCTAAAATAATATTTCAGAAAACAAACTCCTCCACGTTTCTAAGTATACATTAGAGTATCAATGGACAAGATATTAAGGATTTTGATTTTTCATCATACCCACCCCTTGCTCGGTGATAGTGGACATTCCCTCTTAAGCCCCGTTTACACTAGCAATTTTTGCGGCGATTTTTGCTGCGATTTTTTGCGATTTTGTCCATAATAAATAATAGTAAAGAACTTACTTTTAAAGTTTTTAACAGGATACCAAGATTTTCCTAGACGAATGTCTCTTTTGACGGATGAGACAAAATATTTCATATTTCCGAAAATTGCCACAAAAGTTGCAGCACGCAAAAATCACCGCAAAAATCGCCAGTGTAAACGGGGCTTTAAGCCCTAGCTCTACGAAGCATTAATGTATTTCAAATGTAGTATTAAATATTACCTTCAAGTGTCTCTGCAGATTCGTGGTTTTAGAAAATGACTGGTGTGCACTGCTTGATGTTGAAATATCAACTAACGGCTATAGTCATAGGTATTGCTATTTGTATGATCAATGTTCAAACGAAGGGTTTGAATTAACCACATTAGTATGCAATTATAGTATCAAAACAACTAATCAGCTAATGAACTTTCATTAGGGTATTTTTATTTTATTTTATTTTTTAAATTTAATTTTGCAATAAAACATTTGCTGGTAGACATCAGACTTTGCCTAAAAACGAATGTTTTCATACAAAATTTCGATTTTTGAAACATTCATATCTTGGCAACTTCACAGGTTTAACAATTTTACATGCCTTTTTCCAACGAAGGTAATCATTTTTCTATCCTGTGAGTTTTGAAGAACCTTGGGGATTAACGATGGTGTTAACAAGACCAGAGAAAGAGAACTTGCCCTTTTTAGTAATTTGCATATGTCTAGACAAATATGTCTTTTTAGCAAGGGTGGGCGGTTTACGCTGGGGTCCAGAGGTTATGGGCTCACTTCAGCGTTTGCTGTTTTCGAAATTTGAAGATTGCCAAAAGAAAGCAGGTTATTACGGCTTTCGTGTGTATATTTGGCAGGCTTTTTCCTTTTCTGAGTTGCCAACGAAGCACTATTTTTAGGTTAGTAAAGTTATCACGGCAAAAAAATCACGGGTTTTTATGCGCAGTGAAATAGAGCTTGAAAATGCGTTACTTTAATTTCAAAGAAATGTCTCAAAATATAGACTGAGAATAGCTGAATAGTGCATGTTTACATACCAGTATGTGAATATTTGGCAAGTTTTATTTTCGCAAAAAATACTCAATCTTAAATCTTCAATACGTTTTCAGTTAATGTGTTAGTTTCGTGGCAATGAGCAAAAACGAATTCCTTATGTCGGGAATGCATGAGCGCACGCACCATTTTACGTTCTACAATACGTGATTGTAGGTTTATTTAGCATCGCACTTGGTTAGTAAATGCAAGAATTTATTGCTACTTTTTTTAGAATAAAAGCTGGAAAAAGGTTCAATGACATTTATCTCAAGTTATGTCATTATTGTAAACGAGTTGAAGTGGCACGATATGTGATCCGGTGGCACAAAACTGGGCGCTTCTTGTTCAAATGTAAAAGCTGCAATCGAAATACAATCAGTTTCATAAAACATTTTAAGATTTCAAGAAAATTGTTTTTAAAGTATAGCAATGGCGGAATCCTTTCTCTGTGGAACTCGCCGTTGATCATGGATTTCGGAGGCCGAAGGAACCAACTTAAAGGTACTTTTTTAGCTAAAAAACTGCGTGATTCGATTGCAGCTTTTACATTTGAACAAGAAGCGCCCAGTTTTGTGCCACCGGATCACATATCGTGCCACTTCAACTCGTTTACAATAATGACATAACTTGAGATAAATGTCATTGAACCTTTTTCCAGCTTTTATTCTAAAAAAAGTAGCAATAAATTCTTGCATTTACTGACCAAGTGCGATGCTAAATAAACCTACAATCACGTATTGTAGAACGTAAAATGGTGCGTGCGCTCATGCATTCCCGACATAAGGAATTCGTTTTTGCTCATTGCCACGAAACTAACACATTAACTGAAAACGTATTGAAGATTTAAGATTGAGTATTTTTTGCGAAAATAAAACTTGCCAAATATTCACATACTGGTATGTAAACATGCACTATTCAGCTATTCTCAGTCTATATTTTGAGACATTTCTTTGAAATTAAAGTAACGCATTTTCAAGCTCTATTTCACTGCGCATAAAAACCCGTGATTTTTTTGCCGTGATAACTTTACTAACCTAAAAATAGTGCTTCGTTGGCAACTCAGAAAAGGAAAAAGCCTGCCAAATATACACACGAAAGCCGTAATAACCTGCTTTCTTTTGGCAATCTTCAAATTTCGAAAACAGCAAACGCTGAAGTGAGCCCATAACCTCTGGACCCCAGCGTAAACCGCCCACCCTTGCTAAAAAGACATATTTGTCTAGACATATGCAAATTACTAAAAAGGGCAAGTTCTCTTTCTCTGGTCTTGTTAACACCATCGTTAATCCCCAAGGTTCTTCAAAACTCACAGGATAGAAAAATGATTACCTTCGTTGGAAAAAGGCATGTAAAATTGTTAAACCTGTGAAGTTGCCAAGATATGAATGTTTCAAAAATCGAAATTTTGTATGAAAACATTCGTTTTTAGGCAAAGTCTGATGTCTACCAGCAAATGTTTTATTGCAAAATTAAATTAAAAAATAAAATAAAATAAAAATACCCTAATGAAAGTTCATTAGCTGATTAGTTGTTTTGATACTATAATTGCATACTAATGTGGTTAATTCAAACCCTTCGTTTGAACATTGATCATACAAATAGCAATACCTATGACTATAGCCGTTAGTTGATATTTCAACATCAAGCAGTGCACACCAGTCATTTTCTAAAACCACGAATCTGCAGAGACACTTGAAGGTAATATTTAATACTACATTTGAAATACATTAATGCTTCGTAGAGCTAGGGCTTAAAGCCCCGTTTACACTGGCGATTTTTGCGGTGATTTTTGCGTGCTGCAACTTTTGTGGCAATTTTCGGAAATATGAAATATTTTGTCTCATCCGTCAAAAGAGACATTCGTCTAGGAAAATCTTGGTATCCTGTTAAAAACTTTAAAAGTAAGTTCTTTACTATTATTTATTATGGACAAAATCGCAAAAAATCGCAGCAAAAATCGCCGCAAAAATTGCTAGTGTAAACGGGGCTTAAGAGGGAATGTCCACTATCACCGAGCAAGGGGTGGGTATGATGAAAAATCAAAATCCTTAATATCTTGTCCATTGATACTCTAATGTATACTTAGAAACGTGGAGGAGTTTGTTTTCTGAAATATTATTTTAGCCGCGTAAAATTTATCAAAACGTGATTCGGACTCGAGATTCACGAAATTAGCCAAAAACATTGTGTGGAATAGCCTTTCGTAAACTTCGCTGTGTTCAATTGGCATCGCAGGAAACATGACTTTGAGTTTTGGAATGTGTTAATAAAATGTGTGTGAATAATTTGAGTGCAATTATAATCCTTAAAATTATCTATGTAATATAAAATTTATATTTATATTTATATATCTATGTATTTATTTATATATATTTGTATTATTTATGTAATATATTTGGTACTAGTTGGTTTGCTTATTTGCTTATTTATCCTGTTCTTACAGAAATGAACTCTGTATCAAAATCATGTTGCAAAAGATCAATGCGTTTGATCTTGCCACGTGCAATTAATTTGTAGCATTAAAGTTTTTATAAAGATTTTGCACTACCGCGAAACGACAGCCATGTTAGATGGCAGGAACAATACAAACGTTTTACATGAGAACAAGAATAAATTCCCAAGAGCAAAGGGATTTTATTGTTCTGCCTTCTAATTACAGGCAGTCCAAGCTGTAGTATGGGCGCCGACCCGTGATGGCGCAAAACCTCTATTGACTGCTTGTTTGAATCCAACAGACTCCTTTGTCAGACTGAAATACCTATGCTTAATATTCCTGTTTTCTTTGTAGTCATTGCACCAATCATTTTGAATAGAGCCAGTGAGCTCGATTTAAGAGTCCATTGTTTTGTCACGCGATTTCGACGCAATTACATCTTTACCTCACTGCGTTACAATTAAAAATAAAATCTTCATAACCCTTGTGGGGCTATCCTACGGCAAACATTCCATCCATCCATCCATCCATCCATCCATCCATCCATCCATCCACCCACCCACCTACCCATCCATCCATCCATCCAGCCATCCATCCACCCACCTACCCACCCATCCATCCATCCAGCCATCCAGCCATCCATCCATCCATCCATCCATCCATCCATCCATCCATCCATCCATCCATCCATCCATCCACCCACCTACCCATCCATCCACCCACCCACCCACCCATCCATCCATCCACCCATCCATCCATCCACCCATCCATCCATCCATCCATCCATCCATCCATCCATCCATCCATCCATCCAACCATCCATCCGTCCGTCCGTCCGTCCGTCCGTCCGTCCGTCCGTCCGTCCGTCCATCCATCCATCCATCCATCCATCCATCCATTCAAGCACAAAAACGTATTTCTTCCTGGCCGAAGCCGTTTTCCTATAGGTATACGAGAAGTACCTTTAATTTGGACGTAAATACAATAATTTTAACGTCCGCCTCCCAAATATCTGCTTACTATATTAAAATATATGGAACTAATCGATAATTTATTTATTCATTTATAATAACTTTAAAATGTAGATTCAGAGTTTATAAGCAGTGTTTAAAAAACGAGTTTTTTGAACTGCTAAAAACACTCATGAACAATTTATAATATTTTGGTTCAACTGGAGCTACCATACACGTCACGTGCATGGATTTTTATACTTCGATAGAGATTTGACGTCACAGGCATGCACAACCAGATTCAATAGAAGCTCCCACACGTTGGATATTGCGTGCCAAGGCAAAGACAGGCACGTTAGTCAAAGATTTTTAGGGTTGACTATGACCTTGATGAGGCTCTAAGTCTTCATCTAAACTTGGATGCATACTTCATCCCTGATGAAGTCATCCTCATTGTATTCGAGTGGTCTTTATATCAAATCACTTGAATACTAATGAAGAGGACTTTATCAGGTATAAAGGTCCATGCACGTGACGTGTATGGTGGCTCCAATTGGACCATAAGCTTATGAATTATTAATGAGTGTTCTACTTAAAATTAAAATGTTTAGTTCGCGTATATACCTTTTATTATTATTTTTGACACAGATTGCAAATGATTTATAAATTTCAATCTATCAAAATTGTAATTTTGATTTTTTTTTAGAATTTCATAATGAATCGCCTGATGATACTGGTATTTGCAGCCGTAATCCTCGCTCTGGCTTCTGCAGATGGTAATGATGGTGATGATTTTGCTTTAACATAAAACACAGTCAGTTGGCATTCATACAATTTGAAAATATGATATCAAAATAGTAAGATATGAGAAGAAATTAAGCTATCTATGCATTAGGCGCTAAATTCTAGTGCCAACATGCTCATATCCAATAGTCCCCTTCACAGTTCCCTGCGCCATCTTGAAAGGTAGCCGTGCCTTTGCATCGAAGCGAGACGAACGGTGAGCTTGCAATGATAGAGACCTTTTTGAAACACCTTGAACAATTATTCACATGTCTCTATCATTCGCATGTTTACTTTATTTATTTGAACTTTCAATTTCAGAAGATGTCGACATAGCAAAGAGGGGTGTTCCTTGCCTGTGTGTAAGTGACGGCCCAAGTCCGAGAGGCAATAATTTGTCAGGAATAATGTGGATGAAAACAGGTGGTTATGGTGGCAACGGCTGCCCTAAAGGTTGGCATTTTTGCGGGAAAAGCCGTGGTTTTTTCTCCGATTGCTGCAAGCGGTGATTTTCTGTACTGATCCATTATTATAAGACTAAGATTTCAGGTCAATCAATTGTAATGTTAGATTAGTGGGAAAATAACAATAAAATAAAAACTCCAATAAAAACTTGGAGCATTAAACTGGAAGCGTTTTTGTTAATTCTTTTCAATAGTTGCTCGATGTTCATTGACATTTTGACCTGCTTGAATAGTTCAGAAACGTCGCACCCGCTAAGAAGAGCTGTCGAGATTGGCCAAAACATAATATATTTCATATTTGTCGACTCGTTCTATCGTATTCATCCAATTAGGTTACAGCTGCGACCTTGCCCCAAAAGTTTTGGGATGGTGACGTGCAATGCACTGTGGTGGTTTTTTTTTTTTTCGTCCATGTGTCTTAAACATGCTAATGTACATTTCTCGACCTCATAGGTGTGGTATTTCGTTGACTCCCTATTGTTTTGGAGTTAGCCGAGATATAGGGCAATAAGTGAAAATAAAAATGGGACTACCACGCACAGAATCGCTTCACATCTCAGCTAACTTGAAAACAGTAGGCTGTCAAAGAATTACCATACCTAAGGACAAGAAATATACACTGACTTGGGTAAGGTACTTGTGCAGAAAAACTCTAGTAATTCCACTTGCTGTTGCCGTTAATAACGTACATAACACAGGGATCCCGCTTGATGTCAAAGCAAACCTACTCGCAAATGCAGCTCTCAAATGCACAGAAAAATATCGCTTTAGTTTAAATTATAGACCAACAAGAAATAAGAAAAACTTTCATGTAGTCAAAGATGGATCAAGAAGTGTTCTTCAAGAATTCAGGTGTGTTATTTTTAGCAAACAATACTATAATAATAATATTTTTTATGACAAGCATTTTTTCCGACAAATCGACAAATCAAAGACTTTCTCTCAAAACTTCTATACATAATCTTAATTTATCTTAATACTGTAAGAAATATAACACGGAGAGAATATTTTAACAAATATTTGTCCTTTATTCAGCTTTGCCTAAATCTTTAGCAATTCGGTTGTTTTTAACGAAATCGTATGTTTTTCGTTCAAGAAAAATGCAGCATTCAATAATTTTATATCTTTCTACAGATATTTTGTTTAAATATTCAATGAAATTACAACAAATATTAAACTGTATATTAAGCTGTTCGAGCTAGTATGATTATACAAATGAGCTTAAATTTGTGTTTTTGAGAGAAATGATGGCATGAAGACCTTGTTTCACTTTAAAAAGCTTAAAATACTGAATACAAACACATTTACAAATGCCCATTTACTGACAAAGAAATTCGTTATTTTGTATTTGGCATTGCATTTTGCATTCTTTTGTATTTTGTATCAGTCGGTTATTGTCAAGTTTAACTGAATGTAAAACTTAGATTTTGGAAAACTTTTGTCCTTCGTGGTTTCTGTATTTTTCTCTCATATGTAAACAGATGAAAACTGGTAAAATCGAAACTCAAAATCTAGTAATCTTAAGTTTTCAAGCTTATCGAAAAGTAATTAAGGTTTTATGAAAGGAATAAAAATCTTTTAACGAAGAATTAGGATCACTCTCTGATGCTACCAATTAAGCATTTATTTTCTTAATTTTATTGCGGTAAAAATACAATTCTTATAAAAATATAAAACTCTTCAAATGGATAACCAAACATTGTTATACAAAGGAAGTAAAAGTAAGCTTGTACTTTGCTCACCTTTTCTTATAATCTAGTTTTCAAGTCTGTCTTATGCCCGTGCTGATTTGTCCATAAAAATTTAGGAAATCTCCGAAATTTGGGTTTTAATGAAAAGCATCCAAGTTAAATTTCACTAAACCTGACATTTTATTGGATTAACTGTAGTTATCTTTCGTTTTTCAAGTAAAATAAACTAGCCCCTGGGGTGGTTGGTGGTGGGTTGTGTACATGTGACAAAATGAAAAAATGAATCATCTTTATTTAAGTGTCTAGTCGTTCTAGCGCTTTCGTACTACTTGGGGACACTTTTCGCTCACACGCACTACCACTATATTCAATGTTCTATGCACACAACGCTCAGCTCAGCATGTTGATTTTTACGGAGGGAGGAAACCGGAGAAACCCCTCGTAGCATAGGAGAGAACAACACATCAAACAAACTCAATTCACATGTGGCGACAGCAGGGCTCGAACCAGCGACCCGACCCAGTCGACCCGTCCTCTTTCACAGCGGTGAAAGACGAGGCGTCAGCTGCGAACGCCACCCATGCTAGTACTAAGGTCGAAAACAAAGACTCGTGCGAAGAAAATGATTTGGTGCATTTCTACTTCATTTTTTCACTTCTCGAAGGAGCTCAGATTTTTGGTGTCACGTGCCCCTTATGATTTATTTTCATTTAGTTTCTTTTTTATATAGAAATAGTTTAATTTCTTTCATTGAAAAGATATGACATTTGTTTGATTATTAATGCATACCTTTAAAATGGAAGAGAGCGTCGATCGTCCTAGCAGTGTAAAGCCTGTTTCTTGGCAATATGATTCATAGAGCCTTACCATTCTTGAA
The DNA here is from genome assembly GCF_029948245.1 of Actinia tenebrosa. Classification (NCBI taxonomy): domain Eukaryota; kingdom Metazoa; phylum Cnidaria; class Anthozoa; order Actiniaria; family Actiniidae; genus Actinia; species Actinia tenebrosa. The sequence continues at coordinate 8,530,066 of NW_028292571.1, read as the reverse complement.
TTTATCACAGTCCGAACCATATTTGGTATTTCGATTACTTCTCCATTCAATAACTTTAGCTTCCTTGTTCCGTATGCCACGTCCTGAAGATAATAAGGGCTGCTGATGAAATCTATAAAATGATCGACTTTCTTTTCATCTAACCGATAACAAATTACAGGGTATTTTCCTTCGCACAAATGTCCAACGACTGCGTATTTTCTTGCTTCGTCGATTCGCCATGTTGTTAGTCCAGGAACCATTGCCTTGAGTTGCGTTTAGGTGTAGTGCTTGACGAAGATCGACAACAATGTCAGTTTGGTGTGCCGTGATGTGGCCCCATTGTATAGTGAAATGAGCGTCTTCATAACATCATTTTCAGGTCTGTCATCAATTGTTGAAGAAGATACCGCTATTAGCCCTAGAAGTTCTTCAGACTTTCCGGGCGCTATGCATTCAAGAGTTGTTGCGACAACTTCATTGGCCTTTCGTTTAATATAAGTTGCTTCTGGCAAGTTCTGTTATAGCTTGGTTTAGTTTAAATCGCACTGGGCTCACTCGTCCGTCACTCCAACTGGTAATGTGTCGATTCAGGGTTTGAAGTTTAGATCACCGAGATATAAATTTGAAATTAAGATGAAATTGTATAAAAAGCATCGATCGACACAGGTTCGATTTTTACCCAAACTAGGCACCAAAATAAAGTGCCTTATATTTGAGTCAACGAGCACAGAATATATATATGTAAACAACAAATCTAAATTGTGAACTTGTATTTACTATTCTTACAAGGTAAAGGTTTTTATACATTATGATATGGCCTAAGTCTACGCCATTTTTTGTTTGAATGGCTTTTTGGAAAAAATATCAGGGATGACATCCCATAATTTCTGATATACTTTTGATATACTTGTATTGATGGATTGCAAGCATTCCCAAGAGATTCAAGACAAAAGCATGGCGGCCATTGTGGTGCCATTCACAATGGATGCTAATGAGAAATCTTTTGTTAAATAGCACCAATATGGCCGCGATGACGTAACGTGCAATCGAAGATTATATATATAAATGGAAGAAAAATCTATTTTTTTCATTGTTTGTTTCATTCAATGACTGTCAAAATATTATTTTCTTGTCCATTAGATCGTACAGATTATAAATCAGTTGGTTTTAAGCGTTGAAAATGGTTATTTTGTATTATGAATCTCATTAGATATACTGAATAAATTAGATATTTGTATAAATGTATACTACAACGTTTCTGCAATCGAGTGTATATATATATTTATGTATATATCTTGAGTAGTAGTAGGACCATGATTCAATTCAATGTTGTAGGAAGCGTCGGTGTTGGCATAATATCTAAACTTTGATTTGGAAAATTTTGGAGTTACCGGATCAATAAACAGCTTTTGTTTGAAAGCCTGCGGCACCATTGTTTGCATGCAAATTCCAGTAAACCAAAGCAGCCAAACTACATCCATATCTAAATGTGGCGTATTTGCTCCAAAAACGGCGAAAACTGAACCAGAAATAGAAGGAGATGACAGTCCAGGTAGGTAATTAACGGTCAAGCAACCCAACATGGTCATTAATTAAACTGTCAAACTGCGACATAGTCTACTCAAAACTCAGTGTAATATAAAAAACCAATACAGAAGTTTTTTCCTTTAACAATAAAAATGTAATAAAAATGTGTGACAACCTATGCCGCACTTTTATGAGAAAAAATTGCAAAAATGTTTGACTCACGTTATTCAGAATCCGAATCTAGTACACTTCTTATTCGCTTCCATTTCTCTTTTCAACAATTTGTGAGGTTTTGCTTTGCAATGGAATAACAGGAGAAGTATTCAGAGTGTTAACTTTTAAATATTGAAATACCCGTCACTTATACTTGCTTCTTCAAATAACTTCAAAGTAGTTGGTTATGGTGTAGAAGATGCACAAGAGGCAGCATGATCTGTGGTTTGTTGTTGAAGTGTCTTTGACTCGGTGCAGCTCAGAATTTCAGATATTTTATGTTGCTGTTCCATGTTAACGAAACTATAGTTCACTATACTTTGCAAGTTTTTGTGACCACTTACCGCCATTTGCATTGCTACGCGGCCACCCCAGGCAAAAATCGCGACGTGTACTTTGCAATAGACTGCCGTCAATCAAACACGTTGACATCATTTACACGTGTGTGTGATTCAAAAGACGCCAAAACTTTTTCGATTGTTTACAAGTAATATGAACCACACTCACCGGGCTTATATCCGGGCCAATCCAAACGCGTGTAAATGACGTCAACGTGTTTGATTGACGGCAGTCTATTGCAAAGTGCGCGTCGCGATTTTTGTCTGGGGTGGCCGCGTAGCAATGCAAATAGAGGTAACTGCATGATGTGTATTGGAGGAATGTCATTGTCATTGAGTTTCTGAATCATTCGCTTACGAGCGCTGTGATTTGTTAGCCGCTCATTTAAAAGGTTGGCCTTTGTCGTCATCGTTTTCATAAGCGAATTTAGTTTGTTTACACCCATTAGGACAGACTTAAACCGCTGTTTGTCACACGTATATTCATTCTTTGTGCGACTTATTCCCAAATAAAACGGTGCGTCGGCATCTAACATGCTTTGAGGTCGCTTTTCAGGGTAGGTTTTGTACACGTTCACTGGATCACCGCAGCACATTTGCCGATGTTCTTGGCAGCCACGTAACCCAAAGTGAACGGTGTTGTTCAATCACAGTGTATTCAAAATTGCTTCTGGTGATGAAACGCCCTGTAGATTTATCCAGCTCTTGCGGCTCTATTTCGTGAACTTCTCTTTCCTCATTTTGTGATGTTGGATAGCTTTTTAGTAGCCTCACATCTCGCTCGGTTTTTCCCTTAGTATTCTTGTTTTGTAGACTTTCTACATAATCCTCTACAGTGTCATTGGGAGTAACAAATCTATTTTCTTCCATATTTTATGCCTTTGCTTACTTTTTACAGTAAAAAAGGACATATTTTAGTAAAATAAGAACAACAACAGCACTGACAAGATTTACTGATTCGCTCAATGACAAAGCTACCAAAACTATGAGCGCAGGGATGGAAACCATTCAACGGTGCAGTGCAAAAATATCGTTCTTCCAATCAGATCGGCGAACGACTTTTTCACGGTGAAAAACGTCGTTCGTCTCTCTGATTGGCTGAGACCAGTGAATGAAAGAATATTTACTGAATAGATTTTCAGTGAGTATTTCTCAGTATGTATATAATAATATGCCTTTTGCTAAGAGATATGTGATGTATCTTTCAACAAATTAGTTTTATTATATGTTTCCTTATTATAGATGTTTTGTATCAACCACGTAATACGTTTTTCTTAACCAAGCTTTCGGAGATAATTCTCCATCATCAGGGTATTGAAAATAACAATAGAGCGCGAGGAAATTCACAAAACATAGAACACATTAACTAGGTAATAAAAAAAAACCGAAACAAACGGTCCAACATACGAATACTTGCGCGCGCAACATAAGCGCATGCTAATAAAATTAACCAACTAATATAAAGAACAGCCAAAAAAAAAGAACTGATTGATTAATTGACACTTACGAATGCTTGAGCCTAAGACCTCCTTACAAAGGTAAAGACTGTAAATGTAAGTATATATATATATATATATATATATATATATATACATACATATACACCGAATCCCTAAAACTCTGACAGTTAAGCGATATATATACATACATATGTATCCCCCTTTTTGCTACTGTCTTTCCTTAAAACTCTAGGTAAGACAATAGGGAAAATGGGGACATGTATATATGTATATATATCTCAAACACGTCATAGTTTTCGGGATTCGGTGTATATATATATATACACTCGATTGCAGAAACGTTGTAGTATACATTTATACGTTTATACAAATACCTAATGAGATGCATATTGCAATTTTACTTTTTTAACCCTCAAAACCAATTGATTTATAACCTGTAAAATGATAAACACAAGAATAAAATATTTTGACGTTCACTGAATGAAACAAATAATAAATAAAGCGAGTTTTCTGTTTTGCATATCATTGAATATACTGAATAAATTAGGTATTTGTATAAATGTATACTACAACCTTTCTGCAATCAAGTGCATATATATATATATATATATATATATATATATATATATATAGTAAAGATTGGATTAAAGACGAGACATGTTCACTGTAACTCCGAGTTTCGTGCTTACGCACTCATCAGACAGACTTTAATGAAACATATTCCTATTACTGTGATATTTATATACAAGAGGTGTAATGATTATTTACAAAAGAAGTATTGTTCGGAAAGGAGTTAATTAGCTAGGCCTGGATTTCTATTGTTCATCAGATAGAACTTGTTTTCATGTCGGCATTTGGAGATCAATTCGGATCGCTTGTTTAAAAGAGTGTCGCTGTTTGTTTTGATGATAAGTAGCTTTTCTGTTAAGCACAGGTCACACCTCTTAGAAATGTTGCTGTATGGTCTGGCTGAAGTGATGATTGTCCATTCTATGTTGTAGTCTTTGTTGTTATCTTTAAGGTCCCAGATGTGTTTAGAAAGTTCGGTGCTGTTAGCGTATTTTATATTTCGCAGAGATAGTTTGTGCTGAGTGTATCGTTGTTTGAATGTTCCTTCTGTCAGGCCAATGTAGTTTTTCCCAGTAGTGTCCTCGTTTGTTGTGACATGAGCGTTGTAGATGATGCTGGAGGAGAGGCAGTTGTTGTTTAGAGGGCATTGATCTTTTTTACGGCAGTTGCATGTTTTCTCAGAGGTGGTGGCGGGATCGGTATCGGTGTTGAAGATTTTCTTGTTGTGTTTGGTAATGGTGGTTTTCATGTTTTCCATGCAGCTGTAGCTCACTTTGATATTATTCTTATTGAAGATCCGGTGAAATCTGTGGTGCTTGGGAAAGTGTTTGTGTATGAGCTTCAGGAAGATGCTTCCGACGTTGGTTTGTACATTCTTGCTGTATGGAGGGTTGTACCAGATGATGTTCCGTTGTCTGTTTCTTTTTGAATGTGTAAATGGTTTATGGTTGTTGTAGGTCAGGGTTTTGGTATATCCGCTGGATTTCAGGGCGTGTTCATAGATGGGTTTGGCTTTGTCGAATTCGGTCTTGTTGCAGGATATGTTGGATATACTACGGTTGATGGCGTCTGGTAGTTGTTTGATTATGTTGGGCGGATGATTCGACTTTGTGTTGATGTATAATGGCTGGTCGTTAGGCTTTCTGTAGGGGCAGTACGTTTCGTTTGCCAGGTCAAAGGTTACGTCAAGGAAGTTAACTATTTTCAGGTTCGTCTGTATGGTGATGTTAAGGCCGTGGTGCTTGAATAGGTTCGTTATGTCCTTTCTGATTCTGTCTGCTTGTGGTCCTGATGTATTCTTGAAAACAGCAAGTCCATCGTCTCTGTATAGTCCTATGTAGTCCTTCCCGTATTTAGCGCATAGTTTGTTGAGGATGAATAGACCGACTAGCTCACAGATTTCCGCGCCATCGTAGCTCCCCATGGTAACATCGAACATATTGCCTTTCTTCTTGATCCAGGGAGTGCCGTTGTTGAATAGTAGTGATTTGCGGGCGTGCATAATAATGTCAATGTCTCTGGCCGTGATTGTGCAGTATTTCTTGGCGAAGGACAATGCGTCTGTTAGAAGTTTCTCTGTGATGGAAGGGTAGAAGTTTTCAATGTCGAAGATAGCGAATGTATGTTGGTGCTTGTTGGGTATGTTGGAGAACCAGTTGATTACGGACGAAGAGTTTTTCCATTGGTTTAGCGTAGTTTTATTTCTTATAGTTGTGTTAATGTTGTCGAGGATCTGTTTGCTTATACGGCCAATTTCACTTTTTGCTGGGTTGATAAGTCTGCAGGTGGGATTGTTCTGGAAGTTGTCTTTGTGGTCTTTTAAGGTTATGAATGCCTGTCGTTCTGCCATGCTTTCTGTTCTGTCTTGAATGTTGAGTTCGGTTGCAATATTCTGTGCTTCGTAGTTGATGGTGTGAATAGTGTTTTCGTTCGCTTTCTTGTAAGTCGATGTTATGCTGTTTGTGAGAAGTTTATCGTGTATATTCTTGTCGAGTTCGTAGTAGTTGGTTGTTTGGTCGGCTGGGATGAATGCTTTCGTGGAGTTGTTGATCTTCTTTATATCATTGCGTAGTTGGTCTTGGAATTCGTCGCATATGTTCCTGAATTGGATGTTTTTGATCATACCTAGTAAGTCAGCTTCAAAGTTGTTTAGATCTTCGTTTTGTGGTGGGCATTTTCTTGATTTAAATCCGAATGTATCGCTGCGGTCGTCGGTATGGGGGTCGTCTTCGTTATTTCTATCAAGAAAGAAGGCTTTCCATCTCATGCGTTTGATGACGTTTTCGGTTTTTTCGATGAGTTTCTTTAGATAGTTGTTTCTTGGAGGTATAGGAATATTTTTCATTGAATAGTTGAACCTTATCTGTTCCATCTTTGGAGTATCAGTATTCGACGAGAGTGCTCGACTGTACAGGAGCGTGTATAACAAAGTATGTAATGTGGTCTATACTGTTGAAACAGTGCTCGATGAGTGGGGATACTTTGTTATACACGCTCCTGTACAGTCGAGCACTCTCGTCGAATACTGATACTCCAAAGATGGAACAGATAAGGTTCAACTATTCAATGAAAAATATTCCTATACCTCCAAGAAACAACTATCTAAAGAAACTCATCGAAAAAACCGAAAACGTCATCAAACGCATGAGATGGAAAGCCTTCTTTCTTGATAGAAATAACGAAGACGACCCCCATACCGACGACCGCAGCGATACATTCGGATTTAAATCAAGAAAATGCCCACCACAAAACGAAGATCTAAACAACTTTGAAGCTGACTTACTAGGTATGATCAAAAACATCCAATTCAGGAACATATGCGACGAATTCCAAGACCAACTACGCAATGATATAAAGAAGATCAACAACTCCACGAAAGCATTCATCCCAGCCGACCAAACAACCAACTACTACGAACTCGACAAGAATATACACGATAAACTTCTCACAAACAGCATAACATCGACTTACAAGAAAGCGAACGAAAACACTATTCACACCATCAACTACGAAGCACAGAATATTGCAACCGAACTCAACATTCAAGACAGAACAGAAAGCATGGCAGAACGACAGGCATTCATAACCTTAAAAGACCACAAAGACAACTTCCAGAACAATCCCACCTGCAGACTTATCAACCCAGCAAAAAGTGAAATTGGCCGTATAAGCAAACAGATCCTCGACAACATTAACACAACTATAAGAAATAAAACTACGCTAAACCAATGGAAAAACTCTTCGTCCGTAATCAACTGGTTCTCCAACATACCCAACAAGCACCAACATACATTCGCTATCTTCGACATTGAAAACTTCTACCCTTCCATCACAGAGAAACTTCTAACAGACGCATTGTCCTTCGCCAAGAAATACTGCACAATCACGGCCAGAGACATTGACATTATTATGCACGCCCGCAAATCACTACTATTCAACAACGGCACTCCCTGGATCAAGAAGAAAGGCAATATGTTCGATGTTACCATGGGGAGCTACGATGGCGCGGAAATCTGTGAGCTAGTCGGTCTATTCATCCTCAACAAACTATGCGCTAAATACGGGAAGGACTACATAGGACTATACAGAGACGATGGACTTGCTGTTTTCAAGAATACATCAGGACCACAAGCAGACAGAATCAGAAAGGACATAACGAACCTATTCAAGCACCACGGCCTTAACATCACCATACAGACGAACCTGAAAATAGTTAACTTCCTTGACGTAACCTTTGACCTGGCAAACGAAACGTACTGCCCCTACAGAAAGCCTAACGACCAGCCATTATACATCAACACAAAGTCGAATCATCCGCCCAACATAATCAAACAACTACCAGACGCCATCAACCGTAGTATATCCAACATATCCTGCAACAAGACCGAATTCGACAAAGCCAAACCCATCTATGAACACGCCCTGAAATCCAGCGGATATACCAAAACCCTGACCTACAACAACCATAAACCATTTACACATTCAAAAAGAAACAGACAACGGAACATCATCTGGTACAACCCTCCATACAGCAAGAATGTACAAACCAACGTCGGAAGCATCTTCCTGAAGCTCATACACAAACACTTTCCCAAGCACCACAGATTTCACCGGATCTTCAATAAGAATAATATCAAAGTGAGCTACAGCTGCATGGAAAACATGAAAACCACCATTACCAAACACAACAAGAAAATCTTCAACACCGATACCGATCCCGCCACCACCTCTGAGAAAACATGCAACTGCCGTAAAAAAGATCAATGCCCTCTAAACAACAACTGCCTCTCCTCCAGCATCATCTACAACGCTCATGTCACAACAAACGAGGACACTACTGGGAAAAACTACATTGGCCTGACAGAAGGAACATTCAAACAACGATACACTCAGCACAAACTATCTCTGCGAAATATAAAATACGCTAACAGCACCGAACTTTCTAAACACATCTGGGACCTTAAAGATAACAACAAAGACTACAACATAGAATGGACAATCATCACTTCAGCCAGACCATACAGCAACATTTCTAAGAGGTGTGACCTGTGCTTAACAGAAAAGCTACTTATCATCAAAACAAACAGCGACACTCTTTTAAACAAGCGATCCGAATTGATCTCCAAATGCCGACATGAAAACAAGTTCTATCTGATGAACAATAGAAATCCAGGCCTAGCTAATTAACTCCTTTCCGAACAATACTTCTTTTGTAAATAATCATTACACCTCTTGTATATAAATATCACAGTAATAGGAATATGTTTCATTAAAGTCTGTCTGATGAGTGCGTAAGCACGAAACTCGGAGTTACAGTGAACATGTCTCGTCTTTAATCCAATCTTTACTATATATCTATTGCTCTGCATCCCCACGCATCGAGCACTGTTTCAACAGTATAGACCACATTACATACTTTGTTATATATATATATATACACTCGGCTGCAATCAATCGACTTTTTTAACGAGCTTTTTAACTAACATTTTTTTTTGTAAATATTGTAAACACGAAACAAAAATTTATTGAAGAAATCATGGAAAAAAAGAATTCGCCACAGTGTGAAGATAGAGGTTAGGACATTTTCTATTTTGTTTTATTTAGTGTAGATAACATAAAAAACGAGCAGCAAACTAGCATGACGAACGAGCGAAAAAAGTACTTGTTTTGTTCTTATGGTAAGAGTATTCATAGTTCATACATGATATAAAATAATCATTTGAAAAAGCACTTTTTTAATTTCACAATTAAACAAATCCAAGAGATTTTTGTCAAAGTTTAAAGCTAAATAACATTCCTAAAACTACCGGCAAACGAGAAACGAACTACAATGATAAACGTGCGAAAAAAGCGTTATTATGGTAAGAGTACTTTCATTTTGAATTTCATTCAATAATTTTATATCTTTCTACCGATAATTTATCTAAATATTGAATGAGTTTTAAAATTACACCAAATATTCAACTGTTTATTGAGCTTTTCGACCTAGTACATGATTATAAAAATGAGCCTTAAATTTGTGTTGTTGTGAGATGTGTTATTGTATAAAGAGCGGTACCTTGTCTTTCACTTTCAAAAGCTAAGAAAATATTTTAAAAACTTTTCCAAATGCCAATTTACTGACAAAGATAATTAATTTTGTATTTGCATTGCATTTTGCGTTATTTTTTATTTTGCCTCAGTTGCTCTTGTCAAGTATAAATGAATGTAAACTTTTTAGTTTTCCAAAAACTTTTGTTGTTAACAAGATGAAAACTGGTAAAATTGAATTTTCAAAATCTAGTAAGCTTATGTTTTCAAGCTTCTCGAAAAATAGTTAAGACTTTTATGAATGAAAATACGGTTCTTGTAAAAACATAAAGCTTTTGATGTGGATAATTAACCAAACATCGTTATTAGTTTAAAAGAAGTAAAAGTAAGCTTATGTATTTTGCTCACCTTTTTTTGTGCTGTGCCTATGGGCACAGTACATTTGTTTTTGTTGAGTTAGGTATGATCGGAATTTAGTGTTACGAATGCCATTGGTGGACCTCGTCATGATTGACATTGGTGAAACACGAGGTGAAAATGCATGTTGAGATCTGTAAGATCGGGACACGGAGGAGGTGAAAGAGGTTGAACATATGTGGTTTTCGTGGTAAGAGTGGCTTAATCCAACTTACTTTAAACTTAATTTGGTAGTTCTAAGCAGATAATTAGAAACTGGAGCTAAATTAGAAACTTTAAGTGCGATTTTTGTTTTTTGATACAACTCGAATTAGCTAGGAACAGTTGATCATAGGTAGGGACGGTTGATCATAGCTAGGAACAGGTAATCGTTAAGAGGGAGAGGTGAGGTATAAGTGTGGAATACTTCTATGGGAGACTATACGTAGCGACTATATGACATTCTACCATGAAATACATCCCTTCCAAGGAAAACAAACACTTGATCGATCGATAAAAGTCAATAAAATACACAAACTGGACGACAAACTCGATGGAGATTCAATGTTTTGGCTGGTTTCAGGTACGTGCTTTCAAGATGGTTTCAGGTCGTTTCAGGTCGTTTCAGGTCGTTTCAGGTCGTTTCAGGTCGTTTCAGGTCGTTTTAGGTGGTTTCAGGTGGTTTCAGGCCGTTCCTTGTCTTAGTAACAGTACCCGCACGAGTTATATGTTATTGTATTAACTAAAGTAATAATTTTTGTTTTGGTTAGCTAAACGTATCTATTTCTAGTCGAATATTTTTATGAAAAAGGGATTTTCATGCCGAAACCTTCAACGAGTGGGTGGACGAGGAATTTACTGCGTCATAATTTACATAAAAGAGTACTCACACGAGTTTTATATTAGTTTATTTATAGTTCCTTTCACAATTTCCGACGCCATATTGTTTGGGCAAAAGTGTAGGGAAAGAGATACGTTTTTCGTACTATTTCCATTCTGAGGTTACCCTGCGAGCAAAGTCTCCTTTACCTTCCCCCGAGTGAGAGAAAGGAAAGAGTCTTCTTTCCTTTCTCTCACTCGGGGGAAGGTAAAGGAGACTCTGCTCGCAGGGTATTCTGAGGTAAATTTTCGAGACCAAACTTTTTCTGTAGATGGAGAATCTTCTGTTCAATAATGTTTTGTGTGGTGTTTTTGAGCCGATGGAGCCACCATAACACTGGTTCTCAGAGAGACGGAAGCTTGCTTTGGGGTTTGCGAACAAGACTCGTTTATGCTGGTTCAATTTGACCGTAAAAAATATTCAAACCGAATCCACGGACTTTCTTCTGTCTTACAATGACTAAATCCCAAATAGTCTTGTACTCTATTCAAAGTATCCATGCGCACAGCACATTTGACACGTTTTCCCGTGTCAAAACTTGTTATACCAGTTTTCAAGTCTGTTTCATAGTCTTGATTTGTCCATAAAAGTTCGTAAATCTCCAAAATTTCTATTTCAATGAAAGACATCCGAGGTAAATGTCACTAAAGCTGATATTGTATTGGATTATTTGTAGTTATCTTTCGTTTTATAAGTAAAATTAACCAGGAATTCAAAGCTTAAAAAATGTCGGCCATTGAAAACTTTGTCGAAGAATCTTCCAAGAAAAAAACCTAGCCCCTGGGGGGGTTGGTGGTGAGTTGTGTACAAAATTCATATAAGTGGGATCGGGAGAGTATTCTCGCGCAAAGAAAAAGATGTAGTGCATTTTGGTTGATTCGTTTTCAGTGCATATTTTTTTCATTATGGGAGACATTATCTTAATATTGAATAAAAAAATTGAAGATTTTTTTCCGATTTTAATTTTATCTTCCACATTCATTCAAATTGGGTTCCCTGTGACTTGCGTATCGGGAGCTCCGCTTTTAGGTAGTGCATAAATATATTTAATATAGCTCCCTTTTTCATATGGATAAGTTCAAAGGCGCTTTACGATGAGCTGTGAACGAAAGGTAGCTAGTATGAGGTGTAGGCACTGAGGGTTGCCACTACCAGGGTTTCTTGAAGTTCCCAGTAGTTCTTTTACGTCTCTCCAATATATTTAAGTATATGACTCAGTACCTTACTTCAGAAAGATAATTTATGATCTTTCAAGGATTAGTTTATTACATGGACTTTTTGAAGTCTTTTTTCGACCTGTTTTAGTGTCATATTTGATAGTTAAGCTTTGTAAATGAAGCGAAGCAGCAATCACGGTAACGGGAAGGTATCACAGAAGCGTTATGCGTTAGTGTCTTGAAGCCAACATTTTACGGAGTTATTTAGTTTGATTCTTAAGTATTTTACATTAATTGTCTCTTTGTCTCATTCATTATGGTAAAATCATCAGCTTCCACACTTCCGGTCAGCGGTTGAAAATGAGAACAACAACATTAGATCAAGAATTATTTCTTTTAAATATTCTCAAAATGAGCATGTTTTCTACGTTGTAGCTTTCGAAAGTTCAGTATTCATATTAAACAACAGCTTACAGGTAAATCTGTCACGAAATACAGGAATTTTGAAGCTCGAAGAAACTATAAATGCTGTATTGTTTATCGAACGAAACGATAATTCAATGACTTGTGTATTCTGTTGAAATTTCTTTGTAGAACCACTTTATTATTTTCTTGGATTTTATCTCTTTGAAGACTTGCTCCAAGTCTCGCTCGTTATTTTTTCCGTTGGCGAGTCGTGGAATTCAAATTTCGGGCACTTCCGGTTCCGACAGATTTCCGAAGGGAATGGCCGAAACAAAATGAAAAGCGAGCGAGACTTGTAAAACTCGGCATCTCATTAATATTCGCGGACAGGATTCTGTCCGCTGACGTAATATATCGACTCATTCTTAACCAATGAGGAGCAACAACATGAGAGACCAAAACTATGTCAGGGGGGAGTCGTATTGCACGACTTTATCATTTATCGTCGGCCATATTGGTAAAATTTGATTTGGTTCTTGTATTTATTAGTCGAAAAGTTCTGGGGAAAAAGCCATCGAAGCAGTTAAGAATGTTCTAAAGCTAGAAAATCTTAAAAATTATCAGACGGAAGCAATTAGCAGTCTTCTTGAGGGAAAAGATTGTTTTATTTCGCAGCCAACAGGTTCAGGAAAGTCCACTGTATATCAGTTATTCCCGTTTGCTTTCGAAGCATTCCGATTTAAAAATGATGTGGATTTTGAATCAAAATCGCAAGAGATTGTCTTATCCAAGACCACAAAGTGTAAAATTCTCGTCATCCAGCCTTTGATTTCCTTGATGCGAGATCAGTTGAGAAAATTAGAAAATTTAGGAATCAAATCCTGTCGGTTGCATTTAGATCACGATGAGCTATCTCCTATTACATGATTTTTAAGGCTGAACATAGTTAATAGACTATGGGCTGAACGTATGCTCCTGGAGCATGATTTACAAATAACTTTGAAGTCCGTGGCATGAATAGTCTCTGACAAATAACTTTCTTTCCAGTACAAAAAGTCTTTTTATTATTTGCATTGAAAAATAAAGCCGAATGATGTTGTCTTTTGGCACTTTGTAGTGGCTCGCTATTTCTTTTACACAAACAATGTATTCCTAAATTCCTCGAGTTCAGGCTGTATAGCTTATATAGGCGTAATTTTCGTCTCTTCCATAATAAAGCTGCATTGTTTACAGGCTGTAAAAACACGCGCAGCGACGCTCGCTCGCCTTTTTTTACATGTTTTACATGTCTCCGGTCTTTCCCCTACACTGGCTAGCATTGGCTCACGTCGACGCGTATGTGCCCCCTGGAAATGCAAACGGGACATGTCAATCAAAGCTCCCGCCAACTTGTCGAATATTAATGAGATGCCGAGTTTTACAAGTCTCGCTCGCTTTTCATTTTGTTTCGGCCATTCCCTTCGGAAATCTGTCGGAACCCGAAGTGCCGAAATTCGAATTCGACGACTCGCCAACGGAAAAAATCACGAGCGAGACTTGGAGCAAGTCTAATCTCTTTGCAACCAAGGTAGCTCGGTAAATGCTTATTGAGTTCCCAAGAAACATTTCCTTGTGAAAATTTAGTAGAGTACCACAAAAGACACGATGTATCGATAAAGGTAGGTTGAAAATGACGATAATGCAAATAACCCTTTGTTTACTTTGCATAAAAATTAATTTTACCGTGTTTGCACACTAGAATTTTTTTTCTAGAATTTTGTTGTTTAGGTCAATAATATCCTTCAACTTATTGCATCTTTTTCGGCTAATTAGATATAGTTGAATTTAGGACATTTTGAATTTTAGGCCTTATAATTTGACTAACCACGGACAAACGATGATTGTTCCCGCAGAGGTTTTGCACGATTTGGTAGCTTCAATGTCTCAGAAAACTTCCCACCAAGCCTCTATATTAGAACTGCCAATTTTTTGGAGAACGACCAAAAAATATTTTGACCATTTTAGGTTGTAGCTAAAACAGTTGATGCATCTGTTTCTTTAGAGAAAAAATATTTCATGTACAAAAAAAATAAAAAATAAAAAAAAAATAAACTAACAATATTTGGTATTTTTCTAAACAAGAAAAGATACTTCATAACTGACGAAAGTTTTAAGGAGATTAAGTTTAGCATGTATGAGAAAAACAGCATTAAATTTTACCTTCGAATGGGTTTAATTTATTCCAAAAATTGTAAATTAAGGTCTCATAAAACACTTCAACAGTACATTTGGTGACCAAATTGTTGATGTTTTTGTGCATCCCATTTAATGGCCTACTCGCACAACAAGCTTCAAGGGTGATCAAAAAAATTCATTTCCCACTGTGCTTGAGTCTTACAGAGACCTCCTCGCCTTTGCCGATGACAACATTTATTGAAATAGGTGGATAATCTAATACTTCAACTAACAGTTCTAAGGCACAAAAATAATCGTTCAAAGTTTGGTTTTGAAAGACCTTTTAATGGTCTTTTTGGAGTGAATTTTGAAATTCACTAATATCGCCCTTCGCTTCTAAAAAAATTAGAAATGATCTTTTCCTTAAAAATATGAAAATATGTTTATAGATGACAAAGCGACTAATATGCAGTCAAAATAATTTCATATATAAAATCAAAAGAAAATTTTCCTAGTAATTGATACAAGATCGATTTCAAAATTTATTTTCATTATTTTATTAGTGTTAATAATAACAAAAACAAAACTCGAATAAACTCATATGTACCTGGTGTTTATTTGTAGTTTTTCAGAGTCAATATATCTTTAAAAAATATTGCATCTAGTGATCAGAACCGAGTCAGCTTGCGAAATAATTTAAAAGTCGAAGACATTGATCAGGCGCGTAGTTCTTTAACACGGCTATACCTATGACTATAACTATTGCTGTTATAAAATTTTGCAGAGGTGATCTAAGCAATTGCGCGTTCAGGTTTTGCCTAGTCGTTAAAGACAACAGCTAGCCATCCAGTCATCGTTTTTACAGTTTGTTTTATTTTATATACATCAAGACCATGCATTCAAATTTTATCAAGTAAACATATTCATATTACTTCGTATTCTCTTGCTAACGGTATACATCTCCATTTCTATGTCTCTTTTTGAAGACTTTAAGGACTGGAGATCTTCAGGGGCATGTTTCTCTTTAAATCTCTCTCTAACGCAACATGTTAAACAAAACCCCCTAATATTATATATCTTTTTAAAGGCCAGATGTTAAAGATTTCGAAAATAATAGTATTTTAAAGTGATTTTCCAATTTGAGGCAATGCCGAGCTTTAAACACAAATCGGGCACGTTTTGTAGAAGTGAATTAATGGAATCGCGTTAGCGCATATAGTCAAAAGAACCTCACTATGTGAATAAGCAAAAGGTAATATACAAATAGGTGTGAGCGATTTTTGATATTTTGAGTATTTCTTCTTTTATGCGGTAAAATATTACCGTCATTGTTCCGACTTTAAAATTCAATAACTTTTTAAAGAAGCAAGATATTGAAATTCGTTTGCACGCTTTTGTTGTTTATCTTTTGCTTATTCACATAATGGAATTCTTTTGGCTATACGCGCTAAATCCGTGTTTGATAATTCACCTCTACTGAACGTGCCCGATTTGTGTTCAAGACTCAGGCATTGTTTCAAAATAAATAACCGCTTTAGTTCAAATGATATTATTCTCTGAATCATTATTATATTACCTTTAAAGCGATATATAGTGTTATGGGGTTTTGTTTAAAGTGATGCGAAGAGAGAGTCTTAAGCGAAACATAATCATGAGGGTCTCCAGTAACCTTAAATGATCTCGAGTTAAAATATCGCCTTCTAATCAAACAAAAAGCAATACAAAATGCTAACTAAGAAAATGAATTAGGAAGGGCGTTCAGCAAAGAATCAAGAAACATCAATTCAATTAGCGGCGTTGACATCAGTCGTGGGCGCGATCTATCTTAAATTTATATTATATTATTCATTAGAGTCTTGCCCTAATTAGTTTTTTCGAATTACCTAGCTACGTCTCTTTACAAGCGACAACACCGAAATGACTTCTCGGTAGTGGGGAAAGAATGTTACAGCAAATACACCATGTAAAATGAAATGCCGCATTATTGAAATAGTTTCACATAAGAATGGTTATCGTATGATTGGGAAACATACGGTAAAGTCTAAAGCAACTACACGGTAAGTTTGTCGACCTTTTCAACAAGGTTCTACAAAATTCACAGGACACAGAAGAAGAGTTGTCTTGTTTGAATGAGCGTATTAAAAATTGATATAACTGTGAAGTATGGAAGAAATAAGTTCCGAACTTGCAAAATTATGATTGTTTCAAAAATCGAAATGTTTAATGAAAACATTTCTTAACTCATGGTTAGTAGGCAAGCGATGTCTACCGGCAAATGTTTTCTTACAACATTAACAATTTAAAAAATAATATATACGCGTGATTTGAGTTTATTTCCTTCAACTCTCACCTCTTTTTTTAATAATTTGAACATGCTCCTCAAGCTAATACTTATACTTAACACGGCGTGTGTATACTCGTGTATTTGCGACATAAGGAATTACATTAAGGAATACTGGTTGAAAAAATTGAGCCTAATACATACATATATTTTTTCTAACGCCATTTCTCTTTGTTTATTAAGTTTATAAATTTTGGTTTATTTGTTTTGAACATAAGTAGTATATTCAGCACCGTTCGAGCCCGGTTTTTGCAACGGCAACGCCGTCCTAATTCTAAATGGATTGTTGACCAAGTGACTAACGTTACATATTTTGTCACGAAGGTCATCAACCACCCGATCGGTAGAGGTGAAACACCATTGCCACATTACATTGCTAGAAATCGTGGGATGTATTCGTTGGATTGCGACAAACGAACTGGAGTTCCCTATCAAGACAACCTGTGCTTTTTTCGAGCATTGGCTCTACATAATGGAGCACATCTAAAAAATTTAGAGAGAGATGCTAAGCATTATTTTGAAAGGTCAGTTTTATTTCTTACTCGTTCTCTATTCTTCTGCATGCTAGCGTATGCAAATTATGCTCGTATCTATGGCTTGGCGCTTTTAATTGTTTTATGTTTAATCTATGTCTACACGAAATTGTATGTACATGGATTAATCAAACAATATGTTGACATATAGACGATAGACTAGTATTGGATTTTAATAATCTTTGCGTTACATTATTTCTTAAATAGGTATCGACAAACCCATTTGCTTGACCAAGAGTTTAATAGAGTGACTTTAGATGACCTATCAGACTTAGAGAAACTGTTTGAAGTAAACATATTTGTCTACTCTCTGGAGCCATCCGAAGATGAAACTAATGAAGAAGAAGAATCTATCAGTGAACCAGAAATATGTGCCAGACTCGTTTCCCGTTCTCATCGCAAGTTCAGTAACAGTCTTTATCTGAACATCTACAAGGATCATTTCTCCTATATTTTTGACCTCCAAAAATATTCAAAGTCCTTTTGTTGTTCTCGATGTGGCAAGTATTGGAAGCACGCAGGAATGTTACACCGACACGAGCGTACCTGTGAAGCAAAGGTACGATTCACATTCCCAGGCGGTGTCTATAATATACCACCAACAATCTTTGACCTTCTGGAAGATGAAGGTATCAATATTCCATCCCATCTCAAGTTTTTTCCATACCGTGCAACCTTTGACTTCGAATGTATGTTTAACTACGACGATCACCTTAAAGATACAAACAAACTAAAGTGGCAAGCCAAACATATCCCCATCTCAGTTAGTGTGTGTTCAAATGTTCCTGAGTACGACCGCCCCTGCTGCTTTGTTTCAACTGGAGACTGCAAGCAGTTGGTCCAAGAAATGGTCGACTACATGATAAGAATAAGCAAAGAAAGCTATCGTTTAGGGAGAGAACAGTTTGCAGGTGTATTTCAGAGCATTGACGAAAAGTTAGGAAACGATGCTGATCCGGATGAAAACAATGTTGACAATGACAGCGAAAGGGGGATAGACGTCATAAATGATGATGATGATGATGATGACGATGATGAAGAAATTGAATCAGAAAATGAAGAAGATCGCAACTTTATTGACGATGACAGTATGGTAGAAGACGACCTTTCCTTTTACAGATCCTTAAACCAAGATCTTGGTGAGACTAGACCTATTCAGGAAAGCAACGAGAAGAAAGTTGACAAGAGAAAGCATCCTTTACTCAAATTAAAGGTATTTAATGTTATTTAAGTTTGAATGGGTGTGAAGTTTTTTCTAACAAAATTATTTCGTTGCAGGGAATTAAAATATAAGATAAACTATTCCAAAACCTTATCCGAATTTTATATATATATATATATTTTTTTTCAAGGTGAAATTGGAAAACTATCTTAAAGAGCTTCCAGTGGTCGGTTTCAACTCGGGCAAGTATGACCTCAACGCAGTCAAAGAGTTTTTGATTCCAGTATTGGTGGAACACGAGCATATCCAGTGCACGATCAAACGCAACAACAACTTCATGTCCCTAAATACTGAACATCTGAAATTTCTTGACGTGACCAACTTCCTTGCCCCAGGATTCAGTTACGACAAATTTCTAAAGGCCTATGACTGCCCCAAACCAAAGGATTCTTCCCTTATGAATGGATGGATTCTCTACAAAAGTTGAACTGTCCTTCTCTCCCCACTCATCAAGCGTTCTACTCGTCACTGAAAAACAAGAACATCTCCGAAGAAGAATACCTTTACTGCCAGCAGGTATGGCATGATCATGCTATGCAAACGTTTAAAGATTTCTTAGTCTGGTACAACAATTTAGATGTTCAGCCGTTTTGTGAGGCCTTGGAGAAGATGTGCCATTTTTGGAAAGACAAGAATATTGATATGCTCAAACAAGGAATCTCTATACCTGGCGTGACTCTGACTTATCTATTCATGACATTAGAACCTGGTATTTACTTTTCATTGTTTGATGATTACAATAAGGATTTATACAAGCTGTTCAAAACAAACATGGTTGGAGGACCAAGCATAATATTCCACAGATATCATGAAAAAGGAAAGACAACGATCAGAGCAAACGAAATGCTGAATATGGGAAGGGAGCCCAAGATGTGTCAAAAGGTTGTTGGATACGATGCTAACGCGCTTTACCTGTGGGCCATCATGCAAGATATGCCTACTGGTAATTTCACTCGTCGACTTGAAGAAAACCAATTCAGGAAAGAAAATTCCATCAGGATGGCAACACATTGGCTAGAGTGGGAAGCTCAAAAGAGAAATATCGTCATCAGACACAGCATGAATAGCACAGAAAAAAGAATAGGGCACAGGCAACTACCAGTGGATGGATTCCATGGTCCCTCCAAGACAGTATTCCAATTTCAAGGTAAAATATTTTACTTTCATATCAACTAATTATTTAGCATTACCTAATTATTATGTATTTTTATTCATTTATAGGATGCTGGTGGCATGGTCATACTTGTCATCTGACCGAAGGAAAAGAGTATAACGAAAGAAGAATTAAGAATATGTCTGATCTGTTCTTAGAGACTCAGCAAAATTCCCAGTACATACGAGACCAGGGGTATTCCTTAGTAGAGATGTGGGAGTGTGAGTGGCGAGAATTGAAGCGGAACAATCCAGACATCAAACAGTTCCTCAGAGAGCGTTTTGAAAGACCCTTGGATCGGTATTGGACCCTCACTCAGCAGCAAATTCTGAATGCAGTCAAGAATGGGAGTCTGTTTGGTTGCCTTGAATGCGATATACGGGTCCCCGACCACCTAAAATCAAAATTTAGTGAAATGTGCCCCATTTTCAAGAATACAAGAATCAGCCGTGACGATATTGGAGAGTACATGAAGCAGTTTGCAGAGCAACACAAAGTGATGCCCACCCCACGCCAAAGTCTAATTGGTAGTTACTATGGAGAGAAGATTCTGCTAGCCACGCCCCTCGTTAAATGGTACTTGGAACATGGACTTGAAGTAACCAGGATCTACCAAGTAATTGAATACAGTCCAATATCCTGTTTCAGACCGTTTGGTGAATCCGTATCCAATGCACGGCGTGATGGAGATGCTGACCCTGACAAGGCTATTATTGCTGATACAATGAAACTGGTAAGTTTGAAACCTCTTTCAGCCAAATTGACTACTCTAATATCCTAGTTTCCTAGTTTATTATCTTTTGTAAATATCATTTTTCGTTTTGTTCACAGGTTGGAAACTCTAGCTATGGAAAGACCATCACCGATCAAGAGCGACATCGCAACATCAAGTTCTGTGAACAAACTCAAGCCTCTCGACTGATAAATTCTCCCTTCTTTAGACAGATAGACAGCATAGATAAAAATACTTATGAAGTGCAGTCATGTAAGAAAAACATCAAGTTGAATCTACCTCTTCAGATTGGCTTCTTCGTTTATCAATATGCTAAATTGCGTATGCTCCAGTTCTACTTTGATTTCATTGACAAATATATAGATAGGAGTAATTTCCAATATTGTGAAATGGATACAGACTCTGCGTATATTGCTTTATCAGGCAACAGTATAGAAGAATTGGTGAGGCCAGAATTGAAGGAGCAATATGCATTGGAAAAGTCTCAGTGGTTTCCGAGAACCGATAGTGCTGAGAACGCAGCCTATGATAAGCGAACTCCAGGCCTTTTCAAAGAGGAATGGTCAGGGGATGGGATCATAGGTCTTTGTTCTAAGACCTACTACTGCTTTGGGGTTAGCGATAAATACAGTTGTAAAGGTGTTTCTAAGAAATGTAATGAAATCAATAAGGATAAGTACCTAAGTGTCTTGCTTACTAAGCAAAGTAGTAGTGGTCTGAACAAAGGTTTTAGAGTCGTGAACAATAGCATTTACACATATAATCAAACAAGAAATGGATTCTCGTATTTTTATCCTAAGCGAAAAGTGTTAGAAGACGGCATCACAACTATCCCCTTAGATATTTAACCATTATCTAATAGCTGTTCTAATAGCTGTGAAAAATTATGTAATCTCATATCATAAGATTGTTTAATTTGTTATCACCACTTTGTTTACTTTAGATAATAAAACCCATTGAATAGATGCAACAAACGTCTGTGTTTTGTCCCTTTTGTCCCTTTTGTCCCTTTTGTCCCTTTTGTCCCTTTTGTCCCTTTTGTCCCTTTTGTCCCTCGAAATTTATATAAAAATTCAAATTTTCAGATATGAAACTCATTTTCTTCAAGTCTTTTAAATAAAAACATGAGTTATCGCGTTTGCAAAGATTGTCCAGTACCAAATTGTGGGTCAAAATATCTCGTTAAACTTTCCAATCATTTAGCCCAAGTTCACGAGTTGTCAACCGAACAGAGAAAACCTTATTTACAAAGAGCGAAACTTCAAAATTTTAAAGTTGTTCAAGAATACGATAATGCAAAATGCGACTGGTTAATTCCATCGGAGAAAAAGTTATATAAACCATTCGATATATGATTTGGCTCATTTACATTTGAGATGGACACAAGATTGAAACACCCTTTTGGAGCCATTGTCGCTGGACCCACCTGTTGTGGAAAAACCCAGTTCGTTAAGCGACTTTTAGAAAATGCTGATGTTATGTTCGATGGGACTCCTCAAAATATCATATGGTGTTATGGCATGCACCAGCCTGCATATGAAGAAATGATGGTTACCGTGCCAAACATTTCTTTCGTGGAAGGACTGCCTCATGATTTGGAAGAGATCATTGACCCGTGTGTCCGAAATCTCGTAATTATTGACGATTTGATGAATGAAGTGAGCAATGACAAACGACTAACCAATATTTTTACCAAAGGATGTCACCACAAGAACCTTTCGTGCATTTTTATTTTGCAAAATATTTTCCATCAAGGTAAAGAACTAAGGAATATCAGTCTCAACGCTCATTACATGGTTCTCTTCAAGTCTCCAAGAGACAGCAGTCAAATCAACCACTTGGCTAAACAAATGTTTCCAGGTTATGTCAAGTATATGCAAGAAGCCTTTAACGATGCCACAGGCAAGCCCCATGGATACCTGCTTTGTGACCTCAAACCAGAGACTCAAGAAGACTTTCGTCTACGTACGAATATCTTTCCCGAGGAAACACAATATGCGTACGTGAAAAAACTATAAAGCATTTTGCTTCCTACTCGATAATTTAGTTTACCATGAGTCGGCAAGTGAGAAACAACTTCCATCATCTAAAGGTGTTATCTACAAGCAAACCCCATCAAGCTAAAGCCTTGCTCAAAGTTGCTGACGACGATCTCATCAAGAGCGTTTGTGAATGTGTGTATAATATCCTCAAGTCCACTGTACCCGTTACACCACGTCAGAAGAAGGAACTTCATAGATATAAAAGGCCTTTGTTGTCGTTGGTGGATAAACAAGTCCCTTTGTCACAAAAGAGAAAGGTGTTGGTTCAGAAAGGAGGAAATTTTCTATCTCTTCTCTTACCTCCCGTGCTAAGTGTGCTAGAACATTTTTTTAAATGAATTACTCCAAGAAGATGGTTCTGGTCCCTGAACAAACTTTGGAAAGGCTCAAACAGCGAGAAAAGATCCAAACCACACCTTTGACGTCAAGACTGAGTAGACTTGATCATGATATGGAGGATGTATTGAAAAGCACAGAGTTATCGGACGAGGAAAAAGTCAAACACTACAGTCAATCACTTCAAAACTACCTCAATTATTACAACCAGAGAAGAGATGAACCCATGAAAATTAAATTTGAAGCTAGTCCAGAGCATCAGAAGGAACCACAAGAGGGGGAGGAGAAACTACCACCACCACCACCAGCAGCAACGAGATCGGAAGTACAGGATAAAATTGAGCGGGACATTATCAGTGCCTTACCCAAGTCTCTTAAAAACCGCGGCAAGCTGCTCATTGAAAAAATAAGAGAAAACCCAGAAATCATGAAATGGGATAGTCGTGGGCAGCTGGTGTTTGAAGACCGACCTCTTCCAGGCTCCCATGTAGTTGATTTGATAGGAGATTTAGTGAGAGAGCGCAAAGGTGTAGATCCAATAGGATGGCAAGTCTTTGCAAGGGGTCTCGCTAAGATGAACGCTCCTGAAGATTTGGTCAGAAATGAACGAAGAAGGGGAGCACTGAGAGAATTCAAATCTCGAATGGGTGATCAAGAAGATCCAAATGTGTGGTTGCCTAGCCCTCCGCCTACGAATCCTCCAAGACACCCAAGTCCAAAGCGTAGTCTTTACCGTGAGCTGCCATATCTACCCCCTTCAGATAAAACACCAGGAACTATTAGAAGTGTTAGACCTAGACAGCCCCCGAGACGTTGGCTAACGTTTCGATCTTGATTCGCTGTATGCAAGTGTTGTTTGAAAATGAATAAATAAACGAATATACTTCATTCACATGTTGTTTATTACTTTTTTCCTTGAAGTTTGATGGGATACATGTTTCTTAAGATGATTATAAGTTCGACTAAAATGTCTAACAATAAATCGATGCACAAAATTGTCGTTTAACCTCTTATTGTTGCTAAAACGACTTACAATAGCTTTCATGCTGACATTTCTGCAGCGGTTGAGTAAATATTACAAACAGTAGTGTCCACACACGTTAGAATCTAGGCTTTGCAAGCATTTCTGGTTGTATCTCCAGTCTATACTGTTGTTTCTCAAGAAATCTTGAAATGTCGGAACGTATTCTTTAGGTCCGAGACCATAAGAATCCAAAAATTCGCCTTCTTGATCCTTGGTAAAATAAAAGGCACACCAGTGTGACCCAGGCTGGCCTTTCGGGTCGACGTTAGCCACAAAGGCTGCTGGGTATCGTCGTATCTGGCTGGGCAATAAGTCTGATGGAAAAACACCTTGAAACTGAGGTCTCGTAAACGGATCCTTTTTCAAAACAGCAGCAATTTGTCTGGTATTCATCTAGCCGCTCCAGTTGTAAGTTACCATTCTATTCGAATCGATCTCAATCATAGAATCGAACTCGGCGTAGATGATGCAGTTGACGGTACTTGGAAGACCCTCAGCTAACTGAAACGCAATGCGTAGATTTCCTTGCTTTATAGAAGAGATGTGAGGACCGGATGAAAGATCTGGACTCAAGTCAAAAGCATAGATCGTGTAGCCCTTTGGGTACTCTTGCCTGGTGATTTCATTTCCTTGGTCGTGATACAAGGTGTTGGTACCAGAGAACAGACTCATGTACCCCATGATATACTGTTCTTTTTCGAAATCAGCTGCAGTGCCTTGAGTGGTTGAGCTTCTCCGTTGACATAGATCCCGACTTGAGTGGCTTTGAAATGTTGGAAATTGAACGGATTCTTGTTATAAGCTCCATTGAAGGCAGCATTTTCGACAAGACACAAAACAATCCGTTTGGGGATTTGTCCTAGAAATACATCATCTGGGGTGAAAGACATGTTGCCGCTTGGAATGGAAAGTACTTTACATTCTACCCTTCGTATGGGATAGAGGGCTGGCGAATGCTGTAAGGCTGCTGCGTGACCAAGGAACGTGTCTGACGTCACTTTCACTTTTCTGATAAACAAACTGGCATGGGAAATAACCACTTTATAATCAGCTCCAACGACAGCAGACAACAGACAGAAGGCATTTTTACTTCGATTCAATCGTATGCGTATGGTGACTCCATTCAGTAGTAAGCGATCTTGATAAAATAAATCTGAATGAAGAGGTCCTATCAATTCCACCGTTGAACTGTCTTTGATAAACTTGTATCGGGTATTCAGTCCGGTGTTGTGGCTAGTGGCAACGGGATCCGCGACATCCATCTTTCCAGCAGTGTCTTTGTAAAACAGTTCCGCAGAAAGTTGCGATTTCTTAGCATCAGCACCATAAGTCAATAAAGTGCTGATCATAGCTCGATAGGGGTTGGTGTTGGTGGAATCGGAGATGACTTTTTCGTTTAGACTGACATCGACTTGACTGAAGAGGGATTGAAGAAATAGGTTGACCGGTCCAACTTTATCGGTAGCAGAATCTAAATCTCCACCGTTGGCTTTGGTAACCTTAGCTTTAACGTAAATCCATGCTTGTCTCAAATCTGTGTATTCCTCTCCACTTCCTGATACACTGAATTCAATAGGGCCAGAATCGGTAACGTTAGACACAGGAAAGTACTCAACCCATTGTCCCTTTTCAATATTGGTTTGAACATGTGGTACAGCAAAAAGGTCAAGTTCGGACTTGCTGCATTCGTGAAATTTTGACTGTGCCATTAGAAGAAATTGAAGTCTCGCTTCTTAGCTGATGATGTTCTCTGCTTCTTAGCTGGACGTGAAATGGCAGGCTTCCTTTGATTCTTCCTTTTTGTAGTCTTTCTTCCTCCTCCTGTTTGTCCTGGTTTCCGAGTTATCATATCCTTCATCACTGCTCGGCCAACTTCTCCTGCTCTTGTTTTTAAGGAATCACTTACATTTTGACCACTCATAACATCGCGAGCCATCCCCAAGCCCCCTTTCAGGGCCTGACGACCAAGAGATTGAGCGCCAGCGCTCACGTGAGGCATAGCCCAACGAAAAAGACCTTTAAGCATAGAGCCCAATCCATATCCTCGTTGCACGGGTGCTCCGTGGAAGGCAGCCAGACTCCCTCCTCGTTGTTGGGCCTGGTTAACATAGTAATGTTTGTAATACTCAGCGTTCGAATGTGGCATGGTTAGTTGAAATAAGGAGACGATCTTTTGAAATGCAACGTCACCAACACTTTTCCAGATTCAAATGGGACTTTCACACCTGTATCTTGCCTTATATTCACCTCGATCGTCTCAAATTGCTTCCTGCTGACTGGTAGGTACTGTGGGGTTAAGAATGACCTGCTAACGCGTTCACCATCTTTTCCTTCGACAGGGACTATTCGTATCAGAGGAACTTGAGAGTCTCCAACTACCTGTGGCTGCACCACATCACAGTAGACGTACAGGTTGTGGAATCCCAAATCCAGGTCTGCCTCTCGTTCAGCCGTAGTGGTCTTTGAGATCACATGGCCTTCAGAAAATCCCAACATCTTTCCAAAATCCGAGAAGATTAAAGAATAGTCATTCCTCACATGGACTGTAACCTTGTGATTGAGCGTTTCATGAGAGAACCATACTGTATCTTTGTATTTAGTCGCCTTGACCAAATCGTTCATCTTGCCAATAATGCTCTCCAATGAAGAGTAATGACCCTGGGGCACAATAAACACTTCCATATCTAATGACTTCCCCTTTCGGATATAAAATCGATTCCAAAAATCTCCGCGAACGTTATTCCAGCTATGAGGGTATTGAATCTCCGTCAAAGCCACTTCCCAATCACCCGTCAGCTGTATGGGTTGAGGAAGGTGGACTCGAAATTCCGAGAGAGTATTGGATGGAAATACATCCATACTGCTGTTTGAGGGTAACCACACATAAAACTGCGTGTTCTCCATGACCGCCAAGGTTTTAGTGAGTGCTTTAGCATTTGGAACAGGTATTTATACTGAGACAAACAACAGCGAATTTTGGACAATTAAAACTTTATTAGATATTCAGAAAGTTATAGATCTTTTACATCACTAGCTGGGACCCAAGAATTAAACTTATCTGGATACCCTTTCCACTTAACAAAATACTCTAAGTGATTTTTCACTCTTCGTTTTTTCAAGATATGCTCTATTTGATAAACATCATCGTCTTTTTGAACACCTTGAAGTTCTTCTTCATAAAACACACCCCCTAAGACTTCTCCTTGTAGGTCTTTTAGACGATAAACTGGTGGTCGCCTTGGGAGCCTTTCCGATATGATAAATATCTCAGTAGTCCAGTTTGGTAAATAACCTTTGTCAAAGATCTTCTTAGCTTTACTGATTCTGACTTGATCGCCAACTCCAAATTTGTAGCGAATAGGTTCTGTAACGGTTTTTCCATACAAGGTGTGCCAAACCACCGATTCATTCTTCCTGTTGACCTCCACGGGTTTCATTCGAATACTGCGGTGAAAGCTATTGTTGTAAGATTCGAGAAGGTCTGGAAGTACGTCAATGTATCTCCAAGTGTTTTTGAAGGTAAAGTATTTCCACATTTTAGTCTTTAATGTACGGTTCCAGCGCTCTATCACCGATGAAGAATTACCCCTCGATGCTCGTATTGTCTATTTTATTACGATGACGATGCAGAAGTGATTCTACAAAATAATGATTACAAATACATGATATATAAATGGTAATTCGTGATTAACATGCTATAATAGTCCCATTGAATCATAAAGTACTTACAACAAAGAAGTAATCAGGTCCTAAATGCTTATAAATGATATAAAAGAACGGTAACAATATGAACGTGTGTTCCTCGTGAGTCAACGATTGTTCGAGAATATCAGATGACCTCATGTCACCGTTTCCGGTGGCCTGATGTTAATGTTATTATGAGTGTCAAGTGACCGTAGACTCTTCATCCCCCCCCAAGACTGGGAGTCCATAAGGCATTGTGGATGAGCAGGCTGAGTGCTGGATCCAGTTGCCAGATTCAGGCTCGTACCGTTTGGGTGGGCCACAGTTTCGTCGAGGGCGGTGAATTGGTGTCTGCTGATCTGGTTGATGTGGTGATGGTTCCGGGGATGGGTCGACACTTGGGGTCACGGGTGAGGCGGCCTCTTCGTCTGATGGTGCGTGAGCTTTGTTCTCCATGAGGGGGGGTGGATCTTGGTCTTGCTGAATTTCCTGGGGTGCTGCAGTGTTGTGTAACGGCTGAGCGGGTGGAATTGGTTTTGGTTCAGCTGACTCTTTGTCTTGTTGTCTGTGTGGGGAAGGCTCTGTGACGATTCGTGGTGTTGCAGGCGTGTATGCACGGAGGAAGCGACGGTTTCGTAGCGTTAGTCGTCCCGAGCCATCCACTTTTACCATGTACTGGTCATGTGTCCTTGTTTCGACTATAGTGCCAGAGCGGTCCCATTTGGTTGGGTGAGGTCCTTGTTGATTCTGAAGGAAGACCTTGTCGCCGACCGATAGTGGGCGTAGAGGCCGAGAGTGCGCTTTGAGAGATTCTGTTGATCGTGACATCCTGGTGCGCAGGGCCTCCTCCTTTGCTGTCCATGCCTCGCGCCAGAGTGGTCGAATATTAGGATTTGAGTACTTCTCCAATCGGTTGGCGAAGGATAGGGTGTCGCGTAGTGGACGTCCAAAGACAATTTCTGCTGGTGAGAGGCTGCAGTCTGGGTCGGGCGTATTTCGCAGCTGTAGCATGGCTTGCAGGAAGCGGTCATGGTTTAAGTTCCCAGATGGCCCTGTGTTAGACATCAAAAGACGTTTTGCGGTCTTGACGGCTACTTCCGCTCTGCCGTTGGACTGGGGAAAGTGAGCAGAGGAGAGGCGGTGCTGTATACCCCAGTGGCGCAGAAAGACTTCTGTGCATCCTGCTGTAAATTCCGGTCCCCCATCGCTAGAGATTTCTTCGGGTACTCCAAAGGTAGCGAAGAATGATCGAAGATGGCGGATCAGACCATTGGCACCTGCGAGGTTGGTGCTGGAAGGTGAGCCAAATATCTCCACCCAACCTGACAGGCGATCTCCCACCACAAGGTAGTGTTGGCCTCCGTAGGTGAAGAAGTCTGCGAACACTGCTTCAAATGGGGTTGAGGGCGGTTGTGATAGTATGGGCGGTGGTGACGCCTGTGAGGGTGCGTTTCTATTACAATCCACGCATCTGTCTCTGGTTGACTTTATGTCCTTTGTCATTCCGGGCCAGTAGACGATCATGCGGGCGCGTTGTTCCATAGTCGAGGTACCCTGGTGTGCTGCGTGGAGATGCTGTAAGACTTGTGGGCGAAGGGATGTGGGGATCACAACCCGGTCCTGGTACATGAGAACACCATGTTTCACATAGAGGGACTCGCGCAGTGGCCAGAAGGCTGCAAGCTCAGGATCGGTTTGATAGGACGCTTGATGACCTTGCTCGATGATGTTGAGCAGGCGGCTGAGTGACGAGTCGGTGGCCGTGTGTTGTGCTATGTGCGCCCATGAGATCATGCCAAGTTGTATTGCTTCACTGCGGATTGAGGCCATCAACATCGACTCTTGTTTGTCTGGTGAGCTGTATGATCCCGATGGCGATGGGTGTCGTGAGGTTGCGTCGGCTGCGTGGTTTAGCTTGCCTGGTAGATGCACAATGTCAAAGCGCCATGGGAGCGTTCGCTGTTTGAGTCTGAAGAGCCGCGAGTTAGTTATCTCGTCGAGCGTGCGGTCGCCAAGGATTTTGGTCAGTGGCCTGTGGTCAGTTACTACCACGAGGTTGTCACATCCCTGTGTAAAGTAGCGGGTCTGCTCGAGGCCCCATGCGACAGCGAGGGCTTCACCTTCGATGGCTGCATAGCGTTGCTCTGCAGGGGATAGGAAGCGTGATCCCGCTAGGGTGATCCTCCATCCTCCTGGGCAGCAGTCGGGTATTCCGGACGGGCAGTCGCAATGTTGCTGGAGTAGGAAGTACCCAATCCCACGTTTGGACCAGTCAGGACGCAGGCATGTACGACGCTGTATGTCGAATATCTCGACCCCTTTGCGGATGGCATCGACTATGGCCTGTTTGGAGGCTTGGAAGGCGTCCTCAAGTTCTGTAGACCATGAGAACTTGCACCGAGGGCTGAGGAATGGCTTGAATGGGGACATTGTGTCACGTAGTTGTGCATAATTGGCTACTTGGTTCACGAGCCCAAACCAGCTCCTGATGTCTGTAGTAGAAGAGGGCGAGGGAAAGTCCCGAATGGCGTCCAGGTACTTCGGTAGCGGCTCGATGGTAGAGTCAGAGATCCTGAAGCCTGCAAAGTCAACGCATTTGCTGGCGAATTGGAACTTGTCTGGGTTCAATACGACTCCGGTTTGGCTCAGATGTGAAAGCAAGTCGATGGTCCGCCACCAGTGCTGCTCCAAGGTAGCATCGTGGTGTATCAAGTCATCGACACAGCGTTCCTTGCGGTCGAAGCTAGAGAGGATGGCATCGAAGCGACGGTTGTATCCGTCACCAGATGAGAGGAATCCCTGTGGTGCTCTCGTGTAGCGCCAGCGCCCAAAGGGTGTGATGAACGTTGTTAGATGGCGGTCAGATTGCCGTAGAGGGACACTGTGGTAGCCATTCCAGGCATCGGTGACCGTTTCCAACTGTCCTTGGGTACCCGGCGTGCAAGGTGGAAGGGCGATTCGGTAGCAAATGTTTCACGTTGGCAGAATTTATTCAGTGGTGACAGGTCGACAGTGCGGCGAGGTGAACCATCATGTTTTCTAGTGACGACCATTCTGTGGCACCATGTGACAGGCTCGCCATATGGCACTCTTTCGATGACACCGAGAGCTTCGTCGCGAATGAGGTCGTCGTACACCTGTTGCTGCCAGTGGATGGGTATAGTAGCTGCGGTGTGGCAGGCCTTTGGAGTTGCGTTGGGGTCAACGTGAATCTCTATTGCTGGTCCTTCCATACGTGGCAAGGTTTGGTGAGGGCATGTGTTGAAAGTGGATGAGGCATATCTGTCCAAGAGCCAAGCTTTCATCTTTTCATTGTTTTCAGGTGTGCATGGGAACGGCAGTTCCGACGGTCGGCTGGGGGCTGTTGCTCTACGAGGGCATGAGCATGCGTCATCTGAGGCGTGGCTGGCTGCGTCTGTGTTTTGGCTCGTGGATTTTACATGTGAGCTGCGGGCACTTGCTGGGAAATCTTGTGGCAAGATTGCTAGGTTGAATAGCGTTTCACATGATAGATACATGGTGTTCACTGCGCTGCTGACGTATACCATAGAGCGGCATGTTACCTCTCTTCCGGTGCTATTCCTGCTGGTAAGTTTGGCAAAGAAAGCACCCTCTATGGGGATCGGTGAACGGTTGGCTGCCGATAGACTGAGGCTGACGGGGGTTAGCATGTCCCGCGAGAATCCGCTGGCCAGGAAGTCTGTTAGGGACCATAGGTCTGACTGTGCTCCGGTATCGGCGACGGCTGATACTTCAGCTTGAGGTGTGTACGTACTCCCTTGACTGCTGCTGGTATCGGTTGCTGGGGAATCGGCGTTGATCTTGATGCTGATCGTGGGATGAGCTTGGAGGCGTGCCCGGCGCCATTCACCCTTTGAGAAGATATGATGGTCGAGTGCAATCGGCGCGTGGTTGTCGGTGGAACTGTGTGTCGTCCTTCGCCGTTTCCTTTGTCGACGCTTTGGTCGTGTAGGGCGGACTGGATGTTGATGGAGTGCCGCCATCTGAGAGATCTGTTCGGGGTCTTGGCTGGCGTGGACTGCGGATGTCGAGGCTGAGGGCGTTCCTCGCGTGCGTTTGCTGCGGCGACGGTTTCGATAGCAGGTGATGCAGACCTGATGGGGCTTGGTGTTCCAGCCCCTTGCTCCTACCGTGTATATTTTGAACCTTTGTTGGCAGTCCGGACATGTAGCCTCTTTACACTGGTCTGTGGGAGATGGTACCGGTGGTGGAGTTGTGGCCGGGGTGTCAGTTCGTGGGTTCTGTTGGCGACGGAACGACGACATGGCTGATAGGCTAGATGACGGTAACGCATTGCGGGCCTTTTCTTTGCTCTCGACGAGTGAGATTACCTCGTTCACTGGTGTTTGGATAATTTTTTTGGTTCCCAGGATCTCGCGGCGTATATCTGGGTCGGCGATCCCATTTAGGAGGACGTCACGTGACATGTGAGGCGTGTAATCGACGTCTTTTCCACATTCGCATTTTGAGGAGAATTCGCATGTTTCTGCCTTTCCTCTGACTCTGGCGGCAAAGGAGCGAAATGGTTCGTCGCGCTCTTGTCGAAGCTGAA
This sequence comes from Actinia tenebrosa, assembly GCF_029948245.1. Lineage (NCBI taxonomy): Eukaryota > Metazoa > Cnidaria > Anthozoa > Actiniaria > Actiniidae > Actinia > Actinia tenebrosa. Next base: position 8,497,814 of record NW_028292571.1, on the reverse strand, counting down.
GTAGTTCAGTTCTCAATACGCCGGTTGCCACAGGAATGACTGCTAGGGAGCGCATCGTGTCTAGTAACTGCTCCAAAGTGCCAGAGGTGGCGGTTGGATTCGTTTTGAGGATGTTATCTCCCAATTGGGGACCTGCGCACTGGAACAGCTGGGCCGGTGCTGTGGCCTCGTTGATGGCTGAGCCAGTGCGGAAGACGTTCCATCTTCTCACAAAAATGTTCCATTCTTCTGTCGATATGCCGACATCAATTTTTGGTCGATCAAGGGACGGGGCACGTACGCTTGGCGTGGGCGCTGGTACAGCGGCCGTCGCTTGATTGGTTTGATGTGCTAGGTTGTGGTTCTTTAGTATGGCGATGACCAATTCTTCTGAGCCATCGGCCGTTTTGAAGTCACACGACGGGACAGAGCAACTTATTATGACCATAGTTACTATTTTGGTTTTGTTAAATCACTTCTGCATGAAGAATTACCCCTCGATGCTCGTATTGTCTATTTTATTACGATGACGATGCAGAAGTGATTCTACAAAATAATGATTACAAATACATGATATATAAATGGTAATTCGTGATTAACATGCTATAATAGTCCCATTGAATCATAAAGTACTTACAACAAAGAAGTAATCAGGTCCTAAATGCTTATAAATGATATAAAAGAACGGTAACAATATGAACGTGTGTTCCTCGTGAGTCAACGATTGTTCGAGAATATCAGATGACCTCATGTCACCGTTTCCGGTGGCCTGATGTTAATGTTATTATGAGTGTCAAGTGACCGTAGACTCTTCAACCGATGCTTTTTTATCACTATGAGTGACGAAAAAGTGTACATTATTTTTCTTGAAATAGTTTTGGACAAGACGATTAAGAAACTCTGTTCCCTTGTCGGTCTGAAACTTCTGAGGAATCCTCCCAGACTTGAAGATTTTTATTAGACCATCCAGTATGTCTTTCCCCGATTTGGTCTTTAGAGGAATAGCCCAGGCGTACTTGCTAAATATATCGACGCATGTCAGCAGGTACTTGTATCCATCGTTGTATTTACTTAGAGAACTCAAGTCCACTAAATCAGCTTGGAATTGGGAGTCTATTCCAGATACGATCACTCTATTGGTAGGAAATCTTCGACGAGCAGGCTGATGTAACGTGTACACTTCTTGTCTCTTTAGCCAGTCTCTGATTTGCTTACGATTGATCTTTTTGTATCCCTTTTCTCTTGCGGCACGGAAAACAGCATCCACCCCCAAAAAACTTCCCGCGCTTCGAAGATCGTAGTAGATCTGGTTGAGGACTTTGTCCATCGCAAAACTCTGAGTTTTTGACTACAATCGTCCCTCCACAGCACGCTAAGATGCAGCGTATGCGATTAAATAACCGTTCAATACCGATTTGATAGGATGGTGGAAAACAACCCATGTCTTTACCCCTTGGAGTCAGACAAAAAATGATTCTCGATACGAAAATTGTAACATTTATTTAATTCTTCATAGCATTTACAAACTCACTGAATAGTTCTGAAGATAGTTCACGAGTATTCTGTTTGACATCACACATGTCATTTACAAAGTTCACAATCGGTCTGTTATATCTATCGGGAAATGACATATCACTTGCTATCATCATTGCTACACTAGAGTTCATGCTTGGTAGGTTGGAAACAAAGGCTTCCCATTCTGAGGACATAGACACATCCACCAGCTTGACAAAATCTGCACACACATCTTGCATCATGTTTAAATCGATCACATTTTTAACATCGTCAAAGTAAAAAGTCCACAAATCATGATCACTGGTCATCAAACATATATGATCGCGCCGACTTGGCCAATTGTTTTCGCATCCTTCACACTCTTTTGTCAGCTTCTTCATCATTTCTCTCCGGCAGAGTTCGACATAAAAGAACTCAAGACGTATCGAATCTTGGCTCTGGCAACCATCTCCACTTCATCACTGACAATCACAACCACGGCATTGTCGACACAAGAGATACTTTGAGCTATCGTACTGGACATCTTGATGTCGATATTCACCATCAACTTGTTGGTGGATATTCCAAAGTGGACAGCGATAAGAATCCCGCACCAAGCCTAAGATCAGAGGAATAATCGTAAACAGCATGAGCAGCCACCACATGAGAAATGATTGTTGTAGTCTAGTGCTGGGGTTCTTATATATTTCTAAACAATTGCTGATGTCATCGGAGAACGCCATTTAATATATGCCTACGATCTTGACGGTGCCTTTGACTTTCTTCTGTAAATCAGGACGTGAGGAGATTGGGTCGCTCCGCAACCATGATTCGAGTCCAATTTTTGTGGTATAGGATAATCTAAATGGTGACATGTTCGCCATAATTTTATCATTTACTACTTTAAGGATCACATTCTTTAGGGCCAAGTCAAAATTGACTTCTATCTTTTCATCTTCCGTTAGCATCAGACACTCGCTGTTACTAGTTTTATCTTTACAGCCACAACACTGATTTTCATCAATTTGGTGGAGCTGTTTACACACTTCAGATGCGTAAATCAAAATAAGTTGCTTTTCGGCAAATGTGAAGGGGTCCATGATTTCGAGCAAATGATCGAGAGCTTGAATGGATCACGCTCTTTATATCTAATACCGCTCATAATTTAGCGCGCACAGTGTTTTGGGGAGTGTGGAGCTCTTTTCAATAATCGATTAATGAAGAAACACTTTTGTTTGAGATTTCAAAGAATTTTATTACAATATTTGACTATTAGAGTACACGGCATGATAGTTAATAGTTTAAATGTTCAAAGTTCTCAAATTCTCTGAATGTCATGCAATGGGTTGGGCATTTTTATCCGTACACTTTTTGTGGAGGAAAAATGCCTTGCGGATGTCTTTTTCGGGGCTAGTGAAAGTTTCTCCAGTCTTGAGAATCCTGTATTGGTAGCTGGGGCTTGAAAACATGGAAAAATTGCATGTCGCGAGAAGCAGTTTTCTCACAGTACGTCCACCATTGGCTTCAGGGATATAGCAAATTCTTGATTTGGAGTTTTGGAAAAAATCATCCCAAGATATGATATTGGAGTGATTGGTGAACCAAGGGTTGACGATTTGTGATGCCAAGTCACTAGCAAGCTCTTGGAGGTAGATTTTCGTGTCAGATACTGAAAAGGCATGGCTTTTGACTTGGTTTATATCCTCCATCAGTTGAATCATTTTTTCATTGTCGTTATTATTGTAAAGTTCGTTGAGGTAGTTTCTCAGGACTGGTCTTAGGCACTCGGGATCTTCTGAACCATGTTCATACTTCATAAAAACATCAAAAGCTTCTAAAAATATTGGCAAGGGAAGTCTGAATTGCATACGACGCAGGGCTTCCTGGATTGTCGTTAGCCAAAAGAACTTATCTGCTTTCCAGTTTATCAATTCGTAAAAATTTGGCTTTCGTCCTTGGACTCTTTCTATGTCCGTCAACCTGACTTTGTTGCCAAGGTCTTCACAGCATTGATAGAATAAAAATCCGAAAAATGTCTTTAGGTCCCCCATAACCTCAGTTTCAACTCTCTGGTCTTTTTCATCAATGCTTAAGTTTCTCATTTGTTTCACGAGATTTGCTATTGCTTTTTGTCCTGTTCTGCGTTTGAACAGTACAGGTTTGAGAACACGACCACTTCTCAACTTCATGGTTTAGGTCTCTTGATCGGTAACTACGTGATATCGTAAGGGCAAGGAGGAGAGGAAGAATGATAAAGATTGCTCCTTTCAACATATAATTACTTGCGGTTCAGGCGCAATGCTAATAAATTGTAACGTCATACATTTCCACCTGTTCGAGCGGACCAATAGGAATCTATTTCAGTTCAGGCGCAATGCAAATGAGTTCAGGCGCAATCCTGACGTCATTTCCGACTTATCAAATGGACCAATCAGGAGCGCGAACGGTTCAGGCGCATTTCAGGCGCATTTCAGGCGCAAAAACCGGGCTCGAACGGTGCTGAATATACTACTAACATATGGTTCACACTGTTTATACATTAAAAACCCTGCCCTTGCTAAAAGACATATTTGTCTAAACATATATATATTTTAAAAATCTTCGTCATCGCCAAAAGGCGAAAAGCAATAGCATATAATTCATTCCAAGATCCATGCAAGAATAGCTGGAATAATAACAACAATGATATACACTTATTTCGATAAAGATAGTCACCAAAAACCTAGAAAGCTGAGATCACTGAGGACGATGGGAAACAATTCATTTCAAACAAGTAAAACATTTTTGATACAAACTGCAGCTTGAGGACGCAAAGGAGAGGTGAGACTGTATTGATAGAAGATGTGCAAGTCCATCAACAGTTATCAAAGCGGTTGAAACATGTAAAATGTATCTACCCATAATCCTTGTCGGTCTCTGCTTTGTATCTTTTCAGGTGACTAACTTTATTGAAATAAGTGTATACATTTTTAGACACGCATCTCAAAATCTCGATGCGTTTACAATTCGTAAAATAGAGTAAAATATGTATAGAACATCAAAATATATATACAATAATAATAATATTTACTCTAAAATACATTAATTTATCATGACTTATATGATAAATCAAAGAAAATTGTTTTGAATTTAGTTTTACATGGTTCAACTGATGGAGAAGTTCTAATGTTATCAGGTATAGAGTTCCAGAGTTCAGCAGTTGTGTACCAGTAGACCCGCTGGCCATAGGTGACGGTATTGATCTTGGGAAGATTAAGGAGTAATTTGTTAGAAGATCTAAGAGATTGTGTAGGTCTGCGGACATCTATAGGTTTAGAGAGGAAGTAAGGTGTCGAACCGTTTACAGATTTATACACGAGTAGTAGAATCTTGAACTCAATCCTAAACTCGATGGGCAGCCAGTGAAGATTACGTAATGCACCAGTAATATGTTCATATTTCTTTGAATAACTTCTGTTTCTGTCTTATTCTCGTCAAGAACATGGATTTTAGTGTTAAGACTGATTCAATGTTGTTCGTAGTCGACGAAACCATTTTGTTCGTAAAGAAGAAAGACTATAGAGCGAGATATTTAAATAAAAATTTTAATAGATCAGATAGTCTGTCATATTTTAATTAGATGTTGTCAGATCATTGTGACTTTCACCACTTTCACTAGACTATAAACATTTTTTATGATATCATGACATCTTATATGGCTGAAGCCTGAATTTGGTTGTAATAATTTCCACATTCAGAGCTTTTATCTTTAGAACTACCTTGATTTCAATGTAGTTTTTATAAGAATAGCATTTGTATAGTACTGCTCTCTCTTAAAGTCGAGAGAAATGAGCATGTAAACAATACAGCTCATTTGCATAATGCAGATCACAAGTTGCTAGACTGGTATGGAAAGCTGCTAAACTAGACTAAATGTAAATTCAGAAAAGGAAAACGTTCTAATATGTGTTCATGCAAGCAAGTTCCAAACACAATTTTAGTGACAATTTGATGAGATCCTGATTTTTTATTATTTATTTAGTATATCTTACGAGGACGTATTCAGTGTACAATCGATGCGTCGAAACGTAAAAATAGGTAAGCAAAAAAAAAGCTCCTTCGCAACACGAAACAATTGCCTGCGGAATTTCAGTCAGAAACAGTTAGTTGAATAAGTGATATATCTGGGAAAATTAGTGTTGTTTAGTGTGATTAAGATACTACAATGTTTTTGTTTGGGAAGTTTGAACTTCGGCTATTTTGCACTTCTATATTAAAGGTCAACGTATGTCGTATTCGGAGAACATATATAATCTCTATACTTCAACTTACAGTTCTAAGGCACAAAAATAATTTTTCAAAGTTTGGTTTGAAAGACCTTTTGGTTTTTTCGGAGCGAATTTTGAAATTCACTGATATCGCGCTTCGCTTCTAAAAAAATGAAAAATGAATTTTTTCTATAAAAAAATATGAAAATATGTTTATAAATGTGTTAATAACAAAATCAAAACTCGAATAAACTTATGTGCACTTGGTGTTTAATTATAGTAGTTTTCAGAGCCAAAATACCTTTAAAAATATTGCATCTAGTGATCAGAATCGGGTCAGCGTGCGAAAAAGTCGAAGACATTGATCAGGCGCGTAGTTCTTTAACACGACTATTCTTATTCCTGTGACTATTGCTGGTATAAAATTTTGCAGGGATGAACTAAACAATAGCGCGTTCAGGTTTTGTCCCGTTAAAGAAAGCAGCTAGCCTTCCAGTCAACTTTTTACAGTTTGTTATACTTTATATATATATCAAGAGCATGCATTCAAATTTTATCAAGTAATCCTATTCATATTACTTCGTATTCTCTTGCTAACGGTATACATCTCCATTTCTATGTCTCTTTTTGAAGACTTTAAGGACTGGAGATCTTCAGGGGTATGTTTCTCTTAATCTCTCTCTACGCAACACGTTAAACAAAAAAACCCTAATACTATATATCGTTTTGAAGGTCAGATGTTAAAGACTTCGAAAATAATATTATTTTAAAGTGATTTTCCAATTTGAGGCAATGTCGAGCTTTAAACACAAATCGGGCACGTTCCGTAGAAGTGAATTAATGGAATCGCGTTAGCGCATATAATCAAAAAAGAACCTCACTATGTGAATAAGCAAAATATAATATACCAATGTCTGTGAGCGATTTTTGATATTTTGAGTATTTCTTCTTTTATGCGGTAAAACATTAACCGGCATTGTTCCAACTTTAAAATCTAATAACTTTTTAAAGAAGCAAAATATCAAAATTCTTTTGCAGGCTTTTGTAGTTTCTCTTTTGCTTATTCACATAATGAAATTCTTTTGGCTATACGCGCTAAATCCGTGTTTGATAATTCACCTCTACTGAACGTGCCCGATTTGTGTTCAAGGCTCAGGCATTGTTTCAAATTAAATAACCGCTTTAGTTATGATAATATAAGTATCTGTATCTTTATTATATTACCTTTAAAACGATATATTGTTTTATGGGGTTTTGTTTAAATTGATGCGAAGAGAGAGTCTTAAACGAAACATAATCATGAAGGTCTCCAGCAACCTTAATTGATCTTGGGTTAAGATATCGCCTTCTAATCCAACAAAAAGCAATACAAAAACCTGCCTAAGAAGAGGATGCATTATGAAGGGTGTTTAGCGAAGAATCAAAAAACACCAGGGCGCTTATTAGGTAGGGCGGCGAAACGGACAGGCCGAGCAAAAAATGTGTGATGCGGGTGACTGGGAACGAGTTTCCTTTTGTTTTCGGACAAATCGGTCAAACTATGATGGCGGGCAATAGTTTGGAGCCTATTTTGTGCGAATTTGACCAAAATTTTCTGGAAATACGATACCGATGATGATAACCATTAACCTGAACAGGACGATTAAATGATTCAAGGAAAGGACATGGATAAGAAAGAAGGTTTCCTTCTCACAAACGTTACAAAATATTCCCTTTATTTCTTATTGGAGACATTAAGTCATCCAGAATCAAACATCATTGAACATGAAAGATCTCTTGCTGAAAAAGTGACCAACAATGCGTCCAAGGAATCGCTCATTTTCTTTCTCGCTTTAATTCTGTTTGCACGATCTGAAAATCGATTCTTATCAGTCATATTTGCCCACTGTACTAAGATAGTGTTGTAAATTTTACATAGACGTACACAAAAATTACACAGCAAATTTAAAAAAATCGTAACATTTTTATATCATAATATATCAGTTCAAAAATCTACCATTTGAAAGATGATTCATCATAATATAGCTTATATGAATCTTGAAGAGGTGCTTTAAGTTTTTATTGGAAAACAGACTGTTGAAGATTCCTTCATGAACACGCTTCTTACGTCTTTTTTCTACTCTATTTAATCGTTACCTCAGCAGTTTACGAAAAAAATCGAAAGCTTTCATTTATATGAAAACACTTCGAAAAGACAAAATCCACTCCATGTATCATCACTAAAAGTGATTTACTAGAAAAATTTGCTTCCGATGATAGCAGTCGAGCGGGACAAGAGTAGCGGCGCGGAGCAGGGCGCTAATTAGGCGCTCTCCTGCTATTATCGGAAGCAAATTTTTCAAAACTTGCGACATTCAGTTATTTGCTTTGAAGATATAATTCACTAGGTTTTTTAAAAGGCATTAAAAAACCTGCCCTTTGCTAAAAAGACATATTTGTCTATACAGACACGTATTTCCAAAAACCTTGTCATAGCCAAAAGGTGAAAAGCAATAGGATATAAATCATTTAAAGATCCATGCAAGAATAGCTAGAATGAATATTGTTTCTGCTTCTTATTCTCGTCAGGAACATGGACCTTGGTGTTAAGGCTGATTCAATGTTGTTTGTAGTCGACGAAACCATTTATATTTCTTTTAATAATCCTATCGCCTATCACTTTTGGTGATGACAACTTTTGTTGAAATAGGTGTATTAGTAACATGGCCAAGTTCTATTTCTCGATTTTGTTATCACCGTCGTATTTCCACAAGGTTCTGAAAAGTTCACAGGACACAAGAAGAATTGTCTTGTTAGAATGAGCATGCAAAACTTGTTACACGCTTACACAATTGTGACAAATAAACTAAACTAAACTTAGCTCCTAGGCAAGATATGTCTATCAGCAAATGTTTTCTTACAAAATTCACATTTTCAAAAATAATATGTACGCCCGTCTTGAAATTATTTTCTTCAACCTCCCTTTTTTAACTTTTGTTAAATAATCATCAAGGGTAATTCTTCTTCTTTTTACTTTCAAATTTCATTCAAAAATACCGCAATAAAAGCTCATTGGTTGCAATTGATTCAGGTTGTTTTGATACTAGAGCTGCATACTAATGTGATTAATTTCAGCCCTTCATTTGATACTAAAGCTGCACACTACAGGGGCGGCGGAAGCTGAAAAATTTTGGGGGGGCACTCCAATATTTCACGGTACCTTGAAATGACCCTCCCCCCCCCCCCCCCCTCCCTGTTTAGCTTGATTACAAACGTGTATGTGTGATATTTCAATCAGTAACATTTTGCGCGCATTAAACCACTTGCAATTGTGCTGAGAGACACAAAAATGATGCAAGTCGTCGCTAGATATATCGTATATTTTTTAGATACAGAAAATTATGTAATATCAAAATAATAAATAATGGTAATCATAACCAAATCTCATGCGTTTTTTTTTTTGTGTGTGAGGCATTATATTCTGGGGGGGCCAGGCCCCCCCCAAAAATCTAGTGGGGGGGGGGGGGGGGGCAGTGCTTCATAAAAGCTCATTGGTTGCAATTGATTCAGGTTGTTTTGATACTAGAGCTGCATACTAATGTGATTAATTCCAGCCCTTCATTTGATCATATAAATAGCAGTACCTATGATCATAGTCTTTAGTTGATATTTCAACATCAAGCATCGCACACCAGTCATCTTCTAAAAAACGAATCTGCAGAGACTCTTCAAGATAATAATTTGAAATACAGTAATGCTCATATTTTCTTTTATTTAATTACTACTTTTCGGTAAGAGGGGCCATGATAATGGAGAATCACAAATGGTATTTCAATTGTGTATATGTCTTTGTATTTTTAACTGTTCTGGTTGAGTGATATCGACTATTACACAATAGAACGATTTCACATAAGCGTTTTTAACATGCAAATATGTTTTTTCGAGTAATTACCATGCAAATTAGCTGTCAGCCTCGATAACTGAGGCAAGTGCACGCTAGCAGCTTCACGCCTCATTGACTGGGGTCCGATTCTCGTTGGAAAAAGCACCCATGATATTAAATTTTTAATTCATATATGAACTTTTGTGTTTTTGAACGAGTTATATTGTTTTTATTCCGCTGAAGGTGTATACACTTATTTCAATAAAGTTAGTCTCCTGAAAAGCTATAAAACTGAGACCGACAAGGATTATGGGTAGATATGGTAGTTCACGTTCAACCGCTTTATAACTGTTCATGGACTTGCGAAATTTTTACCGGTTACAGTCTCACCTCTGTAAAAAAGAAACTGGAAAACTTTTTTAAAAAGCGTAATTTAGACTCATGGAAGTTAAACGAGACGACTCAAGATTTAAGAGATTGAATTCGAATATGAAGTCTGACAGTATTTTTAATAAACGAAGAAGATGAGCCGCGCAGATCACTTATTTTAAACAACGAATGCAGTGTAAAGCTAAAGAAAATCGCAAAAAGGCTATATAACTTTTAAATCTGACACTGTCACACCGTTGACTTCCACGGGTATTCATTGTAAACTTCTTAACGCTCACAGTTCTGGTATTTACTTCGCGTATACTGCGAGGATTAGCTCAATTTGATACTGTTAGAAAAGTTGTTTTGTTTTGTTTTGTTCACATTGTTAGAAAAGTCGTGAAAAGTGAACACAAATCGTTATCTAAAGCGTTATCTTATGGCCAACCTTCTAACGTCGCGATAGCAGTTTATATGCATGAAATGCCAAGAACTTCGAACTCCTGCTATTCAAAAAGTCCTCGAGATTGTCTCGAAAGGAATTACTGGGCTATACTCTAGAGCGCCAATATTTTATTCCTTTGAGCGATTTCCCATATCCAGTAGGCAGACTTTCAAAGAAATCTTGTTTTTTCTTGTAAAATCTTTCGTATGGCGTCTTTTTTATGATCATTAAACTGTTTGATGCGAAATTTCTTAACTGCTATCTCGAAGCCTTCGACACATGTTGCTTTCCATATGGCGCGAATGGTTCCTGGTTTTCGAGGGCTAAGCCGTGATTGGTTAATTCATAGGAAAGGAATGTTGTGCTCGGGTAAGCAGCCGCTACTCGTTGCGTGACGACACTGAAAGCGGCTGTGGGGGAAACTAGTCAACTTTTTGAATGGTCAAAAATTCGTCTGGTACTGTGTAACTAATTTGCATGTTACATACTCATTAGCATGTTAAAAACGCTTATGTGAAATCGTTCTAATAGTGTGTATCAAGGAAAAATTATATTTCATATATAAATACTTATGTGGTGAACAGTGTAGAAGGGAAAATGAACTAAGAGAATGAATTCCCCCTATAAAGCCTTGTAACCATCATGTGCACAGTTTGATGCTATTTTCAAGCCTTTTTTTTTTCTGCACGCGCATTTACTGTTTAGGGGTTTTTTAAATATAAGAAAAAATATAAGAAACTATTTAGTGAATCGCAATACCCATTCTAGTACCCACAGCCTTCTCAGCTCCACAACAAAAATATTATTCCCTGCGATTTTTTTGGCGAAAAAGATCTTGGTACGTGAATGAGATGATATACTCCCTAAATAGTTGTGGGTTTAGGTTTTGAAGCGTCATACACGATTATCGCGTAACCTATCTTGGCCACCTTATCTTGGCTATCTTTAACCTATCTTAGCATTGTCGAGATAATCTACTTCTCAGCTCGTAATGGCACATTTCTTTTATTACCACTCTTTTTATTGCTACGTGATGATCAACAAAAAACAGTCGCGGTAGGGAAATTGGGCAATGCACTCTCTTCAATCAAATAAATTGGTCCGAAATATTTTGGCAAACATTTTGAATTTTATTGACCACGAGCTTAGTTGCATCGATGGATTCGGCCATTTTGTTTTGACTAGGCCCCAAGCCAGCTCGGTCATACAGGCGCCAGTCGTCACCAGACTGCTGCATAAAAGAGGCTGCATAAAAGAGGCTGCATAAAAGAGGCTGCATAAAAGAGGCTGCATAAAAGAGGCTGCATAAAAGAGGCTGCATAAAAGAGGCTGCATAAAAGAGGCTGCATAAAAGAGGCTGCATAAAAGAGGCTGCATAAAAGAGGCTGCATAAAAGAGGCTGCATAAAAGAGGCTGCATAAAAGAGGCTGCATAAAAGAGGCTGCATAATAAAAACCCGAAAGCTGCATGAAAACGGCTCCATAAATTTCAAAGCACCATTTGACAAAATTAAGTCTCCGATATTTATTACTGGATAAAAACAGCTCCATTTTGATATCGGATGCTTCATGTTCAAAACATCATTTCAAGAAAAAAGCTCCATTAATGAAATTGCAAGCTCCATCTTTAGAGTATCATGAACATAAACCAGTAGCTGAATATTGGCGGTAATGGCACCCCATAAGAGTCGCCATTGATGATTGACCTCATAAATTATTAATAAGTTGAGAAGATGTAAAGGGACTTGCTAGCAGTAATAAGTATTTTTTTAAAGTGCTTCTAATTTGGGAATCGAAGTTTCATTTTAGAATTGTTTTCACGATGTTAGGAAAGTATATAGACCTATTTTTTCTGGTCAAAGCCGTTTAATTTGAACGTAAATACACGAATTTTGACGCCCGCCTTTAATATATTTGGTTCTTGCGCAATAATTGATATTTCGGCTTTCAACACGAGACCAGCCAAGGGTCTTAATCCCATAAACCTCTTTGCATATGCAGTAGAAAAGTGTTCCCATAGTTGACCGAATTTTTTGCTAATTTTAACATAGATTCAGAGATTAATATAGGAGATAAAAAAGTTTAGTACGCTTATATATCTTTGCCCATACATTTGGAATATTTGCTCTTTTCGGTCTTTTTTCTCTCTTTACAAAGCAAAAGATTGTTCTTAAAAGTAAAGTTATATAGCACAAGTAAACTGCGTCACAAAACATCCTAAATGGCCCGTACATCTTCTATTCTTATAACCGCCAACCGGTTGGCCCCGTTGGCTGAGCATCGGACTTTCGTGCGGGAGGTCGTGGTTCGAGTCCCGGCCGGACCAACACTCAGGGTCTTAAAATAACTGAGGAGAAAGTGCTGCCTTTGTAATTACATCTGCAAATGGTTAGAACTTCAAGTGGCTCGGATGACCACTTTAAATGGCGGTCCCGTCTCTCCACACTCATCATTACTAACCAACATCAGAGGGACGTAAAAGAACCACTGAGGACGTAAAGAAACCCTAGCAGTGACCACCCTCAGTGCCTACACTTCATACTAACCATCTCTCATGCTTGTAAATTGCATAAAAGCAATCTGTCATTCACTTCTCAATGTAAAGCGCCTTTGATTATATTCATATAGAAAAGGCGCTATATAAATTCATAAATCATTATCATTATCATTATTCTTTCGCTAACTAGTAGTTAGCGTGTTTTCGAGGCTACGAAACCTAAGAAACCATAAGAGGCGAATGTATAGGCCAACAAATAGTATGAGCTTATAAAATCAGCAAAAATACGGTTCTAAATTTTAACAAATTCCTATGAATTATATATCAAAATGTTCAGGAAAGCCCGGGGTTTTCAAATCCACTTTTTTTTTTTTTTTTTTTTTTTGTTTGTTGTTGACAGGTTCTGTTTTATTTCAAGGAGAGACGATTTTCTAGCTTGAACCCGGTTATGTCATGCATTTTCTCTTGTAAAATAAATCCAATACTATAACGTACATTCAACTCAAAAAGTACGGTGGTTTTTTTCAAAAAAATTAAATCTAAACATATAATACGGTCCGTGTATAGCTGAATTAACTGAATCCACTTCTGTTTTTTGCCTAGATAGTCATTATTTTGAGAAAAGTTCCAAAAACCGTGTTTTTTTAGACATAATTGGGGAAAGGGGGGGGGGGGGGGGGGGGGGGGGGCGTGAGCTTGAAATCGCAGCTGACCAAATGTTAACATATTTTTTCTGATGTTTGACACAGACCACAAATGACTTCTATAATAACCAATCGATCAAAATTGTAATTTTGACTAATTTTTTTTTCAGAATTTCATCATGAATCGCCTAATGATACTGTCATTTGCAGCTGTATTCCTCGTTCTGGCTTCAGCAGATACAGATGGTAATGATGGTGATGATTTTGGTTTAACATGAAACACTGTCAGTTGGCATGCAATTCTAATTCAATCTTTGGGCTTTAAATCAATTTGGAGCCTAGCTCTTTGTGATCGTCCCACGCTGTGATGCGATAGCGAAAAGCTTTGTAGATTTAGATTTTTTTTATCCGCATATTTATTTTATTCATTTGAACTTTCAATTTCAGAAAATGTCGACATAGCACGTAGGGGTATCCAGTGCAAATGTTTAAATGATGGCCCTCGAGTGAGTAAATTTAAAGGTCCAGGAACATACTGGTTTTTTGGCTGTCCTTGGGATTGGTATCATTGCGGCGGTCACAATTGCTGTAGAAAGTACTAGTGACCGTCTGCACTAATCCATTGTTATACAACTAATATTTCAGATATAACTAGCTAAAAACTAGTGTGAGCTGCGTCGGTGTTTCTAATGAAACAGTAATGATGAAAAGGTAAATTATACACCGTGAAAAGATGAAAAAACTTACTGACGTTTCGGACGCTAGTCCTTCGTCGGAGTAAAAGAGCGAAGGACTAGCGTTTTTTCATCTTTTCACGGTGTATAATTTACCTTTTCATCATTAATATTTCAGATGTAATGTTAGATTAGTGGGACAATAAGAATAAAAGAAATAGTTCAATAAATGCTGATAGTTTGGAACTTTAAACCTGAGGATGTGTTTTTGTTAATTCTTGTCAATAATGCAGCCGTTGCTCGATGTTCATCGACATTTTGACATATTTGAATAGTTCAGTAATGTCGCACCCGATAAAAATAGCTGTCGAGATTGGCCAACAAATAATAATTTTCATTATCGACTCGTTCTATTGTTTTGTTTATAATGTTTCTCGAGCTCGTTCTATTGTAATGGAGTTAGACCTTGTCGAAATTAGGCTTTCTCCTGTTTAGCTCTTTACCAACACGCTTTAATTTTGATTGAATGATTGAATGATTGATTGATTGATCCCTACGAATGTTTGTGCACAAGACCTCCTTACGAAGGAAAATACTATAAATGTAAGTATTATATATATATATATATATATATATATATATATGATTATGTTTATGATATTTATATAGCTTTATCATATAATTATCCATAAAATACCTATATAGAAATATAGATAATTTATAGTGCTTGGGAACGAGGTTATTCCGGGCGAAAGACCCTTGGAAATAAATTCGGAAAAATTAATTTTCGACCTCGCTGGGAATAGAACCCACGAACTTCGGAATTGTATTACCGATGCTCTACCAGCTGAGCTAGAGGTCAGACTGAGATCAGGCCGGGGTGAAATAGATGTTTGGTCGCGGTAATTATGATGCAAAGATGAGAATATGTGGACCGCGTAGCACTTATGAAATACAAGATATAGAAATATAGATAAGTTATAGTGCTTAGGAACGAGGTTATTCTATATCTTGTATTTTATAAGTGCTACGCGGTCCACAAATTATAGACCAACAACAACTTTATCTGAATGATGTAAACTTTCATTTTTCGAAAACTTTTCGGTCGTTTGTGATTCAGTTCCATATACAGTCAATTCAAAAAACGTTGTCGTCGACCGGCTCAAGTCTACGCGACTGGACCAAAAGGAATATGGGTAAAAATCACTGAAGCGGTTTAAATATTCGTTCTGAATAAATTGTTCCCGCTAGTAATAAGATAATAATGGCGAGAAACAATCCATCAAATGCATGTCTTTGGGTTTAAGGAAACAAAAACAAAGTACTTATTATTCAGTTCACAATTTCGAATATATGAAGGCATTTAAAAAACGTCTCCTTCAACACTTCCCGCTCGCCTACGAAGGTTCGTGCTGTAAACCAGGTATAACTAGTCAGATAAAATTATGGAGTCAACTCGGCTTCAATGATTACTACCCAGAGTTCCTTTCGGTCCAGTTGCGTAGACTTGAGTTGGTCGACGACAACATTTTTTGAATTGACTGTATCTTTCTCGTGCATGAAAACAGTTGGAAAAAAAATCGAATTAAAATCGAATCTCAAAATCTAGTATTTTAGTACAGCTTATGTTTTAAAGCTTATCGCAAACTATTATATGGCAAGGTAATTTCACGCGCTATGATTGGTCAATTTGCGGTCCATAACTTACGGTACGGACCGAAAAATAAAATGGTTGACTGAGTGTACGTACTTATGATCTTTTAAAACATTCAAATCTTCATTGAAAAATATATTTCTGGATGAAAATCGTCGGGAACCCTTCAATAAACAATTAAGATAACTGAAAGTCACTGGCATTTAATGTAAAACGTATCAAACAAGCGACAACTCTTTCATACAAGCGACAACTCCTTCGATCAAGGCTCTACACGGCACTAGTTGAGCGATTTTGTACGACTAGGAAAAACTAAAATAACTAACTATGCTAAAACTAAAACTATTTCAAACTACGAACTAAAGGGTGGTGAATAGCGGCTAATTCAGTAAATGAAATAAAGATAGGTTTAAAAGTAGAAATGACGTAAATTTGTTATTTCAGTAAGCTTACAACGTCAAGTTTGAACTTATCTGAATCGATCGCCGGGTGAAAAAGCCAGTGGTTTCCTTCGTTAAAGTTTTAATCAGTTTTCTAGGATCATCCGCTCTTGAATTATTTCCATATTTCAGTAATATTTCATCCACACTTGAATTTGAATGCATTTTTGGACAGGAGAGTTGGCAGTACCTTTTTTAATTGAGTCGAAAGTGTGCCGTCTTCATGACTTCAGCCATTGTACATATGGCGGCCTGCTTCAAACAGTCAAAACGTTGAAAATTGACGAAAACTATCCATGTTTAGCGAGCCGTAATTTTTCAAACCTTCTCATTCATTTGTGGAGAGAGTTTTTGAGTTTTTTTTCCCAATAAAAGGCAGGAAAACAAACGGAAGGCTGTAGTATTTTTCATCTTGGTTGTGGAGATCTTGAAGTTTGAAGTACGACAGTTTTCTTTTCAATCTCATCAGTTGTCCATGTTTTGCAAAAGAAAGCCTCACTTTTGTTAACTAGTATTTTAGAAAACCTTAAACTATAGCTTAATTCTTTCAAAAGAGTAAACTAAAACTTCTCTTTCTGAGCGACTCAAACACTACATGACTTTTGGCACGTACAGGAAGCCCTTCCAATGCAGTTCTCGTTTGACATGCGCTGTCAACTTTACTTTTTTTTGCTTCGCCTCTTTTTAATCTCAATGCCTTGCCATACAATAAATATCTTATTAACCTCGTTTGCTTGGTCCGTACCGTAAGTTATGGATCCTCGTTTTTTTCACTTTTTTTATAGCCCGCGCGCCATAAGGCAGTGGAAAAAACTCGCGGTTCATAACTTACGGTACGGACCTCGCACTCGGTCAATAAGAACTATGTAGTTAAGGCTTATACAAAAGGAATAATAAAAATATTTTGATGAAGAATTAGGGTCAGAAAACTATTTTGAACTGATCACACGTTTGGTTTTAACGTACAGGGCCTTCGTTTAACAAGTTTAGTTTTAATGATCTCCAGCCAATCTTTCGTTGTTCAAGTATAATTAACAAGGAATTCAAAGTGTAAAAATTTAAAATGTCGGCCAATGAAAACTTTGTCGAAGAATTTTTCAAGAAAAAAAATAGCCCCTGGGGTAGACGGTGGTGGGTTGTATACATGTGACAAAATTCCTAAGTGGGAGAGTGTCAAGGTCGGAAACAAAGACCTCGTGCGAAGAAAACGATGTAGTGCATTTCCATTTCATTTTTTCACTTCACGGTTTCCCTTATGTGGGACATTGTCTTCATCTCGATGGAGAGAAAAAATTGAAAGTCTTTTGCCCGATGGATTTTATTTTCATCTTTCAGTTTTATCTAAATTGGGCTCCCTCTGCTGTTGGGAGCTCCGCTTTTAGGCAATGCCTAAATATTACCTTTAGAACTACCTTGATTTCAATGTAGTTTTTGTAAGAATAGCATTTGTAGTAGGGCTCGCTCTTGAAGTCGAAAGAAATGAGCAAGTAAGCAATACAGCTCATTTGCATAAGGTCATTAGTATGGAAAGCTGCTAAACTAGATTAAATGTAAATTCAGAAATTGTACTAATACGTGTTCATACAAGAATGTTCCATACACAATTTTAATGACAATTAATGACATCCTCATTTTTTATGATTTATTTAGTATTTTTTACGTGGACGTATTCAGTGTATGATCGATGCGTCAAAACGTAGGTAAGTAAGAAATAAACTCCTTCGCAACACGAAACAATGGCCTGCGCAATTTCAGTCAGAAAAAAATTGTTGAATAAGTGATATTTCTGGGAAAATTAGTGTTGTTTAGTGTTCTTAAGATACTACGATGTTTTTGTTTGGGAAGTTTGAACTTCGGCTATGTTGCACTTCTATACGAAAGCTCAACGTAGGTCGTATTCGGAGAACACAAAAATAATCGTTCAAAGTTTGCAATTGGTTTTGAAAGACCTTTTGGTATTTTTGGAGCGAATTTTGAAATTCACTAATATCGCCCTTCGCTTCTAAAAAAATGAAAAATGGTTTTTTCCCCTTAAAAATATGAAAATATGTTTATAGATGACAGAGCGACTAATATGCAGTCAAAATGATTTCAAATATAAAATCAAAAGAAAATTTTCCGAGTAGTTATTGCGATTTCCAGTCACACGAAACTAGACCTTCATCAAACGAAAAATTGAATTTGGATTGACGTCAATCAAAAGGGTTTCTATCGTTTCTATTGGTTTCTACACCATTTTCATCATTTTATTAGTGTTAATAACAAAATCAAAACTCGAATAAACTTATATGTATTTGGTATTTATTTGTAGTAGTTTTCAGAGCCAAAATACTATTAAAAATATTGCGTCTAGTGATCAGAATCGGGTCAGCTTACGAAATAATTTAAAAGTCGAAGACATTGATCAGGCGCGTAGTTCTTTAACACGGCTATTCCTATGACAATGACTATTGCTGGTATAAAATTTTGCAGGGATGATCTAAGCAATTGCGCGTTCAGGTTTTTAAAATGCCTATGACCCTTATTTTTTACTTTCTTATATCGAAATATAAGCTATTCTAAGAAACGTGTCGAAAGAATTTTTTTGATTCTGATGCTTCTTTCAATTTTTTTCGAGCGGTCAAATGTGTAGTCTCCTCAGCAGCCGTTCTTCGGTCCGGTAAACGCTTCTCTCCCCACTAACGTCTGCTCAATCGAGCACTACATTCCATTCCCATTGTTCTGTCGAATAATCTTTTAACCAATAGAAATAGAGCTATTGTCCTGCAGTGACCAATTACAATGTACGTTATACGAGTTTTTTATTCTGCTCAAGCTCAATAAAGGGTTTTTCCCGGGGAAAATATTATACATGAAAATATACTGGTGTTCGTATGGATACTCCCCGAAATATAATAAATGTTGATAAATGTTGTTTTTATGCTCAAGTAATCCGCCGATTAAGGAAATAATTAATTTGGGGGGGGGGGGGGGGGGGGTAGGGGGGGGGGGGGGGGGAGGAACGTCCGTTGATATTGAAGGTTTGCTCAAATCAATCGAAATAGATGTATCGACATACTTCAACGCTTCGAGTTTATTTATTTATGTAGTAAAACTTGTTACAAGCGATTACTGAAGCTTCAAAAGCTTCAAAATGAGTTAAAAAGCGTCAAGCAAACCTTGATAGAGGCATTCCCAAGAAGAACACGAACTAAGAGACTACGATCCGATCCTGAAGATCAGTGTAAGATCGATCGATGCCTGCAGTTCCAACGAGCCAAAAGTCCCACAATAACCTGTCGTGAACTCGCTTCGCTTTAGTGAATGTTGTAGTGCTGCAGATATTCCAAGCCGATGAAGTCTACTCACTTCATCCTTCATTAGACTGATCAGTGGTGAAACACCCACGACTACATGACCAGAAGTATCAGTGTACATGCTACATGTTATCGAAAAGCAATGGCAGAGCAAGATATATCATCGATTTTCCACTTCCAGTCGGAAGAATTATGAAGATGTCCCTTCTTTTTAGCACGAATTGGACCAAGGGTTCGCGTTTATAACTATTTAAATTATTACGTAAATTAGTACGTTAAATTATGTTTGTTTTGCACTGCTTCGTCGAATGACGCCATTTTGTTTACCAAACTCACGAGAAATTTTAGCCAATCAGGATCCAGCTCCCAGATTATAGTAGGTTAACTGTGATTGGCCAGACAATGGGAATGGAATGTAGTACTCGATTGAGCAGACGTTAGTGGGGAGGGAAGCGTTTACCGGACCGACACTAAGAACGGCTGCTGAGGAGACTATCAAATGTGCGAAAATCGGCATTTTTTTATCCTCTGGCCGCGTGAAGTGATGACCTAGGGAACTGGGCTGTGACGTCATAGTAGTAAATTGTGTTTAGATGCTTCCTCATTCTCTCTAGATTTCACTAGTATTTATGACCAATTTGCCGGATTTTTTACGATTTCAAAAGGCCTCACATTTGTGGTTAGAGGATGTTAAATACTTCAGACTTCAGGAATGAAACTATTTTTGAGTCGTTTTAAGAAAAAGAGAAGCAGCGAGAAGTTAAGCGCAACCTAGGGAAAACCTTCAAAATTCATCCAGGTCGTTTCCAACAGAAACAATAAAATAACTCCAGGTAGTTCACAAAATATTTTAAAATGTAGATGGCTTCGTCGCTTAACAGTTTTCAAAATCTAAAAATGAATTGCATTACATATTTATGCTGTAGTAGTTCAGTCGAGGAAATAAGGGTGCGTGACACTCCGTATCATCAGTCTAGAGTTTATATCTGTTACTCTGCAGGTCAACATGGTTTCACTTCATAGTCGAATATAATATTTTCTATTCTATAAGTTTTCTATCCTGTCTCACAGTATTTAGCCATACCTATCTTTGAAGATAAACCGATCGTCTATCGAGGGAAATTCAAGTAAAAAATCTACAGAGCATTCTACGGTAGCAAAGAATTAAAATATTGTGACTAGTAGTATTATTATGTCAATCGTAGACATCGTACGGGTATTTTGTCTCAACCATTCATTACAGTCCTTTTAGCATTGCACTAAATACTTCTTAAGAGTTCAATAACCACTGAAATGCTACCACACTCACCAAAACTGTTTGATAAACCGGGAATAAATTCCCGATCCGGAGCGAAGACCACTCAGTTCGAGCAATGGCAATTTTAAGTAAAATGTTACCCGTTATCAACTGCGGTTCCCTATAACGACTCTAGGAATTTCCAGAAAGGAATTTCTATCTATGCTGCTGTACTTTTGGTGTATTTACTAAGGTTTTGACAAAGTTTTATCCACAGCCAATGAGATAATATTTGATCCGCTCGGAATCTCTCCAGTCACCTAGGTCACTTGCTTTAATAGGCTGTGTTCGCTTCAATATACCAGTGAATATTTAGATAATGAACGTCCCTCATAGAAGCCCAAGAAAGCAGTTTTTAAAAGTCCAAAGACTTCTAAAAAAACCCCAAGAATCCCAAAGATGTTATCAGTATCCCATACATTTCTTTGTAGATCAAGAAGAACGTGCTGCTACTTTGACGTCACTAGCCCAGTCTCCGCTGTCGCTCGGTCATATTTTGGAATCTTCCTATTTTCGTACATTTGACCGCTCGAAAAAAAAAAAAAAAAAATAGAAAGAAGCGTCAGAATCAAAAAATTCTTTCGACACGTTTCTTAGGATAGCCTACATCTCGATATAAAAAAAAAAAAAAAAAAAAAAAGGGTCATAGGCACTTTAAAGAAAGCATATAGTCTGCCAGTCAACTGTTTACAGTTTGTTATATTATATATATATCAAGAGCATGCATTCCAGTTTTATCAAGTTAACACATTCATATCACTTCATATTCCCTTGCTAACGGTATTCAACATAAACCTACTAGCATACTATCACGAATCCTGCAATCTGATTGGCTAACGTACTCTCTATCTATCCTGTGATAGATAGCGAGTAGCGAAAAACAAGCATTAAATGCATGCTCAAGTTTCGTCGAAATCTCTGGTTGTTCTCTAAAAAATCTTTAAACATCGATTGTAAAAAATAAAAGACTGCATCAAGGAAAGGATTGGAGGTCTTGGACGGTACAGATAAATAAAGCAAACCGCCCTTTGGCGAATTAAGAACTCGTGGATACTAGTTGACGTTCCAGAGATTGGGCTTCCTATGTTCTTATAGTTGTTGACATTTGAAGGTTTCAAAGTATTTCGCTCAATTTCATATTTCAAATACTCAATTTAGCTGTTAAGATGATTTTTTTTCCCTTTTAACACCTACTTTGAAATACTATTTAATTTGTCTTCATTCAAGTCTGTGAATTACGGATTATTTATTGGAGCGAATTTTCGTTAGTTGTCTCGAGCGACATCTATTGTGTAGATTTGTACCTTCGCAGATTAACATACAAGAACATTGCTTCGGCTGTTTGTGATGTCCGACTATCAATCTACTTTTTATTCATAACAGCTTATTCAAATGACAAAACTGGCCGAATATTCTTCAAGACTCCATCGGAATAGCCCCTTCACAGTTAACGTGAAGGCTCCAAGTCCGCACTTGTAGCTCAATAACCATTTATATTTCTAACTTTTTAACCCAAACTTTAAAAGCCCATACTAACTAACTTATTAGTTGTTATTTCCAAATATTTTGTTAGAAATGAGGGCGATAAAATTATTTTTTTCGTTAAAATATGGCTTATTTTTGACAACTTTCCATGTCTACGTTGTTCACGCGCTTTTACCGAAAAAAGGGTAAACATCCACGCATGTTGACGACTAAGAGAAGTTGTGGACCCCATTCCTTATTTGCTTATATTACTTCTGGTTTGATTAACTTTCATCATGCAAAATCGTTTTAAAAAAGACTGATGATGGGAATTTTTGCCCATAAACGTCCTTAATGCAACATAGCTATTCTCCCCAGTAGGAATAAAGGTATATTAGGACATAATTTTGAGCCCAAATTATTGTTGACAATGTAACCTAAATGTCGGCTTTTGCTGTCAACCGCCATATTTCATTTGAAGGTTACACTTTCATTTTGGAAACGTCTTTTTACCGTAATCCTTACAATTTTTATCATCGCAGCTCCTTTATCAGAGCAGCATGCCATGATCATTTGAAACGTAATCGTTGTTTTAACCATCGATATAAGTTCTCTGAAAACAGTTTTATTGAATACGAATGTAGCAGATGGCTAGTGGCAATATGTATTAAATTTTGAGAACAAAAATAGCCTTGTTTATTATTTATGAAGAAGTCATAGCTCACCATAGAGAATTTGCCAGTTCTGCCACATCTTCTTATTTTTACCGAGCTCGTGAACTACTAGTGCATCATCAGAGCCAAAGTAATTTGTAAACGATGAGATAATGAAAATACTCTATTAATAAGAATTTTAATTGTAGAAAGAAATTCTACATGGCGAGCATGGTACCCACGGACAACAACATTCTAGACTGACATCGCACAGAATTTCCCATTAACTCTGATCATTTTCAAATGAGGGATATTATGTGAAGAATGGGAAAGTATTTTTTAAAGAAACACTGTAACATCTTCATACCATTAAAAGGATTTGAAAAAAAGTTGGAAAAAGCGATTTAAAATATTTTCAAAGCAAAATTCGCGGGCATTTTCTCCAAATTAGGTACCAGTCGCCACTCGGACAACTTCTCGAGCCAGTAACAAAATATATGCTGAGTTCGTGAGCAAATATTTGCGTTTTAATGCTAGATCTGGAGACGAAATTATGGATATTGGTTTATATGGCTAGGTTTCTATGGCTATACAAATCGCGGTAGAAGGATGATTTTACATATATATATATAAAAAAAAGCACTGCAACGTCGTTTTGTTGGGTCAAAGTTAAAACTCCTGAAAAATCGCTACTTGCTTTCAGCTTCGAAGAAAGCTGGATTTTGGAAGCAGTTAAGCAATGGTTGGGCAACCAATTTCAGTTGTTACTCTGAATGATTTTCTTCACGACGAGCAGCAGGACCCGAACGAAGTGCAGGAATGATAAATTTCCATACATATAAACGCTACGAAACCTGAAATTCGCATGTTGGCAAATTGAATGACCAAAATAAATTATAGTAAGATTATACATGTATTGTGTGGTTGTCATTCTTTAATATTCATATGATACTTTTCTTGCCTTGAATTTCGATTATCTTCACGAAGCGCTTAGACTTTCAATGTTTTGACTTTGCCTTATAAATATAAATGGCCGTGAGAGGATAATTGATATTCGGAAACTGGAATCTAGTATTTTATTCTCTTGAATTTTCTCGGATGTGTCACTCAATTCTGTGCGATGATAAAGTTATGGCTCATTCAACGACAATGGAGGAAGAATCAATTTGACTTCTAATCTAACCCATTCTAGAGGGTTGATGTGAAGTTTGTTGATGTGAAGCAAATCATAAAACTAGCCGATTCTTGAAGCCAAATATAATTATCATTCAATGAAATATCCCAGTGTGAATTCACAATTCCCTCTCATTTTACCGAAACAAATTTTAAACTTATTGTATTCATCCGAGCCCATTATTGCAGAATATTAAAGTCGATCAGACTACTATAGTGCCATAACAATAAGTTTAGTTGCAGTTCAATGGGTTGCCCACTATCGAAAAATAACTGATGGATGGCCACGCGACTAAAATACAAAGATGTGACTGGAGGATTATTTGTGACTGTATAATAATATCTAAATAAAAGACAAATTTCCTGCCCGCGACGAAAATAACTGATGACAACATTGCATTCTGCATTTTTCTCACAACCAACGCCAGACTCAAGCAAAACAACAGTTTTAAATTTAAATTTAATCTTCGTTTAAGTTACTTAATTTATTTTTTTAAAGTAATTATTTCGCATAGAAATTTCAAAGTTCTGTAAAGAAATAATTCGAATTCTATCTACTTATATATAGAACAATCGCCATCCCTTTGTTATCTGCAACCATCCTTTGAATAAAAAATTTAAGATATAATTATTTTTCCTTTATACTTAGTATATTAAAAGCTCTGCCTTTCTAATTTGTTATTTTCAACTGCAATTTAATGGTTTGAATTTAAAAACCCAAATAATCAAAAAAAAAATTTTTTTTAATTTTATAGTTTCAAAAGTTTTTAGTAACAGTTTTATTGTGCTACAGTTAAGACGTTTCGGTTTAGTTGAAGGCTCAGTAGCCGGGGAGTACTATTCATGTTAATGATTAAGAAGTTTAAAATGTTTAAGTCATGATAACTCTTCTGAAAACAATGTTCTAATAAATTATAAATCGACTCATTTCCTTATAACTAAATGACATTTTATTTCCTATTAGATCAAGACCTTCTATAGAGTTGAAGCCGGGCACAACTAGATTATTGGATGAGAGTAATGAATAATTTGATTTCTTCTTCTCAACAATGATATCTGATTTGATCGATGGTAATTTATTGTTATACCCCTTGTCAATGACCTTCAACAAACTATCGAAACCGGTCTTGCACTTTCGATGATAAAAAGAACGCATAATGTGACCGTTATTGGATCTTCTTAGATCCATTCTACATCGTCCTCCTCTTACAAAAAGACATTCTATACTACCAGCAAAAAGGATGTTGTATGTGTCAGGGTTAATATACTTGTTTTGACTACAATTTATAAGCCATGCAATTATGACAAATAGGAATACATTTTGTTTGCCGCTTAATCGGCTCTTAGGGACGTTCATGGGCAAAGGTTCCCATCGTCAGATTTTAAAAAAATATTCAATGATGAAACTACATTACGCTAGAGGTAAAATAAGGAAATAAAAAAATGGGGTCCCCGACTTCGTTTACCGTCAGAGTGCGTGAAAGTTCACCCTTTTTAAGTTAAAAACGCTCGAACAAAGTAGACATGGAAAACTGTCAAAAATAGGTCATATTTTACTAAAAAATTAATTTGATCTTCCTCATTTTCTCCAGAAATCTAGAAAATAACCAAATGATTATTTAGATTCAAAATTTGTGTTTCTTTAAAATACAATACAATATTTATACAATAGGGAGAAATATAATATAAGTATATTTGCAGAAGAATGGTAGGGGTTACCTAGAATAACTAATAGGGCTAAACGAGCTAGGTAACACTAATAACTGAAATTACAAAGTACGGGCGATTAAAGTTAGAAGTATATAATGTTATTGAGCTGCAAGTGTGGACTTGGAGCCTGCACGTTACGTGAAATTGTAATTCCAATTTTGCACAAATATGTAATTTCGATTTGATCAATCGTCAGACTTTTTATATTTATACATATCTTCCCTCTAAAGTTGGGTATTATAAAGTCTTTTCAAAAAATGAAATACAAAAATGGGGGTTCCCGACTTTGTTTTAGAGCTATAAGAGATTAAAGACGTTTCAATGGTATTTCGCATATCAAAAATTGGAACGACGTCATCGCGATGAGCTGGCGCCCACTAACTTCGTGTGTTGAAAGGATGCGCGAACAATGCACATGAACGTCCTTACGCCAAAATAGCCATCCTCACTAATAGAAATAAAGGTCTTTAGGAAATAATTTTGAGCCCAAAATATGGTTGTCTCCTAAATGCCAGCTTCTTGCTGTCAACCACCATATTTCATTTGAAGGTTAAACTTTCATTTTGGACAAGTCTATTACCAGAATCCTTACAATTAATTTTATCATCGCAGCTTCCTTATCAGAGCAGCACACCATGATCATTTGAAACGTAATCGTTGTTTTAACCATCGATCTAAGCTATCTGAAAACAGTTTTATTGAATACGAATGTAGCAGATGGCCAGTGGCAATATGTATTAAACTTTGAAAACAAAAATAGCCTTGTTTATTATTTATGAAGAAGTCATAGCTCACCTTATAGAATTTGCCAGTTCTGCCACATCTACTTATTTTTACCGAGCTCGTGCATCATCAGAGTTAAAGGAATTTGTAAACGATGAGATAATAAAAATACTCTATTAATGAGAATTTTAATGGTAGAAGCAAATTCTAGATGGTAAACATGGTACCCACGGACAACAACATTCTAGATAAAGTTATAGCTCATTCAACGACAATGCAGAAGGGAGGATTTTATTTATTTATTTTTTTTTTAAATCAAAAAACTACTATAGTGCTATAATAATAAGTTTAGTCGCAGTTCAATAGGTTGCTGCCCACTATCAAAAAATAACTTATGGATGGCCACGGGAATAATAAAATACGAAGTTGTTATTGGAGGATTATTTGTGACTGTATAATAATACCTAAATACAAAAGACAAATTTCCAACCCGCGACAAAAATAACGGAAGACAACGTTGCATTCTGCATTTTTCTCAGGACCAACGCCAGACTCAAGCAAATCCACAGTTTTAAATTTAAATTTAACCTTATTTAAGTTGCTTAAATTATTTTTTCTAATTAATTATTTCGCATAGAAATTTTAGAGTAAGTTCTGTAAAGAAATAGTTCGAATTCTATCTACTTATACATAGAACAATTCCCTAAAAATCTGCCATCCCTTTGTTATCTGCAACCAGCAGCCTTTGAGTTATTTAGTTTTGAAATTCAAGATATAATTATTTTTTCTTTATACTCAGTATATTAAAAGCTCTTCCTTTTAAATTTGTTATTTTCAACTGCAATTCACTTTTTTGAATTAAAAACCCAACTCATTAAAAATAAAAATATTACCGTTTAAATTTTAAGGTTTTAAAAGTTGTTAATAACAGTTTCGATATTGAAGGCTCAATAGACAGTACTATTCATTTATGTTATAATCAGTCTTCTAAAAATAATGTTCTAATAAATTATAAATCGACATCTTTTATTATTGATAAATGAAATTTCATTTCATTTCTAGTTGAAGCAAGAGTCACCATTCTAGTTCTGTTTTTCAGCTTGGAAGGAATTATTCGCTAAAGAATCACTAAACCAATGGCTTTTGAAAGTGAAATCACATTTTTGAGTCTTTTGGTCTCATTCTTTATTCGCTTCTGCGAAAGTGGATGTTCTGAAGGACTATATTTTGATAAACTTCCATTCAGGAAGTTTCAGTTGGGAAATGTAATCCAAACGATTTTCGTTGAAGATGAAATTGACTGCTTCATTACTTGCTCACGTTTGCCAAAGTGTTTGTCAATGAACATCGCTGACCAAAAGAAGCAAGATGGTTTGTTGGAATGCATTCTTCTAAGAGAGTTAGCAATGCCCTCTTCCGGGCTCTTCATGCTATCTCAGATCTACCATTACTACTTTCGACGCTTCGGAGAGGTGAGTTTGTTTTGATACAAATATATTTTATATTATATTATTACCTTCATTGTTGAAGTGCGAAACGCGAAGTTTCATCGGATCAAAATATTGCCCACATTTGGAATATTTGCTCGTTTCGGTCTTTTTCCTCTCTTTCAGAGCAAAAGGTTGTCCTTAAAAGTAAAGTTATATAGCACAAGTAAACTGCGTGACACAACATCCTAAATGACCCGTAAATCTTCTGTCCTACCGTATTTAGCGTGTTTTCGAGTCTACGAAACCAAGAAACCATAAGAGGCGAATGTATAGTCCAACAAATAGTATGAGCTTATAAAATCAGCAAAAATACGGTTCTAAATCTTAACAAATTCCTATGAATTATATACTAAAATGTTCAGGAAAGCCCGGGGTTTTCAAATCCACTTCTGTTTTTTTTTTGTTTTTTTTGACAGGTTCTGTATTATTTCAAGGAGAGACGATTTTCTAGCTTGAACCCGGTTATGTCATGCATTTTCTCTTGTAAAATAAATCCAATACTATAGCGTACATTCAACTCAAAAAGTACGGTGGTTTTTTTCAAAAAAATTAAATCTAAACCATATAATACAGTCCGTGAATAGTTGAATTAACTGAATCCACTTCTGTTTTTTGCCTAGATAGTCATTATTTTGAGAAAAGATCCACAAACCGTGTTTTTGAGACATAATTTGTATGGGCTCACATGAGGGGGCGTGAGCTTGAAATCGTAGCTGTGCAAATGTTAACATATTTTTTCTGATGACTAAAGTTACCGATTGTAATGAATTTTTTTTACCAGTCAACCAGGCCTGATGCATGATGGTTGATACAAGCGATAAATTCTACAGAACAGCTGTTCACCATAAATTAAAATTTTAAAAAAGATATTTGTGAAACAAAAAGAATGTATGTAACTTTTTTGCAGGTCATTTTATTTTATTTCATCTCATCTCATCTCATCTCATCTCATCTCATCTCTTTTTTACATAGTTTTTCAATGTCAATTATTAGTTAGGATTCCTCAACCACAACTAAATATCATTTTTATAGGGTATGTGTGCCACCCCGAGATGTAAGAATGGCGGTGTTTGCATAACGCTGGTGAACGACTATCGCTGCCACTGCAGACAAACATTCGCTGGCAAAGAATGCGAATTAAACCGTAAGTAATTAAAGTATTCCTTGTGCATGGCTTTATTCATAGGGTCTATATAATGCTTGTTATTATATGACTTCATTATTCGGTTCAATAATGATATCCAAAAGTCAGATCGCTTATTCATTAAGGCGGAGCTCCCGCTTGGCCCGCGCGAGCGGAGCACCATACTTATGAAAAAATGGTAAACCATGGAGTTGATTTTTCATGGCTTGGCTGACGTCACTTCCGTCCATATTTCCGTCCGTCCGTCCGTGTACGCGAGAATCCCGATTGGCTGGTTAGATTATTTTTTCTTGGCGGGAATGTCGACGCGTTGCAACATCCGGGTACACATAAAGGTGCACACGTACAAATATGTGTACATACAATCCGGCTATTAAAAGCGGCAAGCAGAGAGAGAGAGAGAAATCGCAAATCCAGGTGGGACTTCGATTATGAACAAGGAGAACATGATCGTGAAAGACAAAGGAATATGAGGCAAAACTTGACGGATGAACAAAGAAAAAATGATCGTGAAAGACAATGGAATTTGAGGCAAAACTTCACGTATGAACAAAGAGAAAATGATCGTGAGAGACAAAGGAATTTGAAGCAAAACTACTAGCTATAAGGCGACTCTCAAATGCACAGAAAAAATCGCTTTAGGGCAAGTTATAGACCAAAGACAATTAAAAAATCTTTCATGTATTCAAAGATGGATTAAGAAGTGTTCTCCAATAATTCAGGTGTTTGTTGTTTAGCAAACAATCCTTTATTATTATTTTTTGACAAGCATTTTTTCTCGACGAATCGACAAATCAAAGACTTTCCCTCAAAACTTTTAATATTTCTGTATATAAGCTTAATTTATTTTAAAGCTGGAGGAAATATAACATGAAGAGCATATTACAGCAAATATTCGTCCTTTGTTTAGCTTTGTAAATCATTAACAATTCGGTTGTTTTTAAACAACTATCATATGTTTTTTGTTCAAAAAAAATTCAGCTTTGTTTGCCTCCTATCGCGGGTCCCATCGGCAAAACAAAGCTGAAGACTTTCATTCAATAATTTTATATCTTTCTACAGATAATTTATTTATATATTGAATGAAATGTAAAATTACACCAAACATTCAACTGTTTATTAAGTTGTTCGAGCTAGCCATGATTATACAAATGAGCTTAAATTTGTGTTGTTGAGAGATGATATTATATAAAGACCTTGTCTTTCACTTTATAACCAAGCTAAAAAATGTTCAAAAACATTTACAGATGCCAATTTACTGACAAAGAAATTAGTCTTTTTATTTTTTGTATTATTTTCTATTTTGTCTCAGTTGTTCGTGTCAAGTTTAATACTGAATGTAAACTTTGTTTTTCGAAAACTTTTGTCCTTCGTGATTTTCGTATCTTTCTCTTACATGAAAACAGACATGAAAACTGGTAAAATCGAATCTCAAAATTTAGTAAGCTTAGTTTTCAAGCTTCTCGAAAAGTAGTTAATTCTCATATGAAAGGAATAAAATTATTTCAATGAAGTAATTAAGAAAACTTTTTCCTTTTAACTGATGACACATTTGGTTTTAAATGTTCAGGGCCTTCATTTCTCAAGTTTAGTTAGTTGATGATCTCCAGGCAATTTTCTCTCTGATGCTACCAAAGCATTTATTTATTTTTATTTTCATTGCGGTAAAAATACATTTAATATAAAAACATCAAAATTCTTATGGTTTTCCAAACATCGTTATGTGAAAGACGCAACTTAGCTTTAGTTTTTTCTCACCTTAACCAGTTTTCAAGTCTGTTTTATAGTCCTGATTTGTCCTAAAAGAATCGGGAATCTCCAAAATTTCGATTTCAATGAAAGACATCCAAGGTAAATTTCACTAAACCTGATATTTTGTTGGGTTGTCTGTAGTTATCTTTCGTTTTTTTAAAGTAAAATTAAACAGGAATTCAAAGCTTAAAAATGTCGGCCATGGAAAACTTTGTCGAAGAATCTTCAAAAAAGAAAAATAGCCCGTGGGGGGGGGGGGGGGGGGGGGGGGCTGGTGGTGAGTTGTGTTCAAAATTCCTAAGTGGGATGGTATGATTGCGCATAACAAACAATGTAGTGCATTTTGATTCGATTTAAATGCATGGTTTTTATTATGGGATACGTTATTTTCATCTCGAATAAAAATAATTGAAGATTTTTTTCCCGATCTTATTTTTACCTTTCAGATTCATTCAAATTGGGCTCCCTGGCTCCCTAATTTCGTATCGGGAGCTCCGCTTTTAGGCAGTGCCTAAATATATACATTATTCGACGCGTTATTCTTGTGTATGTGTTATTAGAACAAAATTCCATCTTGATTAGTTGAAGAATTAATAAAACTTTTATATCATTAAATACCACTTTGATAAATATTATTACTTAATATCAATGGTCTTCGGTAATTCTTTTATTATTCATGACAAGAAAGGAGAATATCAGTAATGGCAAAAATTTCGTGCTTTGATCTTAGCTAGTTTAGGTAATCGTATATGGGACAGAGTAAAATTAAAGATTAATTTCACGAGTGTTTTCAAAGTTTTGAAATTGCCCGAGTCGTGATGCTAAAGGTGCCGACCTACACACAACGAATAGAATAGAATACCTTTATTATTTATCCACGATAATGTTTAAAGTTTAAAGCTTGCAGTGGCGGATCTAGGGGTGGGTTTTGGGGGTTGCAACCCCCCTATGACAGCCATCGTGATTTATATTTATTATTATTATTATTATTATTATTATTATTATTTATTATTATCATCTTTTTCATGACAACACCAACAGCATCGCGAGTTTTATTAAAACAGGGGTGTCGAACACATTTCGCTCGCTTTTTTTCTGTACGCCGTGTGTGGTACCTGAAACAACCATGCTCGCCTGCAGCAAATAATCATTATCATAAGACCTACTTCCGTTTGGTAACCCTGTGCTACTTTCCCGCCAAACAAATACCTCAATCAATGCTACAACCCCCCTTTGAAAAACTCCTGGATTCGCCCCTGAGCTTGTGAGGTCGTGCAATCTTCATTGACAGAATTTATCTTTTGACACCTACTCGTAAAAAGTGTATAAAAAAATCTCAAAACTAAGGTAATTTTAGCTGATTAAATAAAATCGTCAATT
This sequence comes from Actinia tenebrosa, assembly GCF_029948245.1. Lineage (NCBI taxonomy): Eukaryota > Metazoa > Cnidaria > Anthozoa > Actiniaria > Actiniidae > Actinia > Actinia tenebrosa. The sequence continues at coordinate 8,465,428 of NW_028292571.1, read as the reverse complement.
ATTTCTTGAGTTTTTAAATGGCTGAACTATTAAAAAACGTCTAGATTATCTTCATAAACTTTTCCTCTAAAGTACGAACGACTCCAAATCATAATATGGTCTTTGTTTTCTTCATAGAAATAGTCAAAGTCCAGTTATAATAATGGAGTTTTTCAACTGTTTTGTCCAAGTTTGCGTATTTTGTTGAATACTAAGACGGCTTTTTGGTTTATTTGTTTTTGGTTTATTAGCAAAATCTGTCCCTTCACCCAGAAACTAAATCCATTTTAATATTTGAAAGATTACTTGTATTGAAGAGATCTACTATAGAGACCGGTAGAGATCTGTACACTACGACAGTCAGGAGAAAATGATCCAATTCACCTTTTTTAGCTATCGTGCTTTGCGAGCCCGTGTCGCACACCACCTGGGTGAGAGGCGAGCGCTCTCAACGTTACGCCACCCGTGCTTCCCGAATTGAGTCATAGCATAGAGGGAACATAGTATAGCGAGCCCATTATTGCAAGTTATAAGTATAGAAATACACACTTAGAGTACGGAAATTTCACATGCGATCTTTCTTGCTCTGGACTCGGAATAGGCTTTCAAGGTTCCTAGAATTGTTTCATTATTCATCTACCTGACCAAATAAGAATTTCTGATTCGTCGTTGAAAGTATGAATTATTAATGAACCTGAGAAGATTTCAATGGCTAAGACAACGTCCACACTAATGCGCTTTCGAAACGAAAATGCATCGAAAGCTTCGCGTCTCCGTTTTCTCATATCTACATTTTCAAATGTCTCTACTCTGAAGAGTGTTTTCAAATGTATGCGTTTTCGTTGAAGGAGTTTTCAACACGGTTTAGTGCATGTAGATGCTAGGTCGATACGCAAGTTTGCATTTTCAAACAAAAACGGGTTAGTGAGGACTCGTGGTCTGATCGAGATAAAGAAGTATACTAATAAGGAATAACTTTATAAATAGAGTCAAGAAATAAAAAAACTTCATTAATTTTGTACCTAACTTATTTATCTTTTCAGTAAGTTGCAATGCTAGTTCTGCACTTGGAATGGAAGACGGTACAATTCCTGACCAACAGCTTACAGCCTCAACCACTTATGATGGCAGGTACCTTCCAGCCTATGGAAGACTTAACTTTAAGGCAAACGTTTCGTATAACAGTGGGTCATGGGCACCAAAGACTCTTGATTTCAATCAGTGGTTTCAAGTCGATCTTGGCAGCGTTGCTAAGGTAACAGGGGTGGCAACCCAAGGGAACCCAATATATGCAACATGGATAACAAGCTACGGCCTGCAGTATAGTGTAGATAACAGCCATTATGAAGACTACGAGAAAGGGAAGATCTTCTCAGGAAACAGCGACCAGAACACTGTTGTTAAGAACAATGTGAATCCTGCTATCATTGCGAGGTACATCAGGATACGACCAAAGACATGGTACCGCTATATCAGGACGAGGGTGGAGTTATATGGGTGTAAATAAGGTAAGGCAATGCCAACGGGGGTGGGAAAGGAAGACATAGGGGAAAAAAAGAAAATATCTATATATCTATATCAGCTGAATGAATCTCACCATCAGACTACAATGACAGGCAAACACTGCCCGTGATATGTGCTATCAAACAGAGAGTATTCTATATTGCTTTATATTAATCAACAAATTAATGTCACGGTTCTTATTACCAGGCTCCTACTGCAATGATTTAAATCGTCAGAAATTCAAAGGAATTGTAGAATACCCCCCCCCCCCCCCCACATATTTGAAATTAATGTACACATAGTTTATGTTTCTTAAGAAGGCCTAATTTTCATTATTGTTATCCCTTATCTCCACAGATAATCTGATCTTCGATCGTTGCCTGTTCAATTTTTTGAAGACAAGAAGCGCACTTTCCATCCAATAGACACTCGTAACCAATCAGCACTTGTTTATTGCACCTTGTAAGATAGAGCTTACAATTCCGAAGTGGGATAGCACAGGACAAACTGTAACCTACCAGACTCGCGAAAACCAACAAAAAAAGTATCTTTAGACGACCAACTGAAAACTTAAAAAGAAAAAAATATGAGAGCTGATTGAACAGGAAATTATTGCTTATAACAGAAGCCATTGTTGCTGCACGGCTTATCTTTATAGAAGGAACCACCGATAGAAAAAATACCAATAAACACCTTACACACATCAATCACTGATTTCTACAGCCGCCATGTTGAATTATTTAACAAGAATTAAAATATTTGGCATAATGTTATATCACACAATATGGCCGCCATCTCTTTCGGTTATAAAAGCCATAAAATACAACTAATTATAATTTAAACTATTCTTTTCGTCGTTTTGATTGGCTGAAACAACTGCAAACAGCTACCTACATATAATACTCTGCTGCGAATAACACTCTGCTTATCCGCAGTAATGATGCATTTGTCAACATGGCTCGCTTCCCTTTGACTTGGTATGTTTAATAGACGGCAAAAACAGCAAAAACTCAAAAAGAAAACGATATGATGCGCTGTTTATATGAGGCTTTGTGAACATGGTTGCGAAGTAAGAGCTTTGGGTGCTTTTTCAAATTTGTTGAAATGTTGAAATTCGACTCATTGTCTTTATGTTAAATACTACATTATAAAATAAATATTGTTGAAATATCTATGAAATCTAAGACATCGAGGGTGTAAGAACATTATGACCTCTGGTTTGGACCTCTGGTACATTGCTGCCGCTTTGTACTCCCTTGAAAATTTGGTGAATAGCTAGGATAAGGAAAGCTTAACGAATGGCCCTTGCCTTTGGGTGAAAAGACCTAAATCGGAAACAAAGCCAATAGAAATTAAAGATCTCATATTAATAAGTCACATAGAAAAAGAAAACGTCAACATCCGTACGTCCAACACATTGATTCTGATGGAGAAACGCGAAAGACAGAGCTAGCAGCAGTAAGGGGGACTCGCGGTCAATGTCAAAGATTTACGGGTTTTACAGGCGGTTTAAGGAAGGCGCCGGCAGCGGGAATAAGCCGCGCGATAAGTCCTTACTGCTGCTAGTTGTCGAACCGCAAACGGAGGTTAAAATATCCTTTACATATAGATGGACACCATCACAAGCATTCGAAATAAAACTGTGCGCCGACTGCGAACTCAGGTGTTGGATCGTCTGGATGCTGACTTTGCCTTCACAACATTTATGGAGGGAGATACGGACGAGACGATGACAGAAGAAAGGGCTGAAAGAATAATTAACTTAATACCCGAAGGTAACTACCGGTTGGAGCTAACGTTCATAAAGTATTTAGACGGCGAGTGGATGATAGAAAAGGGGCGCAATCCTATCAGGGCGTCTGGTAAGAAGGACCTGTTTGTCTTAAACGAAAACACGCGCCCGGGAGCATTGGTAGGAATAGACATGCTGTTCTACGAGGTTGCTTACCCGGTTACCGTAGTCATTTACGGTGCGTACGAGATAAAGACGCCAGACGTTAAGAAGTTGAAACCGATGCGACATCCCGGTAACTGCGTAGGGAAGTTAGTAAGAGAGTTCTTTGAAGACTCCTCTCGGGGCGGTAAACTGACTTTAAAGAGAAGAGAAGCCATCAGGAAATGGGAAAAAGATACTAATAGGACCGGAGGGTCGATAGATAACATCAAGAAGTTAGAAACGGCGCTGGAGAGGCGAATCCATGTGAAAGATATCACCGACGGCTTTATTTACTCCGGAACGCACAAATATGGGGGCCGCGGTGCGCCTATAGTCATCTACCAGCACAATGGGCACGCCTGGCGCGAACTGCGGTTCCCAAGAAAGAAGGAAACGAAGGTCTATAAGAATTCTCCATTGGCAGAGTTAATCCATGAGAATTCCATTTGGTTGATGGATTCAGAAGGAAGTCAGTTTATGACGCAAGACGGCACTTTGTATCGACCCGAAATTGAACAACAGCGCATTCAAAGCGCCTGTGAGACCTTAGGGGAAGACTTCTCAGACGAGGTCCTCAGCTCTCGTAGTTTGGACTTCTTGGCGGCCAAGAAGAGGAATGGGTGGAAACCTACCCCAAAAGAGTTCGGAGACATAGCCAAAGCCTGTGTAGAGCATGGTCACGGTGGTCTTTGGAACATGGAGTACGACGAAGACGAGTACGTGTCTCTGGATATGAAACACTGTTACCCTGCAAGTTTTAAAGGTCTAGGGGATTGTAAGGAATATTACGACCGTTACGGACATCCAGACTCCCAATTCTTCCGCGTTTCGTTAGACGGTCACTACGACGCCCCAGCAACTGGATTCGTACGATTAACGTCTTGGAAGTTGGCTAAAGACTTACATCCCATAATTTACGCGTGGTACGGGAAGCATCTACAAGAGAAAGAATGGATACCCGTACCTCTTTTGAAGTTCTTTGAAGAGCGCCAGCTTTTAAAATACACGGCGCATGAAGCCATACTTTGTCATGGCGCCTTTACGCAATGGCTCCCAGAACACAACCCCACAGCACGCGTTGTCATAGGAAAATTCACACAGGGCACTAAGGAGGGCGAGAAACACATGCAGCGACGCCTGATAACAGACGAAGGAGAGTTAAGCTTCCTTATTAAGCGCGCCCATGAACAAGGAACAATGGTGTCTGTGGAGAAATGGGACTACTTCATAGAAGGTCAGAAAGAACAGAAATGGAATGCACTTTGTTACTACCAAGACCACAGGCCGCAATATTACCACCTGCGTGCGAGTATGTTAGCATATGCGCATATTAACCTACTTGCGATGCTCCTACGGTTTGACAAAGAGGACGTTCCGCGCGTAGCCACGGATTCCTTGTACGTAAAGCCTGAAGTGTTAGAGAAGATGAAAGAATTCTACACCGAAGATGAGTTGGCGGAAAGTGGTCAATGGCGCGTTAAAGATGAGGAGATAAAAGCATGGAGAGAACGTGTAGAATATCACGGAGAACATCTTTGCGGTAGCGTGGAACCAACCGGGGAGCCACTGCCTTCGGTTGCCGACCCCATTTCCTACCAACGCTTCTCTTACCTCTACGGTACAGGAGGCAGCGGTAAAACTACGCGCGTGTTAGAACTCTTTCCTAAGATAAAGGTGCTAACGCCAACACATCGTTTGGAAAGAGAACTCTGCGAAATGAGCCACGACGCTCAAACGTACCACAGCTTCTTCCGTTGGAATGGCCAAAAGTGGGTACCAGAAGCCATCCACGACATACCTCCGGTGATACTTTGGGATGAGATTTGCACCGTACCTTTGGAAATCCTGCAGGAGTTCGTAGAGTTCCTTCGCGGGAAATGTCAAGTAATATTCGCCGGAGATCCATGCCAGCCTCCTCCAATAGCCGGAGAGATGCCCCACGAATGGCTGAAAGATTTCGTAGACCATGCGGAGGAAATCAACACAGATTACCGCAGTAAGGATCAAATAAGAAACCTGAAGGCGGAATTAAGGGGGCTCAGTGATGCCGACCAATGCAAAACACTGCGCAAACGCGTACGAGCGAAGAAATACGAGGACTTTCTTTACACATGGCATCCAAAGGATCTGGTGCTGAGCAGCAAACGCGCAGCACAGTCTCGCATACAAAAGGATTTGCTAAATATACACCGAGAGCGCTTCCCTACGCATCCCGTACCTGTTTGCTACAAACCCCACGACACCCGCATGCAAAAAAGAAACGTCTGGGTACCTGGTACCGACATCCAACTGCAGAACGCGGTAACGCATGACAAAGCCTGGGTACCCATAGAAAAGGTGGAAAAAATAACCTCCCATCCAGATTGGCGCTTAGGCTATTGCATGACAGTCCACAGCGCGCAAGGGCTTACCATAAAAGAAACCTTATGGATCATAGACCAGCGGCTGTGTTGGAGCAACCTTATCTACACCGCCGTAAGCCGCGTAGAATATGCCAAACAGTTGAAAAGAGCCTGGGGGCCGCAACTGCGCTACGATAAGACGCCAGAGGACGTAGCCAAAGAGAACATTGCTAAGAAACTCCTTCGCTACAAGCGGCACGACGAAGAAAAAGATATGACGTTCGACCTATGCGTGGACGACGTCTATAAGAAAGGGGCGCGGTGTGCCAAATGTAACATACCTCTACTATGGAGGTTTGACCCAAATGACGATCAGCAGTTCTCCGTGGATCGCATAAATAATAAACGCGGGCATTGCAGAGGCAACGTAAGGCTGACATGCCTAGAGTGTAATCGGGCGCGTGGAGCAGCACTACTTTGAGTCTTTGGGGACTATGAGCAGCTCTTCCATGACAAATCCACGACTTGGGCCATTTAGGTAATACAACACGGGTTGCCCTTCCTTGGTGACGGACTTTGAAATCTCATACGTTTCCAAAGACCAGTTAGGATCCGTGGCTCTCTTACTGCCACCTTCGAGTTCCCCCGGCTGATAGAGGTATCTGACCACTATGTCGCGGGGTAGCTTTTTTTCCTTCAGTCCGACCGCCCTCGAACTTCTGACGTAGGACTTGTGTTCCACGTGTTTCTTTTTTATGGCATCCTTGGGTTTTATTCCCGTAGCCCTGGCCGCCTCGTTGTTCAAAGCCGCGACGACCTGGGGGAGCCTCTGAGTCCATTCCCTGTTGCGTTTGGAGGGATCTTCCAGCTCTTTCCAATACTGGTACCCAAAGAGACGCTCGGCCAGGGTCTTATTGAATCTTTCGACAATGCTCTGACCCCTGTGGTACTCATGCTTCGGCTCTCCTAATCTTAGTGTCGTGGTCTTTCAGGGTCTTAGTAACCACGCCCATGAACTCCGTCCCCGCATCCACTTGCAGCAGCCTAGGCCATTTCAAGACGCGCTTATAAATCCTACCTAGGGCTTCTGCGACTTCCCCAGAATCCTTGCTGGTTATGGGTTCGGCGTCCTTGTATCTGCTTGCGATATCGACTACGCTCAAAGCGTATCTATAGGTCTTTTTTCTCACCTTATCGTGCGGCAAGAAAAGCAAATCCGCCTGATGAACTTCATTGGGGGTATTTACGGTAAAGCTGGGCCTGGGAATGTACTTAGGCAAGGGAAGATAGACCTGCCAGAGGGTTTGTTTTCTTAGCCAGTTATTAGCCGTTTCTTCTGATACCCTGGCCGCGGTCGCGAGTTTCTTGATGGCCGACGCTCCTTTCCAATAGCCTTCAGGTCCATAGTAAATCCTTTTGAGTTTGTCCTCTACGCGGCCCATTATATGAATTCCAAAACAAGATTGATCTTACGTCCGTTAAAATCCACCGTCTTTCCGTCCACCTTAATGGTGATGTTTATGCTTTCTACCAAATTAGACAAGTCATAGCTTAAAGAAATGGGAGTGTATTCTACCAGGTCAAATGGATTACCTTTGGGCAGAAACTTGGACATAAGAGAAGACTTTTCTCCATTGTTGTAACTATGGACCAAGTCGCAATAGACTTCATAAGAGGATGCGACTTTCCATTTCACAGGTATGGCTGTGTCGGTAATTGTCTTGCCTGAGGCACATAATAATGACCCCAATGGGTCAGACTTTCCAAAAGTTACTGAATAGTTTGGCATATTATGTTTGAAGGTCATTTCGTGCGGCAATCCTGTGGTGAGCGTATAACCGTGTTTTGCTAATTCCTTAGCAAGGGTGATTGGTGTGTAATGTCCATCGGGCAGCAATACGCCTTGATAATTGCCGCCGCCTTTATGCTCAGTGATCCAGGCATTGACTAAATTATACCAAGAATTGTACAAAGAACAACTAACCAACCGAACTTTATGGGCTTTAATGGGGGGATTCAGATAAGTGGTAAAGTTATTTTTATCGCTTTCCAAAAAGACGATCATATATTTCAGGAAACACAGTTTCCTTCGTTAGAGCAGATACGCCAAAGCTACGCCTCCTGCCAGCCCTGCGACTCCTACGAAGACCAACTCACTATCTTTTTGTTTCTTAGAAGGCTGATAGTAATTCTTAAACTGAGGCTTTCTTAACCCCGTTAATGCCGCGGGGTGTGCCTGTGCATAAAGTTTAAAGGCGTAGTCTGTATTTTCGAAGTTCTTATCCGCCTGTATTTTGTCTTGGTAGTTCTTGTCCAACCAATCCCTGTAAGCTTGTCTTTTTTCATTCCAAGCTGCCACGTCCCGCTGATATTTCTCCAGCGCTAAGTCGTGTCTCTTCCTTTCGGCGGCCAATTCTCCGCTTTTGTCGCCTCTAACTAATCTATCCAAATATTGACCACCATAATTAGCTCCAGTGAATGCTAAAGCTGCGATAACTCCGCCTACGACCACGCTAGCCATTATATATTAGAAAATCACAGGGATTTTCGCGAGTTATGTCGTTGGCAGGTACTTTTCCTTCCCTAGGTAATCCTTTACCATGATAGCTCCGCCTACGGCAGCGGTCATCTTGGCAAAGTTAGCGAAGCTCTTGCTTGGGTCTTCAGTAAAGTCTTCTTTGAGCACTTTCTTACCTACCCAACCAATACCCGCAACGATGGAAGTAATAATAGCTGCTTCTTCAACAGTTTTCAATAACGCGGTTGACATTATATTACAAAGCGAGAAGGTTATTACTCCATTTCAGGGATCTTACTTTTTCTAACAGCCGGTTCCACAGGTGCGTGCACGGGCGCGTGATATGTTGGTGGTTCTACTTTTGGCTTCGTAGCCCGCCATTGTAAGTAAAGGCTGCCTGCTGCTATAGCAACTCCTAACGCGCCAATGACGTACCCAGGATTAATGAAGGATTCCTCTTCTTTTTCCTCCACCTTTTCTTCTTTTTTGGCTTTGTTCTTTTTATTCATCTCCGCGAGCTTCTTACCGGCAGCGACTCTGCCCGGAGATTTAGCCTTGGTAATCTTTTGCTCCTCTTGGGGCTGCTCTACCTTCGACTCTGGTTCACTCATTTATATCTAAGGACTTGAAGGACTTGATAAGTACTTGACTAAGTACTTAAGGACGACTTGGAAATAACCTGGGCGCAACCTGACCAAGTACTTAAGGACGACTTGACTAAGTACTTGAGGCGACTTGATCAGGTACCTCAGCAAGTGCTGCCTGGAAGACCTTTTCGACTTCTCTGTCCTTTTTGAAGTCCTTCCAAGACATCGTAAGTTCCTTCAAGTCAACGTGCTGAGCTACGTGAAGTGCCGCAGAGGCGACTGCCATTAACTTACCGCACTTCAAAGACACCCAGCCGCAGGTTGTCTTAAGTTCTTGAGCAATAACGTAGTCCTCGCTTATGTCCTTCCGCAGTTGCTCCACGTCGTCTATGGGCAGTGCAAGTCCAAGCAATTTAGTCGCAAGTCGGATAGCGGAGTCTGCTACGGCGTCCGTGGTCTTACTTGCAAGGGCGGCCTCGTACCTCTTATGGAACTTTTTGACTTCCTCTTCTGACAACTTGTTAACCTGCTCATGGGTAAGTTCCTTGCCTATCATTTCTTTACACTTCCCAGAAGACACAAGGATGTTAAGTTGTTCCTTGAGGTTACTTTCATCTAGCTGCGTGGGGACTTCATCTAAGAGCTGCTCAATGTCCATATATGTTAATGGAATACGGAAACCTCAAAGAGAAAATCATCTTGGAATGTTGGGGCGTCTTTAAATGCCGCATGTATTCGTGTAACTGTTCCTTGGATATCTCACCGCCGTAGTCGCTTAAGATGGTTTCCAGGTCTGACTTGCTCGGAGTATAAAATACGACAAGTGAACCTATGTTTTCCCTGAAGGGTTTAGAGACACTGGTAAGCTGCTGGGAAAGCAACCAAACGCTGATATTGTCGTGTCTACCGCTGAAGGCGAGCTTCACTAATTCGGAGGTGCGCTTTTTTACGTCGTCCCCGCAGGCAATGTCATCCAGTATGAGTAAAGTCTGTGTATCTTTAGGGAATTGTTTGTGCCAAAACTTAAGATGGCTGGATAACTCGTTAGGATCTAAGATATCTACAAAGAAGTCGTCATCTTTCACTCCTATGCCCGTCCAGGTGCGGTTATTCACGTAGGTGGGGCAAAGCAGTACGATGTAGTCGAAGCGGTATCTAAAGGGTCCTAATAGCTGCTCTACCACGAACTGCGTTTTACCGCAGCCGGTGGGTCCTACGATCAGAGCGTTACAAGGAATATGGTTCGGATCCATTATATATACGATGGAGCCAGTGGAAGCAGTGCAAAGAATTGTCGCCGACGCAAAAGATAAAAGAGACACCATAGAAATGCAAAGGGAGGAGATAGACCGGTTAAAAGAGCGCGTGCAGGAGTTGTACGATGAAATGTGCGGTCTGAAGCGTGCAGAACGGTTTGGCGCGCTGGTGACGATGGCGACGTGGGCTAAGGAGTCCGTTAAGGACTTCATGCGATATCCCCTGTAGAATGTTGACGTTTAGGTTAAATCTTTGTTAAGGATGCCTGGAAACTATTTCAAAGAGTGTCTCAGAATGTTGACGTTTAGGTTAAATCTTTGTTAAGGATGCCTGGAAACTATTTAAAAAGTGTCTTAGAATGTTTACGATAAGGTTAAATCTTTGTTAAGTCGCCCATAAGCTATTCCAAAAAATGCCTCAGAATGTTGACAATAAGGTTAAATCTTTGTTAAGTATATATGGAAACTATTTCAAAGAGTGTCTCAGAATGTTGACAATAAGGTTAAATCTTTGTTAAGGATGCCTGGAAACTATTTCAAAGAGTGTCTCAGAATGTTAACAATAAGGTTAAATCTTTGTTAAGGATGTTAAATGGAGGCTAAGATATTGTTAAGTATATATGGACTGCTTGTTGTGTAAGAAGGTGTTCAGCACCAAACAAAGACTTCAATACCACGTTCGTCGCGGCGTTTGTACAAAGAAACCCCTTAGCCGCGCTTGTAAGGATTGCGGTAAGGAATTCAGCACCGTTCAAAAGATGCAACAACATCAGGATAAACGCATTTGTGGGCTTTGTAAGGACTGTAATAAGGAATTCCACAACCCCTTCGAAATGCAGCAGCATCTGAAAAGGGGCGTCTGTAATCGAACCAGACAGTGTAGGTTCTGTAATAAGATACTTAGTAGTCGTCAACGTTTACAGACGCACCGGAGAACGCATGAAGTGAATTATCGATTTCTCTTTGGGGCGTATGACTTGGAAGGCGTGGATTGCTACCAATGTGCGGATTTGATGTGTCGCTGCCCGCATAAAGAGGATTACTTAAGGAATCGCATAGATTACCATAAGAAGATAGTCCGTACTTTCCCCTCTTTTGAACGCGCCCAAGGCGTTCCGTGGACTAAAAGGGAGTATTGGAGGCAGGAGTGCGATCGTTGTGGTTGTGTTAGAGAAGAGGAACATATCTTCAACTGTCTTAACAAAGATTTAACCTAAACGTCAACATTCTAAGACACTTTTGAAATAGTTTCCGGGGTGTCTTAACAAAGATTTAACCTTATTGTTAACATTCTAAGACACTTTTGAAATAGTTTCCGGGGTGTCTTAACAAAGATTTAACCTTATTGTTAACATTCTGAGACACTCTTTGAAATAGTTTCCACACATACTTAACAAAGATTTAACCTTATTGTTAACATTCTGAGACACTTTTGAAATAGCATTTCTTGGGGCCTTTAATAGTAAGGTAGGGTTTGCGCAAAGAGTCTCAAATCCCATCCTTATTTTTATTTATTATTATTAAGGATAATGAATAATAATAAATAAAAATAAAGACCCCTTTAAAGGGGCCTTGCAGAGTCCCCTAAGTATATGGTAGCCTACTTCACGGCATTCTTTGGGGCGCCCTAATCACCCTTTCAATATATGGACTGTATTACGTGCGAACTACCTGCAGACTGCATTACCCCTTGTAAGCCACCGATACCCAAACCGCGTAAAAAATACACCTGCCTTCATTGCGACAGGGTATTCTCCGAAGGATCCTTTGTGGGGCATTGGTGCTCCGCGGATCCTAAAGCGCAGCGGACTTTAGCAGACGCGCTTAACTACAAAGAGGAGATGGAGTAACTCTTCTTTCAATGTCAAACTTCCATCGGCCATTTACCTTACCATAGCTGCGTAAGTGGGTGAATTCCTCGCCCTGAATTACGTACCGCACGCAATCCGGCGCCCAAAGGGAATATTCCTTACCTTCTAAGTCTTTGAGGACTAACCGTAAACGGTCGATGTCTTCGAAGACGACGTAATTTTTTATTTCGTATGCTTTACCGTGGACAAGATCACGCCAGTGAGTCAAGCTGAGCTTCATTATACCTATGGAATATCTTTAGGTGCGTTTTCAAAGTGGCGTAGGACTTAGACCGCTTTACACAGCCCTTACAGGGAATACGAATACCATCCGCGTAATCCATCAGGGCACGGCAGATAATGTCGTAATTGTTGCTAACCATCGTTAGGTAACCATTTACGTCAAGCTGTGAGATTTTCTTAGATTGCTTCGCGGATAAGACGCCGTTTCCTTTTGGGGTTTTCAACTCAATACACAACCCGCGGTATTTCTTATGCGCATTTAGGATTAAAAGGTCGGGTTGACCGGCTTGGTAGCCTTTTCGCCAGCAGGTTATTCGCTTGCTGTCTGAATCTTGAAGTTCGCCAAGACCCGGCGCTATGATGAAATCGGGGTAAAACCTACGTGTGTAGTCGACGACCTTCGCGTGTAGGTCGGCTTCATTTTCGATCTTGAATACTAACTTGTTTGGGCCGCCAAACCGCCTTTCTATTGCATATTTACCCGTTTTCCTTAGCGCGGGTAGGACTTCCTCAAAGACCCAATCACGAAACTCCACAGCTTTGGGTAGTTTTGAGCTAAATATCAGTTCGTACAAACCAGGTTCGGATATAAACACGGCATTTGGTTGCGTAGTAAAGGAGCGGTGATTCGCAGCCCCTTGTAGATCAACCCATTTTTTCTGGTATTTCTCAGATACGTGTGCTCTAATTGCATCTCTAGGGCGCTCATAACCCAACGCCAAGGCCACCTCCTTTGCTTTGAAGTACAAAGTTTCGCCTTGCATTATGCATTGCAGTTTGGTGTCGTTGTTTTCAAATACGCGAAGCATCGTATATCTAAGAAATATTTTAACACTAATACGCAACGCTCTTTAGCTGATTCATTTCTACGCTCAGTTGCGCGTCAGAGACGACGAAGACGTAGCAGTTTATTTTATCACCGTCGCCCGCGGAGGCATTCTTGGTGCGCTTGATCTCCAATGTTATGCCATCCTGCGTATTTACTAGACGTAAACCCTGACCATGTAGGTCTTCGTCGTTAATGGTGCGCATGTCAATCCACAGCGCATACTTATCCTTAAAGAATTCCTCAGGGCTAATTTGGTCGCCAAACTTGCGCATGGCCTCTCTGTACACGTCTGCGGGCTTTATTCCCTGGGAGTAAACCTTGTTTGGAACCCCGTTAATATTCACGCCGACGTTAGTAATGTTGGGGTTGTGAAAGTCTTCGGAGTCGCGCTTACCGGCCTCGTAGGGCTTAGCAAACACCAACATTAACCCCGTGAGACTTCTTCGGGGGAGGTTAATGCTTTGGTTGATAACCTCATCCGTCTTATCCAGGAAGCTGAACGTCTTATACATCACTACGTGGTCGTAAAGGAATGCCTTCCCGGAGCTATATTCCATGCCAGCGCTACGGGCCAGCTCTTCGCTGTACACCGTTTCGTACTGTAATTCTAGATTAGTGATAGAGTATGGGGTTGTTGTGGTAAGTGCAGTGCTTAGCCCACCAATGATGTTATTAGCATCTGCTAAAGTTACTTCAAACTGCAGTTCGGATAACTGTCTTGGGTAATACACACCGTGATTCGTGATTACTTCAAAGTCCAGCGGTATGACATACTTGCTACCATAGGCGGTCTTTATTCGCTTTGCGTCTGCCACTGCGGTTTCTCCGCTGCCGTCAGTAGGTTGCGTTTTCGTAGGTGTGCGAACCTTACGCAGAATGACACTACCAATTCCTTGTTCTATCCTTTGCGCGCGGTCAAATGCTGTTAACCATAGATCCTTATAGGTGGTATACAGATCGTACCTATTTAAGTCCAGCAAGGATTCCCCAGCTAACTTGATTCTCATCTTAGAAACGATGTTGCGACCCACGTTGTTAACGATAATCCTTTCATCTGTGGGGCTTGACTGCACCGCTAGGTCAAACCTCAAAGCCAAGGTACCAGGTACTAAGACTAGGTTATCCGTTAGGCGGGGCACGCCTACGTACAAGGTTTCCCCTGGCTTAGCGCTGCTGGGGGTAAAGGTGACCCGGTGAAAGGTGCGTTCTGCTTTCAGTCCGCCAACCTGCTTAGGTAATACGGTGGGATTTAACTTTGAGCTTATCATATATAATGGAAGTAGAAGGAACAGACCCCGACTTTGATCCCACCACTGAGGAAGGTCAGGCTGACATTAATGACGGTGATGAAGAACCGCTGCTTCCCACCCAACAAGTCGACGATTCCCTAAGGGATAGGATTGCAAAGGCCCTAAGACATCCCAAAGCACGCAAGTACACGTTTCCGCGTGAGCACATAGAGCTTCAAAACTTGGGCGAGCCGGAAGCAGCCGCGCGGGAAACCGTAGAGTGGGCAAAGCAGGAGCTAGAGCTGCGCTACGACAACTTTGATGCTGACGACGTAAAGCTCACGGAAAAGGGAAACAAAGTCCTCATAAGCGTCCAAGACTTAAGATTTCCCGACAAAGACCGCTGGACAAAACCGCAAAACCTCTTTGATGAGGAGGGCAACGTTAGGGGTGACGTCTTGAGATTAAGAGGCTTTCAGCGTGCTACTAGAAGCCTGTTAGAAAGGCTGCACAACTTAACCGAAAGGACCAACGCGGAAAAACGTGCCGCGGAGCTGCAAAGGGAGTTAAAAGAAAAAGATGTAGAATATGCAAAGCAAGGTCAGCTACTTGCCGATGCTGAAAAGAAGTCCGCCCATCAAGATGAAAGAATAAAAGAAATAGGAAATCAGGTGGATCAGGCCCTGCGCGAATTAGACAAAGCACGGGAGGACTTAGGAGAAGCCCAAAGCTCTGGCGCCTCAGTGGAAGCACTGCGGGAAACGCTGGAAGAAAGGGAGGAGGAATACATGAAGCAAAACCAGCGGCTTGCCGACGCGCATAGGAGGGAGGTCGAATTTAAAAATCAAGAAATAAGCGAGCTGGTAGACCAAAGAACCCAAATTCGACGTGAAAGAAATCAAACTCAAAGGGCTCTTAACCTCGCCCTGCAGGAGTTGGATCTAATTAAAGACGATACCGATAACCTACAAACCACCATAGCCGGCTCTTTAGTGGAACGGCGACGGTTAATGGCTGAAATCAATACTAAGGAGGAGCAAATCCGGCAAAGAGATCAGGCCATCGAAGACCTGGAGGGGCAAATAGAGCGGCAGCAAGAAGTAATCAATGACCAGGCGCGCCCCGAAGAGGAAAGGGAAGCAGCTCAAAGGGAAGTAGAAACCCTTCAGGAAAGAGTCGCGGAATTACAGGCACAAAAGGAAAACTTGGAAAAGGAGCTGGGGCTTACCACCAAGGAAAAGGTAAAAAGAGCCCTTTTGAAGTATGGCGTTCCACTGGCATTTGCGGTCGCTATTAGTACCGTAGTAGGAGTCATCCTTAACTCACTTAAGGCTACGGGCGCGGGCGTAAAGAAATTAGGCAATGGACTAACGGACTTGGGAAAAAAGATGGCAGCCGGTCTTCCTGGGCTGCTGGGTTCGGTTGTTTCCTTGGCACTTAGGGCCGGCGGAGAACTGTTGAAGTTCGTGGGGAATAACATTTGGATCTTGGTTGTCGCTATTGGGGTGGTACTCCTGAAGAAGATGAAGGGTTAATCTTATCTGGGTACGTTACTGGTGGCTTATCGTCGTCAGGCGCACGAGGCGTCCTCGACTGGGGATAAGTAAAGATAGTATTCGCACCGCCTTGATAATGCGGAACTAGCGGTATGGCGGTCATAGCGCTAATGGTCTTATGATTCCAGGCAGCGTCCACCGGAGGATCTCCCACAACATTTATTCGGAAGTTGCTGGGGTTGGCTCCAGAATTAGTGGCATCGCTGGGGCGAGCTTGAAGCTTTGCATATTGACAATTGGCTATCATATGAAAAGTCACGGGCGTTAGGTCTTCTTGGGTAGGTGGATTGGGTTCACATGAAAAATGGGTCGAATGTCTAGCATTACTTTTTGACCTGTAAGGCAATAGCGGATGGTTGGCCTCATGGACGAGCCTAAACCCGACATTGCCCGAATACTCTGTCGAAATGCTAATGGTACACATGATCAATCCCAGGCCCCCAACCTTCACCCACAATCCGGTGTCATACCATTCGTCGTTTACGTAGCCCTTCTCCTCCAAATAATAAAGGAACCAATCTTCCTTCGCGTGCGGATTCATATATTTAAAGACTAATCACCGTAAGAGTGCTAATGGTTGCGTGATTATAAGGCTGATCCCTCTGATTTTCTATGCTATTTACCGTGACCTTCCCCGTATCATCTACGCGTATCTGCAGCTTTACCTTCCCATGGCAATCGGCGACCATGTGGAAAGTCCAAACCGATAGGTTCTCATTACTGGCTGGGTTGGGCTCTACGGAGAAATGCGCAGGCTCCCTGTTGTTTGTCTTCGCGCGCATAGGCTGCAGTACGCCATTCTCATCCAGGAACCTAAAGCCGACGTTGGCGTGACTGCTCGCGCCCATGCAAATACTACAAAGGATTAACTTCTTTCCCGAGTAGTTCAGATTCACGGACATGCCCGTGACATCAACCCAAGATGCCTGGGTGTATTTTTTCTCGCCTGTGTAAGTCGTATAGACACAATCTACTCCAGCTACGTAGGGGTTGTTCATCGCCATATATAATAGCTCAGACCAATGCTTGCAGCTGCTAAGCCGGCCTTTAGTAAGTTATGGTCATATTCCTCAGGTATCGCAGGCAGGGCCTTCTTTGATGGTTTCTTAACTACGGGTAGCTTCGTTTCGTGTGACTTTTTTGGCTTCTCTACGAAGTGAGGAATGTTCCTAAGAGTGTCAGAGTTCACGTCATTCACCCCAAACTTCATGTCCGTAGTAGCTCGTTGAAGTTTGTTGTTGTATCCTACTACAGAACCAGTATTTATAGATAAATTACTGGGCATTAACCAACAACCCGGGGCTACTGCATAGTCCAACCTCGCCTTAGAATTTTGTATAGCTAGTTGGTAACGCTGTACGCCCTTGCTAATGTCGCCCTCCAAGATTGAACTTTCGAATAAGATCAAGGCTTCGGCTCGCGTCTCTTCTGCGGCGCCGGTATTCCCAATTATACTTGATCGGGTATTTACTTGGGCTCCAAGGATAGAATACACGTAAGCTTCTATGCTGCGGTTCAAACGGGCAAGGCCGGCTTTGGTTAGTCCTTTACCTTCTGGGGGTATGAAATTAAAGTATTGCTTCGTTTGCTCGTCGTTGGTAATCTTAATAATCAGTGGATTGGCCCCTGCATACTTACCACCCTCGTCTTTGAACAGAGGTCCGTCTCTGACTTCCTTAGTGGTCTTAGCGTTTGGTTCAAAGAAGGTGCTACTGTCGTGAGTTTCTTTGTGATACCCAGTGTTCCATCGTAGATTCAACGCATGAACTTCTTTATCGCTTAGCACATGTCCACCAATCCCCCAATAAGCCCAAATATGCCCCAAGCCATTGTTAGCACCGGTAGTGCATCTAAAGTCTTTTCCCACAACTCCAAACTCCTTACAAAGCCTGTCATAGGCTGGAACGTCGTATTTGTTATCTCTTGGATAAAACGTGGCATCTCCCGGCAGCGCAATAACGCCCATTTCATGTAGTATTCGCCTCACCGTAAAGTGAAAATGAAACATAAATATCGAATTCTTCATCAAGTTTGCGCTTACCCCACAGCCGCTAGTGGCGCACCAAACCGCAAAGTTTAGTTGCTGCGGCCAATAACGCATGTTAGGACCACTTAACCATTCGTGGGCTTCTTTCGCCGTGGTATGAACAATGGGAACTTCTTTGAAGATATCTCGCACCTTTAACGGAAAGGAATGGTTGTTAGAGACCCGCATGTTCAACGTTAAGTCCAGGCTTGGATGTTCATCAAATGAAACCGCGGGTATCGGATAAGTACCGGTACCAAGCAATAATTCCTTTGACCAACCTTGCACGGGCTTATGTTCGATATAACCAGAATTCTTCAGTTGATTGTCTATCTGATCGACCAGCGTAGGTTTCAAATCCTCATTGCTGTACATCCTAGAGCCGTTATAGTAAATCCCATCGGGTCTCCTTTCGAACTTACTAGGGTCTGCATGCGGAAACATCTTCCTAAAGGCCCTCCAGTTCCAGTAATCCCGGTTGTCGTGATGTGGCTGCTCCTCAATATCATTCCCAAAAGCGTCGTACATTAGTATATATAATGGATGTTATACCATCAGCACCTCAGTTGTACCCAGATGTTCCCTATACTACACCTAACGAACTAAACGCCGAAAACTTTCGTCTGAATAAAGCGAACTTAATCCTGGCTTACTTGGAAGGGCAGGCAAAACACTATGAAAAAGTTAGAAAAAAGTACGTTAGAGCCCGGAGTACGCTACATAAGATTGCGATAACTTCAGGATCCATATCTGTTGTGTTAACGGGCTCTGGCGTTGCTACTTCGCTTACTGGGCCGGGAATAATCGTTGGAGTTCCTTTGGCCGGCGTTGGGGCAGCTTGTGGTATCATTTCGGCTGTTGCTACGGGCATTATGAAAAAGCTATCCACGAAAATATCCAAGCATGACACGACAATAGCTCTATCTAGGGCTAAAGTAAATACTATTACCGATCTTGTCTCAAAGGCTTTGCGTGACAGAAAGATAGACGACGTAGAATTCTCGCTTATTCTGGCCGAAGAAGACAAATACGAGAAATTAAAGACGGACATAAGGAATAAAAAAACAATCGTAAAAGATCTTTCCGAGGAATCTCGCAAAAAGATCTACCAGGAGGCAAAAGAAGAGCTTCAAAGAAAGCTTGCTCAGTAAACATCTGCTTCGAAAAGAGCGTGACGGGATTCTATTTACATATCGAACGTCAGTCTAGAAAATATGCAGATTAAATATAATAATTTTCACATACATAAGCGTCCAGATGTGTCTGGCGTTCGCTTGTGATCGTGGACTTTGGGGCTGGGGAGGCCTAAAGTCCCGAGTTCGAGCCTCGCTGTAGATGCATTTGGACCGGTTGCTGTGAGTGAAAAAAAAGCCTCCCCCACTCACAGCAACCGTGGGGGGAGGGGTAGAAAGTGCGATTCAACCCCGCGATGGGGGGTTTCGCGAGGAAAAGTTGGAAAAGTCAGGGGGTGTCTCGGGACGCTGTCCGGAGTTCACCCTCTGGTGGGTCGTAAGAAAGATATATGTGTGTGTACTAGAGGGCCTCTGGCGTTGGATGAAATAAGCCCCGTAAGCCCAAAATGCAAAAAACCCCACTGGGGATAGCTTGGTGTTCTGCGCGATGCATTCCCCAGTGGGGTTTCTGGCAAAATAAACGCCAGTTTTGCATTTTTATTTTCTCGGAATCCATCCTAACAGGGGGTGGTTGGGGTCTATTTTGTAAAATATTTCGTAAATTACGTCAGGATAATAAGGAATATCCTTATTCAGCCGACAAAACATCCACTCGGCTTTTGTCATATCAGAAACCTCAGGAATAGACTTACCGGTAATTTCAGACAAAAGATAGGGAATAGCTTTGCAATATTTTCCTAGCTTTAATTTTTTCAGCGTTTTCCGTAGACTTTGCGGGGTTGGCTCTTCTAAGTGGTCTATGATTTTCTTCTTTACTTCGTTGTCTAAATATGCCGGATGTAAACCTTGGATATGACTCATCCAGTCCCTGCAGTATTTTATTCTCTTATATGGCGTTTTCTTACGACCTCCATTGGCGTAATACTGCTCTCTGGTAGCATTTGGTACGGCATTACGAATATTCTTACCACACTCGTAACACTGTGCTGACGTGTCGTCTTCTATTTGCATTTTCTTACCACAACACCAGAAACCCTTGGGCTTAGGTATGTTAACTTTGGATCTTAGGCAAATTATACAGAAGTCATTGGTGAACTTTTTACATTCATGCATCGTATATATATATCGTACATTTTTATAAACACTTATCTTTGATTCCCAACACAGCAGCAGTAAGGACACGGCGCGCGGCTTATTCCCGCTGCCGGCGCCTTCCTTAAACCGCCTGTAAAACCCGTAAATCTTTGACATTGACCGCGAGTCCCCCTTACTGCTGCTGAGCTCCACGAGAAGCAGCATCTCTGAAAAGTTTTACCTTCAAAGATGAGTCAGCTCAAGTCAACCAAACCTGCAATGCTGACTCTATGTCGAAAGCTCTACCTTGATGAGCCCCTGCAATCAACTTAGGCCAGGAAATGGATACCAGTAATCGAATATTTTAAATTTACTAACATTCACAACTACAAGAATACGCAAGTTTCTTCAACCATTTATCTCAATTTTAAACAGTTTGGGAATAATAGGTCAAGCTTGCATGTAAAACTTAAGCTTATGAGGAATATACCACAGGCAACCCAAAATAAGGAAATCGATCTTTTTACCGGTCACGCAAGGAGAGAGGGAGGGGAGGGTGAACGAAAGGATATAGATTTTTCAATTTTTTTTCAATTTTTTTTTTTTTTTTTAATCTGTTAGTTTATTTTCGGAGATACTAGTACAAAGGCTAATTCACAATCCGAAGTAAAATTAAATGTATTTATGCTCATCGTGATCATGAAGAAAAGGTCTTTACTAGAGGTCACTTCATCATTCACATCGATTCATATCAATTTTCCTCGTCTTGAATTAGCAAATGTCGAAAGAAGAAGAATATCTAATGCTAGAGTAAAATAAGAAGAAAAAGTACTCTTAATACGGTGGGAATCAAACCCACGTCCACCAACTTTAATTAGATAATTAATTCCAAAATACAAAAGAAAAATAAAACTAGTGCCTTCATGCCATACCCCTAGACTTCCGCTGGGTCATCGTATGGACTTCGGACATGACGGCGATTAAGTCCCTCTGCCCTTGGGTGCACGGATTACGTAGGATAGTGTTCTAGCCGAAGCATCAGGGGAGAGACTAGCCGGCCCCCAGACCATATCTACAGCTAATCCCTTGCACTCTGCCACGCACTGGCACGTTGATTTGAAGTGGAAAATAAGCTAGTCTATCTGGTGCATTGTTTTCACGGCTATTGTTGTGCTAATTTCCAGAAACCGTGGCCCAGTAGAAGAAATGTGGGCTTCCAAAACACTGAGTCGAACACATTTGAGTGAGTTTAGTACTTGAATGGGTGACCTGAAACTTATAATTACCCAACTTTCCCAACTTTTTTTTCTTTTACTTTTTTTAAGACACTCCTATAGATAAAGAGCTTATAAACGTTTTATGCACTTTAAATCCGCCTTAGTGTGACCCATTGCTGTGTACCCACTGCAAATGCATTTTTGTTTTTGTTGCCAACGGTTTTAATGTGTTCGTTCTCTTTTATTTTATTTTTTTATTTTTTATTTGGTAGCGTCGTCGTCATTATTGTCATTACGTCATTTTTGAGTCTTCAAGGTATTTTCATCGTCAACTTAAGGCGGCTTCGTGTAGTTTTGGTCTTTATAGAACTAGATTATTATTCTTATAGCAAATACAGATCTATATCTTGATATATGATACGCTAACCAAAATTTTTAAAGACTATGACATTATTGTCAAAGTAGTGCAAGACTTTGACGATGTGATGACGCAATTTATCGTCAATAATGGGACAGACACCTAAAAACTGATGTCTATTTGTCAAATACATAATATCAAACTTAATTTGAATAAAGCTTGCATCTTTTTTTCATTTCAAATTAATACGTAGGAAGGCTATAAATATTTCTTATTAATGGAGTGTGAGGTCCGTACCGTAAATTATGGACCGAGCTTTTTGACTACCATATGGCCCAAGGGCGTAGCGCGCGGGCCATAAAAAAGTGGGGAAAGATGAGGACCCATAACTTAAATTATCATATTACCCGTATCTGCCCGGGCGCGCGCTCTTAGAAAGACCTTAGGGAAAATGGTGTGAGGAGGGCCGTACGGCTTTGAGCGACCAAGGCCGTACGAATCCTTACGGCCCTGCTCGAATTCGCGCGCTTTCTTTTTTTAAATTATTTTTCTTTTCGTGAGGGTCATATGATAAAATGCTTATTGACTGAGTTAGGTCGGGTCGTAAGGGAAAATATTTAGCTCTCGGTCATTTGCACGGACCTCGCTGCGCTCTGTCCGTACGGCATCACATCGAGCCAAATATTTTCCCGTACGGCCCTCCCACTCAGTCAATAAGTATATATTACGGACCGAGCAAACGAGGTTAATAAAATATCTATTAGATGCCAAGGCATTGAGATTAAAAAGAGGCGAAGCAACAAGAAGAGTTGACGGCGCATGTCAAACGGAAAGTGGATTGGAAGGGCTACTAGTACGTGCCACAAGTCATGCATGTTTGAGTTGCTCAGAAAGAGAGGTTTTAGTTTATATGTGAATGAATTTAGCTATAGCTTCTGGACGGGCGAAAACCATCCGAAAACGTTTCGCGTAGAACCTAACTTTTAACTTTTTTTAACGGATTAAAAAAGTCCGTTATCAAAAATATCCAAATAAGTCCCGAGTTGATTAAGGGACCGAGAAAAAAATCTCATTATATTTGTTGATTATAGGTAAGACCATCATTTTATTAAGTTAAATAATTCATCCAAAAGAAAATGAAAAATTCCTCACTCTCATTCCCATTCTCATTCTCATAATCGTGGCCATCGACATTGTCATCGTCGTCATCATTGTTGTTTCAATTCATGTTCGTCATTTTCAACTTGTTGTCAGTCACGGTTACCATGGCGACCGATAAGATGTTGATGGTCACGTGAACAGCTGATTATCAGTCGTGACAAGGCTTTCCTAAAGTCTCTCATTCTGAACACATAGATTATTGGATTGATTAGTGAGTTGAGATTTTGAATTAAAGTCGTTGTTTTAAAAATCCTGTACAAACTATCGTGATCATATCCAAACAAGGATATCCTGATCAAGATAGATAAATATGGCAGCCATGTTATTAAAGACAATACACAAACAATAAAGAGTGTCATGGCAAGATGTTGTTCACGTTTTTGTCTGATTTGTATGGCAGCTGTTTGTTGTCTATTTGGCTGATGTCGTTTCGCTTGAATCTTGACTTTGATAAAGATTGCTGAATATGATGCACAGATGATCAGCAGTGAGATTAGTAGTACAATAGTGGTGATGAGAATATCATCTTGGTCCTCATAGTAATGGATTAAAACGAACGGAGAGGGCAAGAGCCACGTGATGGTGAACACTCCAATATACATCCTGAGTCGTGTTGTACGATGTTGAAAGGGAAAGAAGGTTGCGTAGACTCGGTCAAGAGAAACAAGAACCAAGGAGAACAGAGAAGAAAAAATCAAAATTAAAAGTAGATAATACCCTACCCGAGCAAATTCATCAAATAGGGAATAAATAACGTCGTGTGTTATACTACAGACACCAAACAACATATCAGCCACAGCTAAGTTAATGAGGCAGTACACACTACGACGACGAAGATGTTTGTTGATGACAAACGTGACAATCGTAGCTAGATTCACAACTATGATCAGAAAATCAAGAAAAAGGACAAAAGCAGACCAGATGATGATCTCGGTGTTAGTGAGTGCAAAGGTGTCGATTGTAGCATTGACGGCCGTTGATGTGTTACTGATTTTTGTCATTCTTCTATAAACTCTATTCGTTGATTGGTTAATAGGTTAAATATTCATTGGATTCACTGCAAATCTGAAAAGAAGAGAAAACTTTGCTTAATGATCACCCTTTGTTTTCTTTGGTCTCGCCATCTCTATTCTATTTGCCCCTAGTGCTTGTGAATTGCAGTTCGAATGTTTGTGTGTATTAATACTTGTGTCCTGAAAGAATTATCACACTCTGAAATAAAACCTGTCGTATTGTCATCTTATAGTTTAATAATCTAGTACATAAATAAACAGCTGGTGTTAATGAATACTAGTAGTAGGGATCGGCGGGTTTTGGGACATTTTGTTTAGATCACGTGACTCATTGTCTGTCTGTCCATCTGTCTGTCTGTCCAAAAAAATTCACACTTTCAAACTCCCTAGATGTCCATCTGTCTGTCTGTCCATTACTTAGGTAAAATCCAAGATGGCGGACTATCCATTTCCTAGAACATGCCCTAACATTTTTGTATGAAAATCTTCTATTTCTTCCGTGAATATTGTAATGTTTTTATCTATATAGTCATTAATATTTTTTCTTTGTGGCTTCTTATATCACCACCTTTTGAATCGCGTTTAGTATAATTATGGAAATCCACTTCATATAATATATAGTCTATGAATTTTCTTTTCTCATTTCGAGATCTTCCTGAGTTGTGGTGGCGACCTAGAATATTTTTTTTTCTTTTTTCCTCATTCATTATTTTTTCGATCTTTTTATCATCGAATTGAATAAAACATCATCATATTCCATGATATGTCTATATGCTTTATTTATATATAGTTATTTGTGGCGTTTTTGTAGTTCTTGATAATAATCCCTTGCTAATGTTCTTACCATTTTTTGTGCTGGGCCTATGGGCACAGTGCATTTGTTTTTGGTGAGTTAGGTATGATCGGAATTTAGCGTTACGAATATGAGACCTATATCGAAGATGCCATTGGTGGACCTCGTCATGATTGACATTGGTGAAACACGAGGTGAAAATGCACGTTGAGATCTGTCAGATCGGGACACGGAGGAGGTGAAAGAGGTTGAACATATGTGGTTTTCGTGGTGAGAGTGCCTTAACCCAAATTACTTTAAACTTAATTTGGTAGTATTCTAAGCAGATAATTAGAAACTGGAGCTAAATTAGAAACTTTAAGTGCGATTTTTGTTTTTTGATACAACTCGAATTAGTTACGTAAACAAAAGATTATAAATGGCCAGGCCAGGAATTTCTAATGCGTCATTGATGTAAACTAGTACTCGCACGAGTTTTATATTATTTTATTAGCTAGAAAAATGATATTTGGTTTGATTAGAAAAACATATTTATTTCTAGTCGAATATTTTTATGAAAAAAAAAAAAAAAAAAAAAAAAAAAAAAAAAAAAAAAACCCAGAAAAAACGTATTTCATGCCGAAAGCTTGAATGGGGGCGGGCCAGGAATTTCTACTGCGTCATTGATCTAAAATACTCGCACGAGTTATATGTTATTGTATTAACTAAAGTAATGATTTTTGTTTTGGTTAGCTAAACGTATCTATTTCTAGTCGAATAGTTTTATGAAAAAGGGGTTTCATGCCGAAATTTTCAATGAGTGGGTGGACGAAGAATTTACTGCGTCATAATTTACATAAAAGAGTACTCACACGAGTTTCATATTAGTTTATTTATAGTTCCTTTCATGGTTTCCGACGCCATATTGTTTGGGGGGCAATTTTTCTTAGAAGCGTAGGGAAAGAGATATGTTTTTCGCAATATTTCCATTCTGAGGTTACCCTGCGAGCAGAGTGTCCTTTACCCTCCCCCGAGAGAGAGAAAGGAAAGAGTAAGGTAAATTTTCGAGCCCAAACTTTTTCTGCAGATGGAGAATCCTCTGTTCAATTTTTGTGTGGTGTTTTTGAGCCGATGGAGCCACCATAACACTGGTTCTCAGAGAGACGGAAGCTTGCTTTGGGGTTTGCGACCAAGACTCGTTTATGCTGGCTCAATTTGACCGTAAAAAAATCTTACCTCAACGAAAAACGTCTTTCTTCTATCAGCATTACAAAATATTCTATTTTAGTCAAACCGAATCCACGGACTTTCTCCTGTCTTACAATGACTAAACCCCAAATAGTCTTCTGCTCTATTCAAAGTATCCAATGTGCCCAGCACATTTGACACGTTTTCCTGTGTCAAAACTTGCTTCATTTATTATTAAATATAGATGCAGCTGCTATGGAAAGTGGGTTATGTCTAGTACAAACTCCTAATAATGCGGCAGTGTTAGAGAGTTTTATGAAATGTTAATGTTAATAAACGAGCAGGAGTGTTTTATCAGGATTTAAAAACACGAGGCGTAGCCGATTGCTTTTAGGCCTGATAAAACACGATCTGCCAGTTTACTGAACGGTTAAAAAACTGATGATATATGTTCTCATATTGTACTGAATTCTTTACGAAATGAAGCAAGTTTGATAGAGAAAATCCAAGTAAAGTTTATGCAAATGAAGATGAATCTATATCAGATATAAAACCTCCTTCGTGGTCATGATTTCTATTGTGTTTCCTTCATGAATTATTAATGAGTTTTTTAATATACTACCAATATCTTGCTGACTTTTAGTAATCTGCAATTTCTCAAAATGTATTCTTCTATTTGGATAGGGGATGCTTTGAAGTTTATACTTCTCACCGAGATTAATTTAGAGAAAAGCTTACGACCTTTATTAAGATCCGTTTCCTAAGATTAAATGATTTATTTTTGTTGCATGCAAAGTAAACGCACGCAGGAACCAGACTCTTTCTCCTACTTCCTCGTATTATTATTGACTTACCTATTCTATCCCCAGTAGAGTGTTTCGATTCATAAATATTTTTATATAATATCTTTGCATCATCTTCTATACATTTTTTTTTTAGTTTTTCATCTTGACATTTGTGTGTTATTAAATTATAGACATTATAAATATTTTATACAGTGATAAACTGAAATAATTTATTTACAAATACTCAATTGTTGTCACATCATTCAAAGCAATGCCATGCTTACGATTTGCTTGATATAAAATTCTTTTTAGTTTACTTGCACTTTCTTTATTGTTTCGTCTGTTCTTACCATTTAAAATCCTTGTACAAGTGAATAAGTTGTCCTTTGAATTTTTTTTGTTCTTTGAGGGAACTTTTAAAATACCATCATTATCTCAGTACTGTAGTCAGTTGTCTGTCAGGCGTAAAGTTTGCACATGAAAATCTCAGTCTGACGGCCGCTTTTTCGCGTTAAAATTGCCATAATTCTTTTTTTTTTTTTTTTTTTTATCTGTACCGTTCAAAACCTCAATTCCTTTCCTTGATACAGTCTTGTCTTTTCTACAATCCCTTTTTAAAAATATTTTTAGAGCACAAGGAGAGATTTCAACGAAACTTGATCATGCACTTGTTTACTTTTCGCTACTCGCTATCTATCACAGGATAGATAGTGAATACGTTAGCCAATCAGATTGCAGGATTCGTCATAGTTTCTGCTAGTAGGTTTATGCTAATATTCGATAGACTATTTTCCAAACGTTATGGGTACTCGTGGTCCCGTCAATTCTATGAATAATATTTTATTCCCTGATACGTCTCTAGTGTGGTTTAGCTGGTAGGTTGCTCATGTATTAAAAGTAATAGATCACACTTTATATTATTTCTATAGTCACCCACATAGGAAACACACTATGAGACAACGATTTATCATCTAAATCTCTATCTACTTATTCTATAGTGAGTAGCTTCCCAACGATATATGTTATTCATAGTCTTATGCTTTTAATGTAAGTGTTGCTAATATTCAAGTCTATACAGATTGGGGTTTCAGGATTGTATTCTATCTCCGTACCATAAGCAGCTATCATCTATAACCCCCAACGATTGTGTGAATTTACCATTTAATAGGGTACTTTCTTTTGGGATGAAGTCGCAGTTTATACATATATGTGGTCTATGCCATGTTTTGGAGGTAATTCAGCGTTGTATATGTTAGGAGATAATTTCAATCAACCATTTTAGACGTTGTTTACTGACTAGAGGTTAGATGCTGCATATCATATCAAGAACTTAGCTTGGTTTTCGTTCATGTATGAATCTCCCAAACGACATTCGAATTTATCTTTCCCACTACTATCAGTCCAAAAGACTATAGGTTCCATTCCTTTCTTGAATTCTCTATTTTTATAGAGAAAGATCATGTCTTTTAAATTATGATTATTACCTGTTGGTAGCATTAGAATTGGTAGCAGTAGAATTGGAGAGTTTCCCCCCTGACTCCATCGACTAAAGAACCCATCCCACCAATTTATGTATTGTATTCAAGTGAAATAAAGAAATTTTGCCCTGTTTACATAAAATGGTTTCATCAAACCAAATTGTTTGATCAGACTCTTTTAACTCAGCGTAAATTATCGTCATTGTAATATATTATGATTTTCATTTTATATGATATCTATGATGATCTTCATAGGTAATTATTTTAGTCATTATTTTACCATCAAAATCGCCATTTACATATTTAATGGTGAATAGCTCATCAATTATGTCTGTTTTCCACAGTGTAACGCTTTTTATGGCTGCTGCCTCATAGAGGCGAAGCCACTATGTCATCGAGTTGTGTAAGTAAGTCCGTAATAATAGATAAACTAGATAAACGTAAAAATAAATAAACTTCACGGACCAATCACGGCTTAAATAATAAAATTTCCCTCTTACCGAAGAGTAATCGATGCGACATCGAAGAAATGACGACATATGGAACCTGATTGTTTATGAAAAGTAAGCCGTGTTTTCATAAACTTCAACCATATTATTTATCACAGCTTTCATTTGGTATTTGTATACGGTAAAATGAAAGGTTTTGTAGGTGTTATTCAAATTTTAGGCCGATGTTTGGCCAATGGCTGACCTCAGATAAAAAAATGCAGATAAAACAATATCAGCCTCTTCGGACGACAATTGAGCCTCTTCGAAGAATAATTGAGCTTCTTCGGAAGATAATTGAGCCTCTTCGAAGAATAATTCAGCCCAATAGTGGGATTGATAGTATCTCCTTAATATTCATACCAATTTATAGTACTTTGCACTGTTGTATTTTATATCTTGTCGTTTTTAGTGCCTACTACAAAGTTAGCAGACACTATTGTCATCGGGTGGTGAAATTAACTCTGTCACGTGTATAAACTATCGGTAAATAAGCAAAGCATATTTTCATAACTTATACCTGTTAACCGCCAAAACAGAATCACATATGAAGTAGAAGAGACCTCAAGGGAAAATTGGCGTCGTTGTCGTTATTGTCGTTAAGGCATTTTTGAGTCTTCATGGTATTTTAATGTCCAACATAAAGTGTACCTAACTTCAGACACACTTCATTTAGTATTGATTCTACATAAAGTGAATGTTTTACAATAACTTGAAAATATCTCACGCGCTGATTGTTTATTTAGCGGAGCACCATACTTAAGGAAAAATGGTAAACCATCGAGTTGACTTTTCATGGCTTGGCTGACGTCACTTCCGTCCGTCCGTCCGTCCGTACAAACGCCCGTGTAAACGACACAGGAATCCCGCTTGATTTCAAAGCAAAACTACTCACAAATGCGGCTCTCAAATGCACAGAAAAAATCGCTTTAGGGCAAGTTATAGACCAAAAACAATTTAAAAAATTTTCACGTAGTCAAAGATGGATCAAGAAGCGTTCTTCAAGAACTCAGGTGTGTGTTGTTTAGCAAACAATCGTATATTATTATTATCTTTTTGGACAAGCATTTTTCTCGAAGAATCTAAGCAAATTAAGTAACGATGCCGTTTAGAACGATAGCACCCAACGGCAATACATGCGCAGTTAAGATTTCTATAATTGGCTTTCTATAATATCCAAGCTCTCTGATTGGCCGGGAAAAAAACGTCATTGTATTTTTTACGGAAAAACGCCGAAATAGTACCGAATTGTCATTCCATTTACCAAAGATACATTGGAACTATTGCCCGAATTTTTTCATAGACCAATCATATGTGGGGAACACTCGGAAATCTATTTTGTGATGTTCCCCTTATACGATTTGTCTCAAACTCGCCTATGTTATCAATCGTTGTTCAACAAGTCTGCTCGCCAATTTTTGGCAACTATACCGGACTTGTATAAGAACAAGAGCGAAAATAAGTTTGAATTTGGCGCTTTTCGAATTTAAACCAATAAGATTGAAAAATATAATTTAATTAACACTGCCGTAATCCAAATCGTAAACGGCTGCGCATGCCGCGGGCCTATTGTTCTCGCTATCGTTCTAAACGGCATCGTTACTTAAAGACTTTCTCTCAAAACTTTTTATATTCTATAGATAAGCTTAATCTATTTTAATGCTGGAGGAAATATAACAGGGAGAGTATATTACGACAATAACTATTCGTCCTTTATTTAACTTTAATTCTAATTAGGTAAGCATATTTTCAGCTCACCTTAACCAGTTTTCAAGTCTGTTTTTTAGTCTTGATTTGTCCTAAATCTCCAGATTATCGATTTCAATGAAAGACATCTGAAGTAAATTTCAATAAACTTGATATTGTATTGGATTATCTGTAGTTATCTTTCGTTTCTTAATTTTCTAAGTAAAAGAGATTCAAAGCCTAAAACTGTCGGCCTTGGAAAACTTTGTCGAAGAATATTCCAAGAACAAAACCAGCCCCTGGGGGTGGTGGTGAGTTGTGTACTCGCGCCCAAAAACAAACAAACAAACAAACAAACAAACAAACAAACAAACAAACAAACAATATAGTGCATTTCGATTTGATTTCACTGCATGTTTTTTATTATGAGAGAAATTAGTTATCTTCATCTCGAATAAAAAATAATTGAAGATTTTTTCCCCGATCTTACTTTTACCTTCCAGTTTCCGATTCAAATTGTTTCCCTGTGACTTCCGTATCGGGAGCTCCGCTTTTAGGCAGTGCCTAAATATATTAACATCAAAAGAGGACAGACAGATAAAGCTGACATCAACGAGCGCGTGCTCTTTCCGTTGGTTGTTTTGATTGCTAAAAATTAGACGTTTTTATTGCTTTTATGTCTGTCCTCCTAGTGACGATAAATTTCGTCATCAAGTTGTTAAAATAGTATGTACTACCTTGACAATTTGGTGACGCAGTTTTAATATCGTCATTAGAGGACAGACACATAAAAAACTGATGTCTATTTGTTAAGTTAGTGATAGAAGGTCACATTTACTCGGCAGTAGTTCATTCGGCACACATCGTTCACACACTTTGCTGACAATGGATAAGAAAGAGATCAGTCTATTGTTGGAAATTACCGATATCACGCCTTTCTTGAATACAGGAATAAAATTATAACGATATGGCGAAAACATAAATTTGGCAACTATCAACAAAGCAACAGCAAGCCATGTCTTGAAACATTTCTTTTTGGAAATAAGAGAATCAGAGAGGAAACTTTAGGAGAGGATTATGAGCCATCCACTCTCCAAACCTACAGGAATGGGCTACAAAGGTACTTTCTGGAGAGAAAAGTGGAGAAAACTTTGACATTGGAGAGAATAACGACTTGAAGAAAAAACTGGCCTCCTAGAAGAAACAACTCAAAGCATCTGGAAAAGGCAGTCGACCAAACGAAGCCCATCCTTTAGATGATGAACAGATAGAAAATTTGTGTCAAAGTGGAGTAGTTGGCCTAAAGAACCAACGGCAACTCTTACATCTAATCTGGTGGAACAATACACGAATGCTTGGGATGAGAGGACGACAAGAGCAACTAATGCAAAGTTCAGGACTTTAGAGATAGAGGGGCTTACTTTGAGTATACAGAGAGGTCTACCAAAACAAGAATTGGCGAAACAGAAAATCCAAAGTCCAGAAGAAAGTACAACAACAAAATTTCAAAGGAAAGGGCGACGAAAAAGATCCTTACCTGGCGCTCTAGACCTATCCAAGCCACACATCAGAAGAAGTTGATGTCTTTTACCTGCAGTCAATTGAAAATCCGAAAAGCTCTTTATGGTACAAAACCCTTGCTTTGAAGAAAGATGGTCTTGGAAATATCATGAAGAACATGGGTCAAATTGCTGGATTTCAAAATGTGGGAAACTTCACTAATTCATCTGGTCGAAACAACCATTCAAAGTCTCCGTGGCCATTACGATCCCTTGACAATATCAGAAATGACCGGCCATGCAAATCCAAGTAGTATTCAATTGTACAGTCACAACCCTTTGGAGACTCAGAGAGCGATGTATGACAGACTGGCCTACAATTCATCGACTAGCACAAACACTACTACAGTCATCCAGACTTACAGCAACTCAAGAGAGGAGAAAGCGAACGAGAACCGCATGCTGTCAAATTTGCTGTCAAATTCGACACTTAATAACTGCCACATAAAGATTCATTCTAACAAATTGTGACTTTAACTTTTTAGGAAAAACATTCCTTTTGTGTGAAAAAAGAAACAAAAACACTTTAAAGTGTGTTTTCAATCATTTATATTTTTAAAAAATCGATTCGTAAACAATGAAAAATTTTTTCAATAAATTACTCTATTATATAACTTATAGTACATTCAACAAAATTACTCGACTCTGATTGGTCGAGAGGAGTACAATCATAGTGTTAATTGTACTGCGTAGGAGTACCGAATTAAGTCGCTATGGCAACACGGCCAAAACAATGTCAAAACAATTTTTTCTATCATTTTGTACTTATGAAACATATAAATAAAATTTTAAAGCCGTAAGAACTAATCTTTTTTATGCATTTCAGTTTCGCGATGGACTGAAAATCGGCCGCCAAATAGACAAAGATGAACGGCGTCGCTTCGCATTTTTTACTGGAATTTTGTTGAGTGAACTATAAACAAAAAATCGCACGACCTTCTCGTACATTTTGGAATTAATAGACACTCGTAATCTTTTGAAAGTTCTTTAATTGCACTCGTGTCTATTAATTTCCAAATTGTACTCGAGATCGTGCGATTACCTATACATATAGTGGTATACCGAGTGGTATCACAGCGATAACAAGTTTTGACACGGGAAAACGTGTCAAATGTGCTG
Source organism: Actinia tenebrosa (assembly GCF_029948245.1). Classification (NCBI taxonomy): domain Eukaryota; kingdom Metazoa; phylum Cnidaria; class Anthozoa; order Actiniaria; family Actiniidae; genus Actinia; species Actinia tenebrosa. Next base: position 8,432,543 of record NW_028292571.1, on the reverse strand, counting down.
TGCACATTGGATACTTTGAATAGAGTACAAGACTATTTGGGATTTAGTCATTGTAAGACAGAAGAAAGTCCGTGGATTCGGTTTGAATATTTTTTACGGTCAAATTGAACCAGCATAAACGAGTCTTGTTCGCAAACCCCAAAGCAAGCCTCCGTCTCTCTGAGAACCAGTGTTTTGGTGGCTCCATCGGCTCAAAAACACCACACAAAACATTATTGAACAGAAGATTCTCCATCTACAGAAAAAGTTTGGTCTCGAAAATTTACCTCAGAATACCCTGCGAGCAGAGTCTCCTTTACCTTCCCCCGAGTGAGAGAAAGGAAAGAAGACTCTTTCCTTTCTCTCACTCGGGGGAAGGTAAAGGAGACTTTGCTCGCAGGGTAACCTCAGAATGGGAATAGTACGAAAAACGTATCTCTTTCCCTACACTTCTGCCCAAACAATATGGCGTCGGAAACCGTGAAAGGAACTATAAATAAACTAATATAAAACTCGTGTAAGTACTCTTTTATGTAAATTATGACGCAGTAAATTCCTCATCCACCCACTCGTTGAAGGTTTCGGCATGAAAATCCCTTTTTGATAAAAATATTCGACTAGAAATAGATACGTTTAGCTAACCAAAACAAAAATTATTACTTTAGTTAATACAATAACATATGACTCGTGCGGGTACTGTTACTAAAACAAGGAACGGCCTGAAACGACCTGAAACCACCTAAAACGACCTGAAACGACCTGAAACGACCTGAAACGACCTGAAACCATCTTGAAAGCACCTGAAACCAGCCAAAACATTGAATCTCCATCGAGTTTGTCGTCCAGTTTGTGTATTTTATTGACTTTTATCGATCGATCAAGTGTTTGTTTTCCTTGGAAGGGATGTATTTCATGGTAGAATGTCATATAATCGCTACGTATACTCTCCCATAGAAGTATTCCACACTTATACCTCACCTCTCCCTCTCTACGATTACCTGTTCCTAGCTATGATCAACCGTCCCTACCTATGATCAACTGTTCCTAGCTATGATCAACTGTCACTAGCTATGATCAACTATCCCTTAGCTATGATCAACTATCCCTAGCTATTTTCAACTATCTCTTGCTATTTTCAACTGCTCCTAGCTGTCATCGCACTTTAAGTTTCTAATTTAGCTCCAGTTTCTAATTATCTGCTTAGAACTACCAAATTAAGTTTAAAGTAAGTTGGATTAAGGCACTCTTACCACGAAAACCACATATGTTCAACCTCTTTCACCTCCTCCGTGTCCCGATCTGACAGATCTCAACATGCATTTTCACCTCGTGTTCCACCAATGTCAATCATGACGAGGTCAACCAAAGGCATTCGTAACACTAAATTCCGATCATACCTAACTCAACAAAAACAAATGTACTGGGCCCATAGGCACAGCACAAAAAGCTTATCCCAGTCATAAAGATATCATTTATATCACACATGTGTGATATCACTCTCGACCAATCAGCTTTCAGTATTTTCGCGCGCTGTCACAGTGTCAAGTGCTTCAACTTCCATTCGAGATTGTTTATCTTGTGCTTTTCGGTCTTTTTCCTTGCTAAAAAAAAAAACGACAAAACTATGGCATCAAGCAGATTTGTTGATATAACTGATGAAGAGCTGAGGGAGTTTTCATGCCGACTTGCCTCAAGATCGATTGCTTCATGAACTGAAACCATCTGTCTTAAACGAGCTTCTGTCTAAGTTTCTTTATATAGTTAGAAAGAATGACGGTTCCGAATACGAGCCATCGTGTTTACGAAGATTTTTTTCTAGTATTCAACGATATTTGAAGAAAGAAAACTCCGGTGTGACAATTTTTAACGATGCTCAATTCAAAGCCCGGGAGGGGGGAGGGGGGGGGGGGGGGGGTACTCCCCTATATTTGCTATACGGGTATGTGGTTTTTCGGCTTTTGGGTCTGGGGTAGGGTGTCATTTTTTGACAGTTTGTCTGGGAAAGGATATCATTTTAGTCTCGGATAGGGTTAACGATTTGGTCATTTTTGTCTGGCGAATATGCTACGCTTTCTGCCGGCACAAAAAACAATGAAAACGTTAGTAAATATTGATTGCAATCTGTTGAAAAACCGTCTTTTCCGTCTTTTAGTCTGAGATAGGGTGTACAATTCCTAGTTTTAGTCTGGGGTAGGGTATGTAAAATCAAAATTTTAGGTCTGGGATAGGGTCAAGGTTTTGAGGTTCTGGCGGCACACCCCTACCCAAGTTGGGATGGTAGTAACTCCCCTCCTACCCCCCCCCCCCCCCCCCCCCCCCCCCGGGATTCAAAGGAACCATGGCTACCCTCAAAGCAGAACAAAAAGAGCCTTGAAGCTTGTCAGATGCCCTTGACAGGACTGGGATCGCTAATAACTGGTAAAATTGCTGGAGGAACATTTGCTTTTAATGTAAATGTACTGCAGAACACTCAAGGACATCAAGAGGAACGCGAGAGCCGAAGAGAGTTTAAGCGAATCAGAGTGTTTGAGACGAAAGTCAATAGTCGCTTCGGCAAGTTTGCAAAATTTGTTGTTGTTGTTGTTTTTTTTTTTAAATGTACTTTATGACTTTATTTCAGAAAATTGCAAATGTTTATTCATATGTTATATTCATTATGTTTCTTATATATAACTTCCTGCAAATTTGGCGCGAACAATATTATTAAAACTTATTATCAAAACAAGTTGTAACGAAACCATTGTTGATAATAAAAAAATAAATTTTGAATTTCTTTCATTGTTATATAATAAACAGAACGCGCGAATGAGTGGGATATCTTTTCAACACGAGAAGATAAAATTTATATCTCCAAGCGTCCATGTAATATAATCTATTTGTTGCTGTATATTCGGTGTTTTTCTATTGGATAACATCGCGCGCGTTAGCCATTCAGAAACCTTATCTTTGAAACGACAATACCACAAAATATTGTCGTCTTAAAAATATAAGAAACTATTTAGTGAATTGCGATACTTATATTTATTCAGAAGTTACTTTGATTGACGTAGAGATGAAAGTAAGTTCTTATGTGTGAGTGTGTGGCACCAGCCATACAAATACAATAGACGACACATTTAAAATATTTGAACAGAAAAACCGCAGCTGCACTATACACACAAAGAGTTCGTAGAAATTAACCAATTCAATAAAAACGACAAATCGAACAAAACTGAAAAAAAACAGTCACTTATTTAGTCTCGTAAGTCACTTACAAGACTTACAAGACTAAATATAAGAATTTAAGTTGAAAATGGAATTTTTTCTTTGCGAACTAGCCACACTTGAAAGCGTAAATTTCTGAAAACGGATAAGTCTGGACGGTCGAAAACGACTGTTCCAAAACTCTTCGCGTAGACCCTATTTTTTTTATTTTTATTTTTTTTCAGAACGGAATATAAAAAATTCCGTTATCAAAGATATCCATGTCAGGCTGAGTTAATTAAGGGACCGAGAAAGAAAATCTCATTATATTTGTTGATTATAGGTATTACGATTATGTCATATTAAGTTAAATAATTAATCCAAAAGAAAATGAAAGATACCTTGTATAACCAATCAGTCGGTAATGGATACAAAGTAACCGTTGGTGTACAGAGAATAACCAATTATACAAATTAAAAATTAGTTTTTACTAGTAGTCTTAATTTGCAGCCTTTTGAATACCATAGTACCATGAATTTACCAATCATCTATATAACCAATCAGAAGGTGAGCAAAAGAGTGGTTCATGGTATCAGGAAAATGGCAAATTGTACAAATTAGAAAGACGTGCTTCACAAGAGTTTTTATTATTCAAGTTGATCATCTTGTCTCTTTTAAATGGTGCTTTTGGTTGCAATTTTCTCGTTAATTAAGCAAAAGTCTAACTGCTACATGAATATTTATCGATTCTGTGGACTTCTGTCCCATAACTCAACTGAGGACTTCTGGTTACACAATAGATGTGCCGACGGACATCGAAGCTTGTGCCATTTTTACCAACATCCCGGCAGGATTCATGCAGTCAAGTGCATACGAAGAGAGGCAACAGTAAACGCTCCACATTTTCTTTCAAAAAAATTAAATACGTGTTTTGGTTGGCTTTTTTTCTTATCCTCATTCTGTAAGAAAAGAAATCATCCAATTTCTTCTCGACCCTGGAATTGACATTAGGTAAGTCAAAAATATCTAATTTATTTTCCATTTGTCACTTGACGGTCGAAGTTGGGGATTTTTTCCTGCAAGCGAGAGAGACGCGCGTGAAAGATATAGAGGATATTACATGGCCGCGCGGAGATACGGATTTTATCTTCGAGTATCGAAAAAATATCTCAAACTGAGATGTTTTCAACACGAGAAGATAAAATCCGTATCTCTAAGCGGACATGTAATGTTCTGTTTATTATATAAAATACAATGAAATAGCAACTGTTATTTTTAAATGTTTTTTATTTATTTTATTGACGTTTGCAATTGAAGAACTAATAAATAATCCTAATACAAGTGTAAGAAGCTGGCTTAGAACTTAGCTTGTCCGGCAATGTACAAAATAATCTACAAACATATTTTAAGAATTGAAGACAAATGAAGTTAAATGGTATGAATAATTCCTTAATAAAAGTCAATTTAATCAAGTTAACATGCCTTTAAAATATGAAGGTTTTAAAGTTCACTGATATAAACGGAGATTTACTACGACTCGGGTCCGAGTTCGAGTTCGAGCTAGTTCAAGTTCAAGTTAGGTACCAGTTTAGTCAAACAAGTTTGGAAATACTAGTGATATATAAAAGAAATTTTAAAAAGAAAGTATTGTAAGATTTCATTGATTTCATAAACTAGCGTATGGAGGTTTTGATAAAAAAATGTATTCGAAATTTGCTCGCCAAGTGTTCGCTCAAGCAAGTTTGACATTATCTTCGAGTTTACAAAACCGAAGTAAGCTTAAGCTTATTTGAAACATGAAGTAATACTTATCAAAAACGAGCGCGAGTGTTTCACCGAGAAACTGATGAAATCTATTTCGAGGTGTTTGGAGTTCCCTGATGAAACACGAAGCACGAGTTTTCAATGATCTTGCTTCTCAAACAAATTAATAATGAATGACTTCAAAAATATAACATTAGTTTTAGCTGTAATTGTTCCGAAGAATGAATCATTAAGTCTGAAAACAATGATTCGCTTAGTCTTATTATGTCGATTTGAAAGTGGTACCAAAGACTTCATTTTATACTATATAAGCCCCCTGGGAGAGAATAAATTTGCTTATTGCCTAAGGCAGCTATATAATAGATTAATAGCAAGGCTTCTCGGAGTACAGAGTACCACCTCAAGTACCTCTACAATTTCAAAGGAAACACTTTCAAAAACTGTAAAATTAACTTGTAGAGTGCAAACAATTAATCCGTGAAACACTAATTACTAATTAGTACCAAATAGAAAACAATGGAATTTGCATGAAATTGTGCTATCTAGTATGATTAAAGTTTCACGGTAATATTGTTTGACTCTACTACGATGCAAAATAGTTTTAAATTGACTACTAGTAATTGTTTGATCATTCATTTGACAAATCAATATTTGTTATTGCCAATCTGACTAAAGATGATCTGCAAATGTGAAAAAATGAATCATTTATAGGATACTCATGCCGTTGATTGACTAGTTGACTGCACTCAATTGTAGCTGGATAATAGAAAATATCATTACTTAAACAGCTACAAGATTAGTTTAAATAATAATAAAAGTAAAAGCCGATTTAGCAATGTTTAAATTTTGAACTTTTTAACAAATAATTAGTGATAAACCTATAAGGAAAACATCAAAAATAAAATTTAAAAAAATAGATAAAAAAAAAGAAAAAAAAAAGAAGAAAAAAAAAATTAAGATGTTAGAAAAATAGTTAGATAAGTAGGTCAATAAACAGGCAAGACAGATAAAAAGGAGAAAGCGGTGGAGAATAAAAGTGAAAAAGAGAGTGAAGTGTAGTGAAAAGAATGGGAAATTACTTTTATGCTAATGAGATCCAAAGACCACGAGTTTGGATCTAATTAAATCAGTGTTGGATCGTGGTATCAAGGGCATACACGTGACCTTATCGTAAGCATCCAATTGGTTTTTCAAGTCATGAATTATTAATGCATTTGAGAACTGAGGTTATTATGATTATTTTTAAAATGTTCTGGGCTAAAATTTATCATTCTAATTAGAAATACAAATCGTCAATGGAAGAATAACTGTTTTTACGATTTCTTTGTCATTCAAACAACATGAGAGCTTTAATAAAATCAAATTTTCTTTGAAGTGTAAGTTTGAAAGAAAAAAAAAAAAGTACGATATTTTCCCCTCAACTGTAGCCGAAAGTACAAGATATATAGCTTGAAATTTCCCTTGTCCTTGTACCACATCGCCAGGAAATTTTATGTCATAAAAGTTGTAAAAGAGAATAAAAAATTTTGTTTCAGAGAACCATTACATTCAGAAAACAGACGTCAATACCGAAAAAGTGCTATTTTCCCCGTCAATCAAACGCTATGAGCCAATCACCATGTTATATTGAAGGCTCCCTCTCGATCAACCGTATAGGAGAATCGCGAAACATTTTTGTTGTAATCAATGAAAGTATTTAATAAAAAATAAAAAAAACTAGAAACAACGTGGTTCTCAGGGGTAACGCTCGCAGGATCACAAAAACGAACGAAGTAAATTGGTACCTAACTCGAACTCGGTCTCAAAATCGACTAACTCGAGCTCGAACTCGAACTCGAACTAGAGTCATAGAAAATCTCACATAAACGGCTAGTTATTCTCCTGGCTACTTCCACTATCCGACGCGATGCACAACACTCGTCGAAACTTCTTTCTTGGTTGAGCCTGAGGGCTACTTTTTTGAGGCATATTTATATTAAGAATACCCCCGGTTATAGTGTTTCCATGAAACATGGCTTGAAGCTGGTTTTCATGGATTGAGGAGTTTAGTGAATTTGATGAGTTTGCTTGAATGAGCTGTTGTGTGTTTGTTGGTGAAACACGGATCCTTGAAACACTGAACGAACTTCACCCTTAGATGTACTTAAACTGAGAATTTTTGAAATGTTTTCCATTTGACTAGGTCGAAGACAACTGTAATCATTCACTGACAGGAAGTTTTTATGGCCTGTAATATGAACGATTTGGTTTGGAGTGACGCCATTGTCCTGTAATTTTTTGTACTTTTGTCTTTCGGCCGGCGTTATTTATTCACGCCCATGGGTTGTGCTTTAAACCAATTGCCTTCAGACTGTTTTCCTTGAATGGAAGTTTTAAAGTAGTTGACAGAAAGATAAAGTGGCGAGTGAGGTTGTATTATTGATTGTGGCCGTTTATCGCGATAAAGCTTGTAGACGTCAAAGACGGTACCAGCGGAAGGGGGCGGGGGATGCGAAGGGGAACTGAAGCCCCCCTTCAATAGAAAACCAAAACAAAACAAAACAAAACTGAAGAATTACATGCTTTTTTATTGTTTTCCGTTGTGTTGACGGGAGAAACTCAATTAGCCCCCCCCCCCCCCCCCCCTCCCCCTCCCCCTCCCCCAAAATTTTGGCTGGATCCGCCCTTGGACGTGCACCGGATCACACTCAGCTGAAATGTCTTTCTTCTCGTACATTCGTGGTTTTACAGTCCTAACATTCCGTGGGTCATCTCCCGGTCTTGTTTTGGTTTGTCTCTCCGAAAGCACAAGGTACTCTTTTCCCTGGCTGTCAGTTTGATTACTAACATCTCCCCACCATTAGTTCCGTTGTTCTGTACAGCCTCTGAAACCAAAGTGGGCTCAAATCGAACGTTCAAAAGTAGGCAGCCACCTTAATTTGTGTTTTATTTCCCACTATATCGGTTTCTTCACGAAATAATAGCATATTTAACGTTGCACTATAGTGTGAGCCTTAAACAGACTGCGTTTTTCTATATTGCCAATGTCCTTTAACGTCATATAGCGTTTTCTTCTTAGCATTTTCGTATCACGGATATTCCAGTTCAGTTCGTCTGTCGTTTTACTACCGAGTGAAACGCACGTTCACTGGCAGCGCCGTAAGTACGGCACTCATAGTGTATCCATGGCAACGTTTTATTTTCACACGTGAGAATAACCTGTTATCTTCACGTGTGAAGATATCAATTTTTCGCGCGAGAGATTAGCTGATATTTCATTGGATTTATATAATAAAGCTTACATATCAGAGAAATAATTAGTTAAAACATATATTTTTGGTGTGTTGTTATAATAAGGTGACCCAGTTAGAAAACTAATTATGGTTTTGAGACGACAATACCACGAAATATTGACGGCTAGTTGGGAAAAATACATTTGGTATTGGGCGGAATCGTATCAAAATCATAATTAGTTGTGTATCGCGATTCTAAAGAATTTAGCACAAAAAAAGGGAAAAAACTGACCGATATTCGCTGATTAAGGATGGTGGGTACAGTTCGCGACCCATTTTTATTTGAATGAAACTGTGTCAGTTATTTAGAGTACCCAAGGGGCTATCTAAAAATGTGAAAAAATTGGGGGTCCCCACGCATCCAAGCGAGATAATTGTCATTAAAGACCCGATGACGTGAGCGCATTTTGAAGCACTTCAAAAAATCACATATCCCTTATGTTTGGCTTAAGTACATCGAAATATTGTCTAAAATAATCTCAAACATGAATATTTTTCATATTGATAAAAAGATTTGAAGTTGCAAAGGTGAAAATACATTTTTTTTCTGCTTTTGCACAAAAGTAGGTAAATTTTCAATTTTGGACAAAAACACAAAATCAAAAAAGAAACTACTCAGAATTATTTTTATTTTTGAAATAGCACATTCAAAATTATCTTAAGTGTTTACAAAACATACCAAGCAAATAAAAAAATGGGGTCGCCATGCGTTTTTTGTAGTTATAATTTTTTGAATATCAGATTTCAAGCTTTTTTCAAGCGATGGTTACAAATTTCCTCCACCCCTCCCCTGAGAGACGTGGTTTAGCATTGCATTATGGGATGGTAAACATGGCGGACTACTGCAAGAACTACTAGATCAAGAATACGGTCACTAAATGTGCTAGAGAATGCAATAAGAAAACCTTGTAGGGATAACTGAGAATTGAATAAAGCCCCAAGAGTTTCATAGAAGAAACTAAGTGTTTTATAGTAGGTGAAATTTCAGTTTAAAACTCCGAATTCGCATTGAATGTAAAACAAACTACCAAGAGTCCAAACTTTTTTTCGTCGATCAATTCATGAAGTTTAAGTGCCTCTTTACATTCACTACACCCACTTTTTAACTGCTACATCAGGTAATCTAACTCAATAATTCGCTCTCCTTCAATAATATTTTGTGTTTGTTTTCAAGTTTTTCTCTCTTGATCTTTTTCGTCTAGTTTTTGTCGCTTCATCGGTACTCTATTTCTGCAAATCTACCATCTAGTCGTCGTTTTCTCCTTTTCACAACTTTGACTTTTATTTTTACAGTACTATTTAACTGTCCCATATAGACACACACGAACAAAATTGCTATTACAAAAAAATGATGACAACAATGATCACGCATTTATTTCGTTTTGCTGTTGTTGATATTTTTGAAAACATTGGAGTTCCTGTGGACTACGTAATGTGCGCAGTAAAAGTGCGCGCTGAGAACTGTACCCACCATCCTTAAAAGCGAAATTCTCCTTACGAGCGCGCACTATGGCGCAAGCAGCAAGCATAAAAAATTTGACGCGCGCGCGGTCAAGCTTTCCTTTTCGTCGCGCCTTAGCTAATCAGAAACTTTAATTTCGAAACGACAATCTCACAAAAATATTGTCGTCTCAAAAATCTAAGAAGCTATTTAGTGAATCGCGATATATAAAACGATGTAGCAAATACCGCAAAAATACGGCAAATAAGCCTTCTTTTTAACAGTATCCAGCTACGTGTTGCAATGTCATTCAAGTACAAGAAACCTTAGCATCCTACAAAAAAAGGACTGAATTTCGTTGAAATTCTTCTACTGCGAAAACAAAACAATGATGTATTCCTATTTCTTAAAATATTTCATTTGCTATATAATATTAAACATGAGTTTGTCGACACCTTTATACGAACATGTCACGGTCCTGATTTTTTCACCAACACTAAAATAACACTGAATGAAGGTAAAAAATGGGGGGAAAAGCTACTTGCCTAACAAAATTTAATTAATGTTATTTCATAAATCAATCTTTCTCTATTTATTTATTTTATCTTTATTTATGTTCGCATTCCAGGGGTGTTCCTGATTTCCAAAAAAAAAAAAAAAAAAAAAAAGATTTCGTGCCAGCGACCTGCCAGCGATGGGCAAGGTCTTTACATCAGCTTTTCTTTAAACATTCTAAACGCTTTGTTGTAGTAGTCTTAATAGTCCTTTTTCCTTTTTCCTATTTTCAGCTAGTATAGGCCTAGAGTTATTTCAGAGCCGGACCCGTGTTTAGTGAGCTACAGATTATTAAAGGAAAGGATGTCAAATAGCAGCAACTTATCCACGAAAGCCGTATTTTTCCCCAAGAGAACTTTCCTCGCTTGGTTGCATACCTTCTTAGTAGTTGGTTTTCTGATCGTTGTTTTGAATCTCGCTACGATTGTCATATTTGTTATCAACAGACATCTTCGTCGTCGTAGTGTTTACTGTCTGATTAACTTAGCAGTGGCTGATATGTTGCATGGAATTCTTCACATCACAGAATCTTTAATAATCATTGGAGAATACAAAGGGTTAATTCGTGACTTGGTTTATCGGAATATTATGTACATCTTTTTTGATATCTCTCTTGCATTGTCCTTGTTCTCCTTGCTTCTAGTTTCTCTTGACCGTGTCTACGCAACGTACTTTCCCTTTGAACATCGAACAACACGACTCAGAAAGTATTGCGCAGTGTTTGCCATCACGTTTGTCCTATCTATAAGTATCGTAATCATACACAATTTCGTTCTGAGAGGACAAGTACTTCAGGTGTTTTCTGTTCTTTTCATTTTTTCGTTGTATTTTCTTTGCTTGGTTATCATCTTCACATCATACTCAGCAATATTTATCAAAGTCAAGATCCAAGCAAAGCGACTTCAACCAAATCAACAACAAACTGCTGCCATACAAATGAGACAGAAACGTGAACACCATCTTGCAATGACGCTCTTTATAGCTACTATCTTGTCTTTAATAACATGGCTACCATTCGTCGCTGGGCGTATTACTGAAAAGATTTCAAGTCTTCGGATATATTATACTGGTAGATTTGTATTTACTTTAATTCGACGCACCAACTCACTAATCAATCCAATAATCTATGTGTTCGGAATGAGAGATTTTAGGAAAGCCTTGACACGACTGATTTTTAAATGTTCAAGTTACCAACGGCAAATTCATGGAATTGGTAACCACGGTAACCATGGTAACCAATTAGCGCGATGGCAATCACGTGCACCAAACGGCTCTTCTCTGCAACAGGAAGAGCATTCGTAGATGTTTTCTTCCAATACATTTTTATCTTATGGTTTACTATCAGGGTTGACTACTGGTCCGCTTACCGATCATTACGGATCACTTGCTCAAGACGACATTTTTACACGACCAATCAGCTATGCTGCAAGTTGTATATTTAGTACATCAAGTATAATTGAATGCTATTATCATATAAATTCTCGTTTTCCGTCGTTTTGACTGGCCAAGTTAATTGCAAATAACTACCTACCAATAATATTCAGCTCATGAGCATTATGACGTAAAGTCGTTTGGCTGTAAATATAGTCATGCGCAGTAACGTAGCATTTGCGGAAACATGTCTCGATTTCCCGAGCTGTCAGAACTTAATAGACAGCAAAAACAGACTTTAGACTCCAATATCAGAGAAATTCAGGATAAAAATGTTTTAGAAAACAAGAAAATAAATTTCGCTCTCTTTAACTCTAAATTTTATTAACGGCTTTGGCAGCTTGTCACAACAACGACGGTCACACCTAATAAAATTACTGGGTACAAGTAGCAGGTGAAAGCAAATTAGTAGGGGTACACTTGCATTATGACGTCTTTTACTACCACCACCAGAATTAATCGCTTGAACACTTTCTTTTGTTCAGTTAATTAGCAGCAATCGTCTTACTATTCTCATGAGGGAATACAAATTTGATTTAGAAAGAAAATCTCCAAAGCATTTTGGTAGTGGTAGTAAAACGACGCCTGATCATGAAAACGGCCTAATTCATTGTTGTATAATATTTGGCATAGGGCAGTTTTCATATGACTGTGAAAAGCTCACGGCACGATCGAGCACTTACGTGACACGGCAAGCAGTACGCCATTCAGACGTCTCAACACTGTCAGAACGCCAGACCAATCACATTGGTATGAAGGGAAGCTGACTTCTCCTCCCTCCTCCCCAGTCTCCTCTCTTCCACTCCTCTCCGCAAAGCGCCGCTACGCAGTCTATAGGCCCCTTCCATTGATTTCCTAGAGGAATTGCTCTGGGGACAAAAACAATACGCCGTCTTTTCTTATGCAAAAAATAAAAAATAAAAATAAAAAAAAATCATTGTTTTGTTTCCAAGAAAAATTCTTCACGGACCTCAGTGCAAAGACTATGAGCAAGACCATTGAACACGATGTGGTAAGTGCTTACACAATATTTTGGTCTACAAGATCCCAAGCTGAGCCGCAAAGTTTTCTGAACACTTTCAACAACTGTCATGTATAACTTTTTTTAATATATGTCTTACAACTCCAGTTGGCTGAATAGTCAGCCAATCCAAATGTCTTCATTCATAGTGATTCAGATTTACTTATCAGTAAAAAAACTTTTTACAATAAACATACAGCCAATTTTTCGTTTAAAATAGTTAGAAAACTCTTTGAATTACATGTATTTTTAACCAAAATCGCTTTGAACATATTTGGTTGTGAAGGAACGAATATCATTAAAGATTAAGCCTATGCGTTAAATATTTCACATATTTTCGTCTCTTTCATGTCTTTTGTAATTTTTCTCATGTATGTTATTAATAAGTAATAACGCGATTTCTCGTTCAATTTGGGATAATTTGCACTCGTGCGTACGGTCTCGTGCAATTTCAACTCTTCGAAAAACGCACAATCGTGCAAATTAATCCCAAATTGCACTTGAAACCGTGCTATTACCTACACTTGATAAACTACAGTTTTAGTAGATTTTTACTATTAATATTGCGATTCCTAAGAATTCTCAACAATGGCATTATTTTCACGCGTGAACATATCATGTAATACTTTTTAGTAATAGAGAAAAAAATAGATATTTTGTTGATGATTATGTATTAAAAAAACCATTATTACTTTATTCAGCATGGTATGTACTATTATGGAATGGGAAGGTATGGAATGGGAAGGTACGGGATGGGAAGGTAAGGGATGGGAAGGTACAGGATGGGAAGGTAAGGGATGGGAAGGTATGGGATGGGAAGGTACGGGATGGGAAGGTATGGGATGGGAAGGTATGGGATGGGAAGGTATGGGATGGGGAGGTACGGGATGGGAAGGTATGGGATGGGAAGGTATGGGATGGGAAGGTATGGGATGGGGAGGTATGTGATGGGAAGGTATGGGATGGGAAGGTAAGGGATGGGAAGGTACGGGATGGGAAGGTAAGGGATGGGAAGGTATGGGATGGGAAGGTATGGGATGGGAAGGTATGGGATGGGAAGGTATGGGATGGGAAGGTATGGGATGGGAAGGTATGGGATGGGGAGGTATGTGATGGGAAGGTATGGAATGGGAAGGTACGGGATGGGAAGGTATGGTATGGGAAGGTATGGGATGGGAAGGTATGGGATGGGAAGGTACGGGATGGGAAGGTATGGGATGGGAAGGTATGGGATGGGAAGGTATGGGATGGGAAGGTACGGGATGGGAAGGTATGGGATGGGAAGGTATGGGATGGGAAGGTATGGGATGGGAAGGTATGGGATGGGAAGGTATGGGATGGGAAGGTACGGGATGGGAAGGTACGGGATGGGAAGGTATGGGATGGGAAGGTATGGGATGGGAAGGTACGGGATGGGAAGGTATGGAATGGGGAGGTATGGGATGGGAAGGTATGGGATGGGAAGGTATGGGATGTGAAGGTATGGGATGGGAAGGTATGGGATGGGAAGGTATGGGATGGGAAGGTATGGGATGGGAAGGTATGGGATGGGAAGGTATGGGATGGGAAGGTATGGGATGGGAAGGTATGGGATGGGAAGGTATGGGATGGGAAGGTATGGGATGTGAAGGTACGGGATGGGAAGGTATGGAATGGGAAGGTATATGGGATGGGAAGGTATATGGGATGGGAAGGTATGGGATGGGAAGGTATGGGATGGGAAGCTATGGGAAGGGATAGGAGAAGGAATGGATAGGAGAAGGCAAGATTGAATAGGATAGGATAGAGAAGAACAAAATGGAAGAAGAAAGAACAAAATAGTAATATGAAGCAGTGACAGAATAATGAATATATGAACGAATAACTTTAGTTAAAGACCCATTGTCACTTACCGTGATGCACCGCGGTCACAGATGAATTTCGTGGTCCATCAAATTCAAAGATTCATATATTGAATAACAACTTCACATTAAATCCTTTTCCGACATAGCACTAAGGCACAAAAATGATTCGTTTACATTCTTTTAGGGCTTTAGAGACTATCTAAGAGTTTATTCAAAAGGTTAGAATTTTTTTTTCAGTGGTGACACGATTCAAAATGTAAACAAATTGTGATGCATCACGGTAAGTGGCAATGGGTCTTTAAACACGGAAAATCAGCAGTCAAATAAATAAAGTTACTGTTTTGCAAGATTGCCGTGTGCAAATCCGAAGAATTATAATGAAACGTGGATCAGTTTGCTCTTAAATTCAGCTAATGAACCAGCGTTTCTTACTTCTTGGGGTAACCTATTCCATAAGTCGGCACCACTATAGCTGAAAGATCGTTTTAGGTAATTAGTGCGCGGTGCGGGTAGGGCTACTTTGCCTTCATGATTACGTAACTCATATTTAGTTATATTTTGGAGGAACAATACATTCAAATACGCCGGGGTGAGCTTATTTATGGATTTTCGCCCCCTGTAGGGGAATCCGGAATCCGGAATTGGAATCCACGAAATTTTAGGCTTTGAAATCCGGAATCCAGCACTCTGGAATCCGGAATCCAGGCCTTGGAATCCGGAATCCAGGCCTTGGAATCCGGAATCCAGTTTATAATGGAATCCGGAATCCGCTACTTTGAAATTCAAAGTATACACTCAAATGCTATCGCCTTGACCTAGACTGAACCGATGTAGCCCCTTCCCCACTGTGTAATATCTCCACCAAGAATATCTGTCATCGGATGCTGATTTAATTGATAGACGATTCTACTTATACCGGCAAGTATATCACTAATATAATTTTCAGAGAAAGTATCTGAAAATTAAATATCTCGAAAATTTGGGATATATGTCTGTCTTCGTTTTAGTTTGGGGATTTTCAAAGCTGGAGGATGAGATTTACTGGAAAAAATATTTGTCAAGAAAAAAAATTGCATGGTTGTTATATGTTTCAACCCCATTATGAGCTCCTTGCGACAACGACAACAACAACAATAAACTATTTGGCACTGTATACTAGAAGTACATAGGTGTTTTTTTCAGATAATCAAAAAATATAAAAGTATATTATTTCAATTTCTAAAGTAGCAAAATACATTGATGTATTTTAGATAATTTGTCGTAATTCAAGCTTTCTAGCTATTGTCTATAAGGAACCCGTTTAGAAGCTATCTTTTATAATTCTTCTCTTGCGTTATTAAACGGTTCGGCATATAGATAAAGATTATTCCAAGTTCTTTGTATCTTTGTACATTTTCAAGTTTTTCATTATTGATATAGAAATTAAAGTTCATTACTCATTCTTTTTCCACTACTGTTAAAAAAAACATAATTTTAGTTTTCTCTATATTAATATATATTTTAGATGTGTCATAAAACTTTTGCAAGTTGTTCAATTGGGGTTGGAGAGCTGATTTCGTTTGTTACTCAAAACAAAATGCTGAATGCCTATTCTTTATTTGCTTCTCCCCCTCCCCCCCCCCCAACCCCCCCCCCCAACCCCCCCCCCCCCCCATCCTACACTCAATATTTTTCTCTCTTTGTTTATTTCTACAACCTCCCAAGTTCATCATATTCTTATTGACGCAGTCAAATTCACAGTGATAAAGATTTTGTAAAACTTGGGCTCCCTGTGGGAAAAGCAAGATGGCTTATTTGAAGCTATTTCAGCCCATAATACACACGGGCCTTTGGAAATTAGGGTACCCCCAATAGTGAACTTTACTCAAAATAATAAAAAAAACATTCAATAAAAACTTCTGCAATGCAATTAGCTAACATTGTGTGTATATTAGCGTCGAAAAAAGAACTTTGGTCACCTTACTTCTAGCACTTTTTATTCTTCGTGCCGCCTAAACATATGTAGTCGTTTCTTCAGGAGCTTCTTGAACTTTGTATATAATGATAAGTAAACTCCCCCCCTCCCCGAGGACCAAAAATCTTCAGCGGTCGTGATTAGAAATATTCAGGGGGCACCACAGGCAGCCCAAACTAAGTTCCTGTGTATGGTTTATAAGGGATTGTATGGGAGTTAATAAATCAATAAATCACTTTATTAAGTGTCTAGTCGTTATGATGAAGTAATGATGAAGACATAACAACAACCCGATACTGTGCTGGTATACGCCTAGCGATGCCATGCATTTTGTACAGAAGGGGGGACAACTGTCCTTGCAGCAAATTCTGAAAAGGGTATAGAAGCCCCTCCACTGGCCTGTTATTCATTGGCTTCTTCCTAAGAACGCTTACTAGTTTTACTCTTTGAAGCGTAAGAACAGTTGACTCCTGCTAACAAAAAAGACGCCTCGTGTATACCCGGTAAATCTAGCGCTGTAGAATTGAATGTAATCAGTAAAAACGTGGTCTTGAGATAACATATAGAGACGGCTGTCGTCTCGTAACTGTCATCTCCAATCGTAAAACAAAACCACGAATGGCATTAAAAGATTAAAAAGAAAAAAAATCTTCGCTTGTACAATATAGATTTCAAAATTTGACTTTTGGATTTTTCATGACATACGTATTTGGTCATAATAGCGCTGTTGGGCATTGCAGGTGGTTCTCAAGGGCTTTTTTTCGAACGTGCTGCTAAAAAAAACTGAACGCTGAACAGCATTAAAACCCGGTACATCTTTCAGCTTGGTTTTGACCCAGAATTAGCTGGCTAGCTTTCAGCCGATAACCTTAACGCAATCACTACCATTTCCTCTATCAGCAGACACCTCAATACGTTATAAGGGAGTGCTTATCTGAATAAGTTTGAAGCCATGAATAAATTAACACTGGTTGTAAACACTTGGTGTTTCTTAATGAATTTGGAACCCGTCGAAGCGAATCATTCATGTTTGCCTCGCTCGTTTAACACGGAAACATCGAATAAAATATCCTGATTCAATTCTCTGGGAATGAGGAACGTGAACGAAGAGGTTCCTCTGGAGCCGAAAGGTGACAAGTCAGCAGAGACATATGTTGTGAATAAAGGACCAAAAGGAGGATATATCTTCACCAAACTGAAGCTTCTACTTCTGCTTCTTCTACTTATAATTCTTATCATCATTATAATAATTCTAGCCGCTTTACTCGGTGCAGAACGAACGAAAAACGGAGCTAAAGGTGAGTAAGCTATAGAAATATAATACTATATTTTAAAAAATCATCGTTGTTTTTAAGGGTTAACAATTTTTCCTTAAAAAACATAAGGCTTATTATGATTTATAGAATCTGCTCCTTTTAAAAAATACATACATAAGTAAATATATATTTGTTTGAAAAGAAAAAGTCAAGACAACATTTTTCCCGACAAGCCTGTTTCGTGAATTGCTTCACTCTTCAGGGGATTTAAGTAAGTATATATATATATATATATATATATATATATATATATATAGTTTGTATTATATATTCATATATATTGAGTGACATACTTATGCTTAGGAATGGTAAAAATTTAGTGTTATAATTTTTGTCGACAATGAAGCGTGGTGAACTAGACGCTCTATCTCCCATGCATTCGCTTCTCGGCAAGGAACCTGTCTGTCTTTTCTCACATCTAGCATAAATAAAAGATAAAGATACATGTTTGATATACTCTATATTACTAAGATTGCCTGATAAATCTTGAGTGTGTCTTACCGCTAACACTTTTTTAAAAGGACCAACATAGAAGCTGTACTTGGAGACTACTCGAAATCTTGTTGATGAATTTTTTATGAAAACTTAAGTGAAAATGTATGCATTAAACTACATGTATTTTTGACTTCAGGGTTGAAAAAAAAATCTGACAAATTCGCATATTGGAAACTTTTCTAAAGGAGAAAAATTCCTTACAAAATATGTATCGATCTTAATATATATCAGTCAATTAGAAACTCGAAAATGTTGTTTTAAAATCAAGAGGTGTTTTTGAAAAAAAAAGCCAAAACAAATACCCGTCACGCAATACCAGCGTAGGAGGTCACGCAATGGGTTTTCACTAAAACATTAGTCAGTTTTCATTCTACTTTTCAGCATTTTCCCCCCCTTTTTTTCTACTTAGTGTTTGAAAGTTTTATCTGTGCCATTATTTTTAATTATTAATATTTTTCAAGCTTCAGTCACTAAGAATCAAACATTATTTTTAGTTTGCATATTTTGCTTTACTAATTTATTCTGCAGTTTATTGTTGTAAATCAGACGGTTAAGATAGCCATGCTGTTTCAGTATGGGAGACTATCAATGCGTTTAATTAACCATTCTGAGGCTGAGGAAAAACACTCGGTCAAGTTGACATTGAAGTGCATTGTGGGATTGTTTTAGGTGACGAAGCAGACGCCATCTTGAAAATATGCTCCATAAAACATTCACACAATTTTGCAATGCCAGCCGACCAGGGTTTTTTTCAACCTCGAATCGGATTGGTTAATGGACCTTTCTATATCTTGGGTGTAATGTTTTCCCATTTCATACCACTTGAAATTCTCTTTAGAATAAGATTATATGTTCGATTTGTGATCCATATTTAGCCCCCCACTTTTTGTGAAATTTTAATACATTTTCAATAAACTCAGCTCCCCCACCTTGCCATACAATGTCACTATTGAGACCCCCCAATCAAAAAACTGCTCCGCCGTCCCTGATGCACGTGGTTAACACTAGATCGTAGTCGATTTCCGATTTTTTACAATCTAAAGTTTCAATCTACGTACACGATCACGACTACAAAGACAGTGCCTCTCTAAAAGTTAAACACTCAAACTCGTTCTCGTACAGTCGTCGTCGGATCTAAAGGTCTCTATTCATGTGGCTTCTCATGTACAGCCGTTAAACTCTTGGACATAACTTGTGGTCTGAAATATCATATCCAAGGTAAATAGGTCCATTTCAACAAAACTAAGTACCCAAACCGCCATAGACTAAACACGATATATGACTCTTTCGTAGCCCAATACCATGACAGTAGGTCGAATGGTGGAAATAATAGCCCACATAATAGCAAAATATCTTAATCACTTTCAGTGTAAGTCGTTTTACAGTTATCCTGCGCTTTAAACCTTCTGTCTGCGCATGCGTACTCGTTTAAAAAATCGAAAGTACTAGCAACAGTAAATTGAAACAAGCATGAAAATGCGGAACAGTCTTTTTAAAAATACCAGGTTTGAGCATGATATTATTATTATTATTATATATATATTTTTTAACATCATTGGCGTATTTTGCTCATCTTAGATCACGCTTCATTCCCTTCATTTATTTATTCTAAAAAAATCGTGCCTTCTGATTTGCTGTTTGAGTGGTCGGTTCTACTCAGTATCTGCCCGCGGTCGCCGTCCGGTATCATGAGACCACTAACAATGATTAAAATCATTTACTACTCTTTGCAACAAAAACTTAAATGAATGGCCGGGAATTTGCCTACGTGATAACTATTTTCACCCCTTTGCGGGCTAACGTTGGACCCTTTCGTAAAAAGTCTTAAAATTGATGTAAACACTTGATAGGAAAGGATTTAACTGCATTAGTTAAAAAATAAATTGGGTGGCCACGGTTACGCGCATTGCACTGTAAAATAAAACAAAACAACAACCACAACCACAAAACAAATATTCTCTGGCCTGATCAAGGCGATAGGACAGCTAAATAACTTGATAATTTGAATTTAGCATGTTTGATCATATTTAGATCTTATTAACCGAGCGGGAGGTCTGTACGGGATAATCTTGATCGAGGTCGGAATGTACAGACCGAGCGCAGCGAGGTCTGTACCCGACTGAGCTCAAGATTATCCCGTACAGACCGACCAAGCTATACTTTTCCTCACAGATAGTCCCGGTGGATCAGTCGCTAAAGAAAAGGGTCCAGGAAACTTAACAACTCCTGCTCCATCATCAGCCTCACCTACAGGCGTGTGGTCCAATACACGACTTCCTGATTACATTGTCCCTACACACTATGATCTACATATGCTGGTCGATCCCAACAACGATGGGTTCAGTGGAAGCGAGGAAATCGTTATTAATGTTATCAAGAAAACGCCTACCGTGCTGCTGCATTCAAATGGCCTGGATGTCACAGAAGTCAAAATAGAGAATTCAAACAAAGGTTAGTATTTGAATTAGCTAGCTAGCTGCCCTTGGACGCATTACCTCCTGGTGCTTTAAGTTTGTATGTGTGTGCCACAGGTGTGTATCGATCTACACAAGATTGCAAAATCATTGCTAGGTTCAAAAAATGAGACGGAAATGGTAGATGGGATGTACGTTAATTTAGATTTATCTAGTGATACATATGTCTCGTATAAGATTCATAAATTGTTGAACTGACAGAGAGCACCAAGATTTTTTAACGTAATTAGATATTTTATATCGACTTATGTCATTTCAGAATATCGTTAAATCTTTGAGCCTTTACGTTTTATGTTATGAACCCCGACCATCATTTTGTAACTAAGTGTACACGAGGCAAACTTCTATGATAGCGAATGTTTCCTCGCATCATAAGCAACTACACAATAAAAGGTATCAGTCAGATGCGTTTTCTTTCCTTACAGGATTAACATTAAAACTGCTCAGTTTATATCGTTGCATTGATTCCTTTACCTCGCCGGATTGCATGACTTGTAAAAGAATGCTTGATTGCAGTTTTGGTCAACTGTCAGTAATAACGGTCTTTGCTTGCAAAAGTATCAAACATATTTTTTAAATGTTTTTTTTTTCCAGATGTAAGCACGATAAAGAAACATTTTGATTTTCCGAAAAACCATTATCACGTGATAGAAACCGCTGAACCACTAGTACCAGGGACCTACGTCTTGGAGTTAAAGTTTAAAGGAACTTATAGCAAATCACTTTTTGGGTTGTTCAAAGGAACCTATAGGAGCAAAGATAATAAAGAAGCGTAAGTACATGGCATAGTTAGAAGTAATACCCTTTATCTAATTCATAGTTCAATGTGTTGACATGTTTTGTCTTTTTCAGACCACGTGTCTGTTTCTCTTTCATTTTCTTCGCTGTTGTTTTATTCTTTTATTCTTTTATTTTTTTATCAACAAGCTAGATTCCGTAGATTCTCGATCTGTGAGTTATATTTATAGCCGGGACAGGGGACACCATAGACCAACGCTGGACATGTGTGGCCGTGCCTTGACTTAGATCCACCCAGATACAGGGTTCAATCTGTGAGTTAGCCATGCCCTGACTTAGATCAGCCCAGGAGTTGTTTCAGGGTTCAATCTGTGAGTTAGCCGTGCCCTGACTTAGATCAGCCCAGAGGTTTAGTTACAGGGTTTTATCTGTGAGTTACTCGTGCACTGACTTTGATAAGCCCAGAGATTGTTTCAGGGTTCAAACAACGTTAGCCTTGTCCTGTCTTTGATTAGCCAAAAGATTGCTTTATGCTGGAGAGGCTATTTTGAGGCCTCGTTCGTCCAAAATACAGCTCCGTAATTCCATGCAACACCCCATGTATGTCGATACTACAAGTCTTCCTTTGAAACTCAGAAATAAAGCAGGCTGAATCGTGTTTGACAAAGTCTTTGTAGAACGACACTTTCATACAAATCCCTTTCAACTTTAGGTCGTTCGTTTCAATGCAATTTGAGCCACTGGACGCACGAAAGATGTTTCCGTGCTTTGACGAGCCCGCCATGAAAGCAACCTTCTCCGTGGACATTACCCACCCTATAGACATGATGGCCTTATCCAACAACATCGCAAAGGAGAAGAAAGACAAGGGGTCTACAAGAACCACCTTCTTTGACAAGACACCTGTAATGCAGACCTATTTGGTGTCAATTGCAGTGGGGCATTTTGAATCGAAAGAGATTACCTCAAAGAATGGTGTAAAGGTGGGTTTACCACTAACACTTTATGCTTGAAGTAGGTGGATCAAATAGATAAGAAATAGTGAAGCAAAACAAAGAACAAAACTTAAGTGTTGGACAATACAGTAAACAATAGAATAATGCTATCCCTTCATTCATATATGCGAAGGAAGTACGGTTAACAATAGAGAATATAAGAGACATTGTATTCCGTCACCCACGAATAATTGTTTTAAGTCACGTCATCCAGGCCAGTTTCTATACATTAACTGTATTGTTGACCCGAATGCCTCGACTTGAAACAATAGTTTGAAGGCAATAGAGCCGCCAATGGTACTAAATGAAACAAGAGAAAATAAGCTAAGAGAAGGAATCTCTGATATTCATGCCTTGTAACCATCATAGGCACCGTGTGATACTATTTTTAGAATCACATTTGCCATCTTTTGCTTTTGTGCACGCCCATACTTCGCGCTCTTCGTTGTCTACATTTCATTTTTTTAACGAATTAAAACATGAGCAGAGTAGAGCGCGCGCAGTACGCGAGTGCAGAAAAACAAACGATCAAATAAATGATCCTAAAAACCACAACAAACATTCTAAAAATAGCATCAAATATCTCTCATGATGGGGCTCGGGGATTATTGTCTTAGTTCATATGCTCTTGATAAAACCATTGCCTTAAAGTGCTAGTATTATTCCGTGTTTTGTTTTTCCTAGATAAGAGCCTTTGCTCAGCCAGGCAAGACTGACCAAATGGACTTTGCTTTAAAGATGGCCAACGAGACATTGACACAGTTGGAAGAGGTTTTTGGCATTCCATACTCCATGACTAAGCTAGGTAACATTAGTACATTTGTTTTTCATCGAAAGTGAGGGTTTCGACTAGGCTTTGTTTAATTGCTTTGTCCACAATGACAAACAAAAGCTACCGGTCAAGTGCTGTCTACGAAATGGTATCTATTGCCTGATGTCAATTAAGCGCATTAACTATATATATATATGTATATGTGTTTATAGATTTGGTTGCCCCACCGGAATGTTATATTGCCATGGAAAACTGGGGCTCTATTCGCTTTGAAGAGGATGGTCTGTTATACAAGAAAGGATTCTCTTCTGAGGAAATTCAACAGGATCTTTTAATGAGATGGCTGCCACATGAGATAGCTCATATGGTAAGAATAGGGAAAGGAATTAAAAGAGAGTAAGAAAGCTGGAAAAGCGAATAGAAGAAAAGGGAAAGACAAAGACAGACGAGGAGAGGAAAGTTTATTAAGGATAATAGACAGAACTGAATAAAATAGAGCCAAGGGGGAATAGTCTAGGAATGAGATGAAAGAATTGCTAAGAGAAAAATTAAGAACAATATTTAATATCACAAATGTTCATGCATATTTGAATTTTACTTTCTTTCCGTTGTCTAGTGGTTCGGCAACCTTGTCACCATGAGATGGTGGGATGATCTGTGGTTGAACGAGGCACTCGCTGATTACTTTAATTATTTTGATGGATCGCCATCCTCTGTTAGCTCATGGAACAGGGTAAGAACAGTTTGTATTATGCAATTGCATGATTGATATTTTAATACTTCGTTCACACGACCTTTTAAACCTGTTTAAATGTTATTTAGTATAACTAGTGGTCGTTCAGACCGTGCGCACGGCTAACTTAATGATTTTCAGCAAACTTTGTTTAACTAAACCTTCTCGGGAAGGTATAGTTTTAATCCTGTTTAAAAATGGCGACCAAATTGAAGGACGTGGAATAGGTACGCAGGTGTAATCATTGTCCATTAGCTGTATCGTTTATTTCACAGGATAAATTATTTCTTCATTCTAACGTGGGTGACGCATTGTTCCTCGATGGACTGGTGAATACTCGTGCAGTCATAACCTCCGTACCTCAGCCAACGATCGACACCTTTGATGATATCGTGTACAAGAAAGGTTCATCGCTGTTGAACATGTTGAAGCATACATTCCCAAGTGTAAACAGGAAGAATTTCATTGCTGGTATGCAGGTACGGACGCGTCGTGTCAGTCTGTTAGAACTCTCAATCATACCATATGTTTTAGGATTTTTGGTTCATCTCGTGGCAACATTGTTGTGTTGTGTATTGCCTGGGGTCTGACAAGCCGTCGGCAATAAAATACCTGAATGAATTGTGGAACGTTTCGATGTAATCCTCTCAGTTTGCTGTTTGCGGCAAGCGATGTAAAATAATGTTTCTTTTGTTATTGCAGAAATATCTAAAGCAACATTCCTACAGCAATGCAGTTGGCGATGACATGTGGTCAGCTTTGCAATCGGTATGTATGTACGTATGTACATAGCATCTGCGCGCAGCAGAATTTTTTTTTTACCTAGCATCAACTTTTATCCAGAAATGACACATTGTAAGAACTCGATCCAAATGACAAAAATGTATATTTGGTGACCAGACAGGGCACGTTACGAAAATGAAGACATCTTGTGAACAAATCATAGCGCGCAGGACCACTGTTCATCCATTCAAAATATAGGCCTTTAGTGCAACGTTAAAACGAAGACGCGATCACGTTTCAAAACCATTTTTCCTTCAAGCGCCATAATACACGGCGTTGTTTTTTCGCGAGTTGTTGCTTTTTCACGCACTAGAGAGAACGTCAACGGCATTATTATTGACAACGGTCGCGCGAGAAAAGCGCTTTGAAAAAAACGTGCTCGCATCATCATCTTCGCGTCGCCGTCTAGGTTTTGCTGTCCTCGTGCTTAAGGTCTCTTAATGTTCATGCAAGGCAATGGTACGTTTGCATTTCTTTTTTTTATAGAGATATTAAAAAAATCAAACATAGCAAGTTAAAGGAATTAAGAATCATAACTGTTAAAGTTTAGTACTTCACCGTGAACAGCCATACCCTTGCAGCACTGATGCACGGGTTTTTCTGTAATCAATTCTACATTTAATATTAATCTCCCAAATGACAACAATATATATTTCCTCTGTTAAAAGGAACGAAATAACGACACCAGGTGATTAAATCACAGCGCGCCAGACGTTCATACATTCAAAATACAGACCTTATTTGAACATACTCTTTCAGCACAGATGCACTTTGGGTTTTTATAATCGTTTCACATTCATTAGTAATAAAGCTTTGGATCTTATTCTCGATTTAAGACATGTTCCGTAAATGAATGTGAAAACATTAAAGAAATTATGGATCCTTGGATGAAAAAGGCTGGTTATCCCGTCCTGACGATCAAGAAATCTAGCACGGCGGCCAACAAGTACACAGTCACGCAAGAACACTTCCTCTACGACATTACCGCTAAACAACAAGATACTTTGTGAGTCTCATTTAAGAAAATTTGGTTGCGTAATTGATAGTTATTATTACTTGATTTGTATTTACCGAGACGCTAGTCTTTTTTTAGTATTTTTTGAACACAATTGAATTTAATAAATAATGAAGAGAGAGTTTTTTCTTCAAATTTTATTTATCTCTGCAAGCGGGACACATCGACAAAGGAGCGTGCGCGCTATATTCACCTGTAGGTGAATATATAACACCATAAGACGTAAATTGTCGCCAGTGATGACCCCGCATTCATTATATTCATTTGTAATATATATATTGGAATTTGAAAGTTGTTGTCTATAACGTTCATGTGTCTACGAGGCAGATGTTACACATTTCTCGTTCTTTGATTTACATCAGATTTTCGGGTTTGTATTGTTTTTGATTAATAGGAAAACAATCAACGTTACACGCTTGGAAGCTTTTGAGGACGAAGATAACTAAAACTAAGAAACACCCTGTGAATCGTTTTGTAGAAATGGAATGTTGGAACACCACATAAAAACTCCTTTGATCGATGAAACACTACAGTAATCGTGATCTTTTTTTCTTTTCTTTGCAGATGGAGCATTCATTTTACATACAGTTTGTCAACGAGTAAATCTAATAATAAACCTGCTACAATTAAATCCAAATGGATCAAAGGCAAAAAACAAGGTACACAAAACTGAAATGGACGGACGGACGGATGGATGGATGGATGGATGGATGGATGGATGGATGGATGGATGGATGGATGGATGGATGGATGGATGGATGGATGGATGGATGGATGGATGGATGAAAGGTTTTCTTTATCCTTCACAAATATATAACATTAAAGCTTTTATCTTCTCTGTGTTTTTAGTCGACATAGAATGGGCTGGCAATGGCTGGATCAAGGCAAACATGGACCTGACTGGTTTTTACCGGGTCAATTATGACGATGACGTGTGGACCAACCTTGCTGAACAGCTTCAACACAATCATTTTGTAAGTGCATCACTATAACTATAATAAAAAGATATAACTAGCTAGAAACTAGTGTGAGCTGCGTCGGTGTTTCTAATGAAACAGTAATGATTAAAAGGTAAATTATACACCGTGAAAAGATGAAAAAACTTACTGACGTTTCGGACGCTAGTCCTCCGACGAAGGACTAGCGTCCGAAACGTCAGTAAGTTTTTTCATCTTTTCATGGTGTATAATTTACCTTTTCATCATTACTGTATAACTATAATACGCAAGTTCAAAACGCCATGTTGTCCCGATTACGAAATAGAATATACGATATTATAATGACATACCCGGTACAATTAGATCACAACTTCACCTGAATGAGACAATGATTACATCCCATGAATCATGATGGTGATGGCATGACATTGGTAACAAAGGTTACAATGATGATAGTGTTTCATCATTGCGTAGCGCTTCATTATTGGTTGCTAACCGACTATCAATATCGTACTTCCTGATGTTTGCAGGTTTTCTCAGAAGCTGATCGTTACGGCTTGATTGATGATGCTTTTAATCTTGTTAGGTAAGGAATGGCTGATAAATTCCTGGGTGCAAAGCGAACCAATGTATTCATCTGTATATCTTCAATATGTGTTTACCAAACAGATATATTTGACAAACATTATCAGCATTATCAGCAGCATCATTACCATGGCCATGACCATCATTATCTCAAAAATCATCAATAACGATTAACATGATCACTACCATCACCACCATGTCACCCACCATAACCACTACCACCATGATAATTCATCAGTACCTTCGAATAAAAGGCCCACTATAATTATCACCATCATCATGATTCATTAATACCATCTCCATGTCATGGGTTCACCGTAATCACCACCATCATCATGATTCATTAATGCCATCTCCATGTTATGGGCCCACCATAATCACCACCATCATCATGATTCATTAATGCCATCTCCATGTTATGGGCTCACCGTAATCACCACCATCATCATGATTCAATAATACCATCTCCATGTCATGGGCTCACCGTAATCACCACCATCATCATGATTCATTAATACCATCTCCATGTTATGGGCTCACCGTAATCACCACCATCATCATGATTCATTAATACCATCTCCATGTTATGGGCTCACCGTAATCACCACCATCATCATGATTCATTAATGCCATCTCCATGTTATGGGCTCATCATAATCACCACCATCATCATGATTCATTAATGCCATCTCCATGTTATGGGCCCACCATAATCACCACCATCATCATGATTCATTAATGCCATCTCCATGTCATGGGCTCACCATTAACACCATCATTTTATCACATCCGACAGGCAAACTATAATATCCTCTGGAAAGAACAGTTAGAATCATATATAAAGAAGAACGGTTTCAGATTAATTGCCAATCAGCAAGAATTGGGAAACGATTTTATGATATTCTTTACTTGATTATTTACTAAGGTGTAATTAATTTCAGAGGACAGCGATTGAACGTAAATAAAGCTCTAGACATGACAAACTATATGATAAAAGAGAACGATTACCTCCCATGGAAATGTGTACAAAAAAACATTGGATACATTCAAAGTATACTTCCACCTCATAGTCACACGTATCATCACTTAAAGGTCAGTACCTAAATCAAAATATATTTATTTAAAGAATAAGTAACGCGCGGTCATGTCTCTGTATTGTGATGTTAACACGCTGGGAGCTGTAGAGCACGAGAGAAGCAAGCTTAGGAACACGAGGAGTATTCGGTCCAGTGTTTCTCTTGCTTGATGTCACATTACACGGACATAAGCAGCGGTTTTATGATATTGTTTTTATAAGATATTTTTAAACAGTTTTGCCTAAACGTGTCGCTGTCGACCTCTGCGCGCGTTATGTCTTAAGTATTGCATCCAGCCAATGAACACGCGCCCATGCGCCCGAGCGCGTTATATTTTATATGTTTTAAAAGTGGAACTATAAACCATTCTTGAATACAGGTCCAAAGATTTTGATGTTTTTCTTCAGCAGTTAAACGTGAAAAAAAACAACACTACCTTCCAAGTAATATGGTGGTGATAACTTGTGGGACCTGTTTGATACTAAAACGAACGAACAACTTGTAAATCAGCTCAAAGGAATTGACTAAAAAAATATTTGAAAGGGATTCTGGTATGCATTAGTTGTATTAAGACGTCAAAATGACGATTTGTCTGTTAACATTTAATCTACCTTTGATTTGTTCGTACAGCGGTATATGGCTTTCCAAAGTGAGAAGTTATTCAATGATCTTGGAGTTCAAGATTCTGGGGAACATCTTGACAAGTAAGAACAAGTTTTATAGATCTCAGTAATTAAAGAACGCCTTAATGAAAAAAGTAGAAAGGAACGCTTTTAACAATTAATTGTGCTCAATGAATTTGTTTCTTAGACTAAAAAGGCTCATTGTAACTGGATTCCAATGTGACTTGGGCACCAAGAAATGTCTGGGAAACCTGACAAGGATGTTTAATGAATGGAAGAAAGATCCTTTAACAACAAGGTAAAATAAACTTTTTGCAATAACTTACAAATTTCTCGCGCGGTAATTGGTTATTTTTTATCATCAATAAGAGGACAGACAGATAAAACTGATGTCAACGAGCGCGCGCTCTTTCCGTTGGTTGTTTTGATCACTAAAAAGTTTTTATCGTTTTTTTTATTGTAAAAAAACAAATACACATCGGTTTTTTAAGTGTATGTCCTCTTATTGACAATAAATTTCGTCATCACATTGTCAAAGTAGTATGCGCACTACTTTGACAATGTGATGACGCAATTTATCGTCAATAAGAGGACATACACATAAAAAGCAGATTTGTATTTGTTAAGTGTGCTGAATGTCATGTGAACTACTCTGGACAAGCTTGAAAAGTCAGTTAATTCATTGGATGATTGATTGATTGGTTGGTTCAGGCTGGTTGGTTGGTGATTAGTGAGTGATTAATGATTGTTGCCAGTGGTAGGTAATTGTTGGTGGGTTGGTGGGATGGTGGGTTGGTGGGTTGGCGGAAAGCTTGAATCTTTAATAAATAATTCCATTCTTTGTATTAACCGTGCTTTGCCTCGACTAACTTCGTTAAATATATTTTCCAGCGTAACCCCAGCTCTTCGTAAACTTGTGTACTACTATGGCGTCAATCAAGGAATTCCAGAAGACTGGGAACGAGTACTGCAGGAGTTAATGAAGACGAGCGTACCATCAGAAATACAACCACTTCTCATGGGACTGGCAGGATCACGTGATACCTGGACCCTTTATAAGTAAGATCATACTTGTTGCATTATTTTATTGTATCCACCGTATTTTACCACGTTTCGTACATCGATTCACTGATCAAATACAAAGCGTTCAATCGATACTGCAATGTTCAATTTGAATAACCCGTTCAAACCACCTTGTATCCTCGACTGAATGCTTTGTGTGTGACCATTAACCGATTTATGGAAAGTGGTGAATGCTGATGTATATCAATCTTTTTTATTTCTGATATAGATACATGAAAATGGCGGGAAACCAGACAATAGTGAAGAGACAGTATGCTAAATACGTGTTACATTATGTAGCCAACCATAACCCTGATGGACCTGATGTAGCCTGGACGTTCCTCCAGCTCAACTGGCAAGACATCAAACAAAAGTAAGGATTTACGCAAACATGAAAGATAATAAAGGAAAGAATGGACAGACAGACAGAAGGCAGGCAGGCAGTACGCTGCCCTTGGCAGAAACGAATAGGTTCAGGGCTGAGTATCTTTAATTAAATAAGGAAGAAAACAGAAATGAAACTTTTAAATCTATTGATGTTCACCGTTAATTATAAAACATTAAAAAAAGCTTGGTAATAAAAACAGCAGTTTTGGTTGAAGAATTGTTCATTTCACGAAGTCACGAAGTAAGTTGTGCCAAACTCCCACTCGTTTCTGTCAAGGATTGTCGAGAGTGAAGAGTGATCGGTATGGAATATTTTCATGATTTGTTCTAACGAGGCTTGTGACAGTTGTGGAGTAGAAACAGCTACATTAAGTAGAAGAATGACAATGAAAAAAAAAATTTTAACCACATTTACCATAATTACACCGTTATTGTCTCACAGCGGTGGCCCCATACAAGCGATGATGACGTATATACCAACAATCACAAGAAGACTCTCTACTTCTTATCAACTAGAGCAGGTAAAGATTGACTTGATAGCCATGTTTGTTGTCGGTCCTTTGGAAATAAGATCCTAAAGGAATGAGTAAATATGTAAATAATATCAGCACAGAAGAAAATATATACACCGAAAAAATTGCAGACAGAAGTTCGGTAAGATTCTACATCGTTGTAACGCCAAATGGATTGCAATCACTTCGCCCATAGTGCATTTCGGGCTTGGTAAGCATCATCTTCACCACCATTTTTGATTTATTTCCTCTTTCGTCATAGTTTAATAATACGGCAACAGGTGCCATCAGGTGTCATGCGCCGCTATACGGCAATGTGTCGCACCGCTGTCGGTACGAAATAAGAAGCCTGGGGACGTGGGTTTGATTCTAGCCTTGACTGAGCAGGATATGTGAGATGAGTTTGTTTGATGTGTTGTTCTCTCCCTACTCTTCTCTTCCGGGTTCTCCGGCTTTTTGGTTGAGTGTTATAGTTCGTAAATGTATGTGATGGGTGGGAGTGATGGGTGCAAAAAATCAGCTTAAATTACTGAAGTTTGATAAACTCTTTCTATATTCTTACAGCTTACAAATTTCATCAATAAGAACCTGAATAGGGAAGCGATGCCAAGAGGACTTCGAAAGGCTGTAGAGATCGTAAAGTTGAATATCGCCTGGCGAGCCGCTCATGAACCCGATCTGGAGAGATGGCTGAAGAACTTCTTAGCAAAACAAAATCTACCCGTCCAAAAATTCCGGCCATTTGATGGGTTTTCTGAACCAGCGTGAAAACGTACTTCTCAAGTCAATAGTCCTCTTTATCTTGGGCGTAATGCATGTTTTACCGGGCCCATTTCAGACCATGTGCCCTCCCCTTGAGTATCATTAATATTTTTTTTAAATTTAAACATATAAATTCTTTAAGTTTGCTCCAAGAGCTCTCATTCGAGCTCATCTAGGGAGTGCACTTGACGCAAATGAAATAAAGAATCCTATAGAGATTTTGAACCACCGCGTGACGGCAGCCATGTTAGATGGCAGGAACAATACAATCGTTTTACATGAGAAAGAATAAATTCCAAAGAGCAAAGGGATTTTATTGTTCTGGCAACTAACCACAGGCAGCCCAAGCTGTAGTTTGAGCGTTGGCACTTGCAAAACCTCTATAGAGACGTCTCTTGTATAGAAAAAACGACTTCCGGGTTCCAAACGAAAAGCAGTCCTATGAAGATTTTTCTTACTTTTTCTCCATGACAGGATCTTTCGTCCAAAGTTCTCATAGTTTCAGGTGAAGGTTGAATCATTGAGAACATTTTTCTTGACAGCTAGGTTTTGCGAGCAGTTGGACCCGGAAATACGTCACAACTTAAAAGTTCTATCCCAAAAGGAATGCAACGGGGTCTGAAATAGGCAAAACATTATTGCGCCCAAGGTAAAATTATATTGTCTGAAATATACTGTTTTCACGCCGTTTTGAGCACTGGCACAAAATTCTATGTTAAAATATAATGTCACCAAAGCTCTTGATGAAATTCCGTTTTGAAACATCAAAACATGTATCAATTGTACGTTTGCTGCCATTTTTGCTATTTAAAGAATCTAAATTTGTAGGCGGCAATGGCTCAAATATTCAGTGATATCGCTGGATTTTGAATTTCTCTGAGTCAGTCAAACAGGCTGGCAGATCGACAACCCAGTGTTAGTACAGCTCCTGATATTGGGCTAGAGTACACACCATATATCCGTAAAAAACATTTCAAGAAATTACACAATTAAGTAAGTTCAGTAGACCTCAGTAGACCGTAGACCTACAAAACTTTGCACTAAGGTGTACAATATTTTAGTTAACTTTTTCACGGATATACACTTATTTCAATAAAGTTAGTCACCAAAAACCTAGAAAGCTGAGATCACTGAGCATCATGGGAAACTTTTCATATCAAAAAAGCATATATATACAAAGCTTTTTTAATACAAACTGCAGCTCATGATGCTCAGAAGAGGTGAGACTGTAACCGGTAAAAGATTCGCAAGTCCATGCACAGTTATCAAGCGGTTGAATGTGTAAAATGAATTTACCAATAATCCTTGTCGGCCTCAGCTTTATAGCTTTTCAGGTGACTAACGTTATTGAAATAAGTGTATGGTGTGAACTATACTAGTAATTGCCAATATGCCATCTATACAAAAGACCTGGTCTTTTGGGTATCCATTTCAAATCACGTGTCATTCCATTCCGAATAAAAGAGTTAAGATAGTACGCGCGCGCTGATTGGTCGAAAACTGTGCTATATTAGTGAACGGAGCACAAAAAAAGCTGTTTTTTTCATCAATCATCTCTCTCCTTGTGTGCAACATTTAAGCAAAGAAATGATACTTGAATGACACGTGGTCTAAAACGGGAAAACACCAATGCCCAAGGTAAAGTGGTGTATATAACGGTCAGGTGTTGTCTATTTTAGTTGGTGGGAAATGATGCACGCTATCTACACGACACCGTTGATTATGCAGCAACAGTAAACACTATGCACGCAAAGGCACTTGGGATGCCCTGGCTTCTTTACTCAGCCTATAGTAGAACATGGGAAGTGAGGTGGGGGGAAGGGGAGTAGAGGAGTTGGAATAAGCCACAACAGCCAACCAGATATAACAAAGACTGCATTTTACCTTAGTATTATGCTTTTATTCCCCAGTTACCATAGCAATATCAAATCACCATAGCAACGATTATTCCTCGATGAGTTACGAGATTGTAAAAAAATAAAGTTACAAACATCACTACAGTAGTTTATCAGTTACTAGGCGTCTACTCAAACTTGGAACCACAGGCAACCCGAAATTGTATACTCCCTGCTTTTCCATTAGCATCCGCGCCTGGTAATTCAGTAATTCATTATTATTTTTTAATTATTACAATGGATTTCCTGTGGTTCCATACTATAGATACCAATAATATCCAAGCTGCCTGGTCGACCAAATATTATAACAATGTATCCCCTAAAATTAAACCTTAACTAAAATATGAAGAGTTAGAGTGCAAATAATATACCCGTGAAATAGTTAGGATGAAATAGGAGATAGTTAGCGCTTAATTAGACAAGACATAGGAATTCAGTGAGGCATGACAAGGGCACGGGCGTTTACTAGAGTAACAACTCAATACGAAAATGCCCAATAGATACGAAAATGCGAACATGTCAAATTATACGAAGGAAAAGCATGTATAATATAATATTGTTTCAGTTTTTGTAAGTGTGTTTAAAATGCGCGCCTTTGAGTAGCACACGTGCACTAGTTTACCGTCACGGCTCGCCTATTTTAATTAATTAGACGTAGGCAACCAAAGGTTAGTAATTAGTTAGTTAGCTATCTATTTCACGGGTATATTATTTGCACTCTATTCATCAAATCCATAAGTATCGACTACTATACTCCAATACCATTGGTCAACCTGGTACCAGGCCATTGTGTTGCGCGGACGAGAACGTCAACCCTATACTATACTTGTTTTTGCATTGTGATGAGTTGAATAGTTATAACAGTATGCAAACATTGATTTGAAACAGAAACAAGTTTTACAGGTTTGTTTTTGCGTCCATAATTTGGACAAATATAGGAAACATTTTGAGATTATCACGTGACACAAGACAAAAAACCCGTTCTTGCATAGGATTCCATTAACATTATTTTACATTAGTTTACTTTGCATTAATTTATACAAATAAATATCTTATACATTTTTATCTTCATAAGAGTCTTTGAGAATATTATTGTGAAGATGGAAAAAAAACTGTTATCGACTTTCACATCCCCATAACCCCATAATGCCTTGCGCCTTTGGGGGGTAACCAATCAAAAAACTGTCCCAAATTGAAAGTTTTCTTAATTGAATTTATACTATACCTGCTTTTATCTGTACAATACTGATTATTAGTTTATTCCAAGTTATTTTTGCGTGTACAGATCATCAAGAGTTTTGGTCTTACAGAAAATGTATCAGTTACTTACGAAAAAAAGTTTAAAATTTACCTTAAACGTCTTCAAGCTTCTATCTTTTTCTGTTTTCTACTTCTTCATTTTATCTTTGGATACCAAACAAGGTATTTCCAACACTGTCTGATCAGCCTTCAGCAAAATAAGTGGATTTTTACCCTCTGGTTACCCCCCAAAGACGCAAAGGATTATGGGAATGTGAAAGTCGAAAATGTCGAGTAATCTTGCTAAGACTACTATTGATAATTGACTAAATGTGCAACTATGGTTATGTCACGTGACTTATCCCCAGTCATTTTTAATCGACTCATCAGGTGCTTCTAGAGTCTGACGAGTGACATACGAGGTTTTGTATACCCTTATCATTAAATAATTAATATTTTATTAATGTAGCAATAAGTATTGCTTTATAATTTGGCGCCTGTTTAGCGACGTAAATCCACGATTTACCTCTTTCAAAAAAAGATTGTCGTTGCTGGAGGCGATAGGAGATAGGTAATTCCAAGATCCAAGTATAGCTGGAATAACTCGTTTATTTTATTATTATTCTCATCAAGAACACAGAGGATATGCTGAGATTTCCAGCGTTGTTTGTAATCGACGTTTTAAGTACCATGATTGTTTAATTACACGACCGTATTTCCTTTCCGTCTTGAAATAACCTATCACCTATCGCTTATGGCTCCCAACCGTCAACCTTTATTGTAATAGGTGTATAAGCAATTCGAAATGAAGGAGAGATAGAAAGAAAAGAGAGAGGGATAAAGAGAGTGTTAAAAAAGTTCAGGTAACTGTACTAAGTATAATATTATCTGAGAAATGAAAGACGTATATTATTAGTCCGTCATTCTTATTCCTTTGAAGATATCGCAAAAATAATTTGAATAATTCATTCTTGACAGGGGGAAGTAAATCCATATAAAATTGAAGTAATTTAAGTCGAACGTTAGCGACTCTCTCTTTAGTAAGTTACACGATACTCTTCGCCTTTTTTTTTTTTTTTTTTTTTTCATTTTTCCCATGAAGCCAATTTTTTGGGTTGCCTGTGTCGAAGTTTTTGAAATCACAAGTATGGCAAAAAAATTGAATTTAACAGTTTTTTGACTATCAAAACCTTTTTCAAAATGTAATTATGACCTTATGGTATTTTGAGGTACGTTTGTATGTACTCAAGCAAGAATATCCTTAGGACCGGGAAAGAGAGGGTAAATTAACTTATTACTATTATGGTACACAAGCACGTGACTGTAAGTCGTCTAACATCCAACACAGGTAGCCCAAGCAATGGAAAAAAACAAAGTTGAAAATTATCGTGTCTCTTGCTTTTCTAGATAAAATCGGCTTATGCGAGGCGAACAATAAACGTATGACCAGCTCTGATATTTACAAATTTTAATGAACGAGTTTAGTCCCTGTAAAACAAACGGCTTTTTGTTTTATTTGAACAGAAACGCTCGTGCTTAAAAATGATGTTAAACATCAAAACCGGTCACGCATTACGTTCTAATATAACGAGTAACTTGCTTTATAATAATAAATAGTACGGGGGAAATATAAGGTTAAAAAAAATTCAACGCAAATATCACTGACATTCTTTGAAATGTTTGCCTTTATCACGCGATTTGGCTTGATTATAGACCAAAAGGAGCAGTTTCTCCTTACTTGAAGTCCTATTTATGTTAATTTAATTAGAGGATAAGAAAAACAATTAAACAGAGATGGTCCCGGCTATGAATACCAATATTAGAACTAAACATTTGCTAGGGGAAACAAGTTTGAACATTAAAGGAAAGTTCCTGAGAAAAAGTTAATCCTTTGATCTGGAACATATAACAAGTGCAAAAATATTGGGCAAAGGCCTTAATATTTTTTTGCAGTTTCAATAAAAAGAAAGTTGTTTTGTGAAGAGAGATTTTACATATTGAAGTATCACGTGACTAGGCAAGCATTTCAGGTCCACCAATCAATAAACACTATTCATTCCTACCATATCCTAATTCATTTTCGTTTACCACTTCTCTTGTATCGCGGAAGTACTCCTCGTCATTCTGGAAATCCTCTTGTGATGGATAGTAATAATTACGAGCAAACTGTCTTTCATTACTGTACTCGGGTTCTTCTCGGTAGTCGTTGTGTCCAGGGTACTCCTCTGGTATCAAATCCTCCATGCCAGTCATTCTTTCTTCTAAATCTTCGAATTTCACCTGCTTGGTATGGGCTTTGAACCAATTGATTGCGTCGTGTCTGTTCTGATTGGACCAGTCCACGTTTGCTTGAATGCTCTCTAAGCTCTGTTTGCTGGCACGTACCGCAGATGCCATGTCATGATTATCAAAGAATGCCTTGACCTGAACAAACACATCATTCTTTATTAACAATGTGGTTTGGCGATACATAGACCAAAAGTAGGGCTGGGGATTTTGTCCACGCTAATCCACAGGGACCCCATCAAAATAGACCTTGGATCGAGAACCGTTTAGCCAAGTGGGGCTTTTAAAGTTTCTTAATCGTTTTGACTATTCGTGTCAAAATAAAAAAAACAAAAAACAAAAAAAATTCATCTCATGGAGGATTGAATTTGAGATTGGTGATCCACTCGCCCCAGAACCAAAGAAGCATGAGGCCATTGGCCATTACGAGGTCGAAGAAAAAACTTGGTGGAGTTGGCGGTGCAGTGCAATAAGGTGTTGTTTTATTGGACATATTGACGAGATGACGTCTGTTCCGTCCCCTAAAACAGTCCCAAAATGCACTGCAATATCAACTAGAACCAGTGGAGAAGACTTTAGCCACATCGATTATCTTGTACGAACTTATGGTTTGGAATCACTTAGACCAAAGAACAGTAAGCCCCATACTCTAGTTTCGAGATGGTTGTGTCTAGATGGGATACCGCAGTCCAGGTGATTTCACCGGGGAACAGGAATCCAGGGGGTGGAGGATAGGGTAGGGGGGAGCTCAAAATATTTTTTGCACAGCCAAAAGATGACAGTCATTGCCATCCGGTAATAACAGCGGAGAGGGACAATATATGTAAAGTTCCTTAACCTCCCCTCCCCTCTCACCTATAATACCCACCTTTTTGTACATTTCCTTAGTACTAAAGTGCGATGACGTTCTGAGGATAAGACGGCTGAAATCAAACGAACCAGTGGCATACCTATGGTGACAAAAATAGGAAAAATATTGCGTATGAGTGTGAAAATACTGCTTTGTTTTCAAATAAACTGAATTAATCTCATGAATCTCATAAACAGCCCACAATGACAGGAAACAGATGTACTACATATGTAATCAACAACAACCGCTACTAACGCGCGCTCTGGTTGGCTAAGTAGCGTGCACCATATTCCCAATCGTGCATGCTGACGTCCAACTAGCGTGTATAGAGATTTATTTTCTTAATTTGTGTTTTGTTTCGCACAAAAAATTCAAGAAAATAAACCAGAAAAACCATATACAACCATATTTTAAGGTTAAAACCACATATATTTCACGCCAGAGTGTCACGCAATTCTGTCAGCACGAGTGACAAAATGGCGTCGTGTTAACGTTAAGCGTCATAATAGTCGAAGTTATTTTATCCTTTTCTACTAAAAAAAGGTATTTAAGAAATGGAGAAAAAATCTACTATCTATATTCAAACCAACATCCAATGCACTTGTTATAAATTTTCATTTGAATGTTTCATGCTTACCTTTTATAGAGCTCATCCCAGTTACTTTGAACAAAATCCCAAGCTTTTTGACGAGCCACGCAGTTACCAGCAACTGACGTTATCACAGCTACAGTATCCTGACTGCGAAACTTTGTTCTGTCCAAACTCATTTTCAACAGTCTAGAAATGTAAACACGACAATCATAAAGCACTGTTCAAGGCAGCAAGCAGGTCAATCACAACATTGACAGTACGTGTTACTCCTCCCAGTAGACCGAGGCACTTGTGATTCCTTTATCGACTTCGTAGCGTTTGTTATGTTAACCCAAAGGTGCATTTCAGATGGTCCACGTGATGCTAATGCTGTACCACGTGGACAATTTTTATACCACGTGATTAAAACTTGACTGCATTTCGGTCACGTGGTTTAAAAAACTTGTCCGTGCATCACGTGAACGATTTGAAATGCACTAGAGGTTAACATAACTGACGCTACAAAGGTGATTAAAGACCATTGCCTGGATCTACTGCGAAGAGTAGTAATCATATGCGCTTTTCCAGTGGAAATAGGGATATAGCAACGTGACTAAGAAAAGTCCGAGCCATGAATTAACCGTAATCCAAAACGTCTCAACATGCATGACCTCTGCATATAAACCGTCCTTTTTTCACGAGGGTAGCACTTAATAGCCAGTGGCTAACAAACCTGTGGACCTCATTCCATGATAGAATTGGAATTTAGGAGTTGATTTTTGAGGAGGGAGGAAAACCGGAGAACCCGGAAAACCCTCGAAGCACAGGAGAGAACCAACGAACAACTCTACTCACATACAACACCGAACCCGGCGGGACTCGAACTCGGGTCGCATTGATGAGAGGCGAGCGCTCACACCGCTACGTCACCCGTGCTTCCCATTTTTTCCAGAGTGATGGAAAGTTAACAGTCTACTAAGGTTCAGTAGTTTTGAACATACCTGTCCAAGAGAGAGACTTTCTTGGTAGTTGTTAGGGCATACATAAGCTTTCTTTTCTCGGATGCAACAGTTGCACTCAAGTATTCCTTTAACATGTAATCAAACT
The DNA here is from genome assembly GCF_029948245.1 of Actinia tenebrosa. NCBI lineage: Eukaryota > Metazoa > Cnidaria > Anthozoa > Actiniaria > Actiniidae > Actinia > Actinia tenebrosa. The sequence goes on along the minus strand of NW_028292571.1, from coordinate 8,392,885 downwards.
CTTCTTCACCACCTTCCCGTACACCAATAGCGTAAACCACGTTACGAAGATTAGGAGAAATTCTGCCAAACACAAAAGAAAACAACAATCAATAACGAGTCCCAATTGGATTAGAATAGAGCCTCTATTAAGTGGACAGCAAGAGCGCATAAATAAGAGAGGAAAACGTCTTATATTGTGGCGCGCACCATGTATATTCCCAGTTAGGCTATTTTTAGTAATCGCATGCAGTTTAAATTTCGCCTTACCCTACTCCCGTGCGTCATCAACTTGCGCGCGCGCGGCCTTTCCGTTTATCGTTTTGATTGTTATGATGACTGAAAACAAAACGGAAAAAGCACGTTTCACTGCAAAGTTTGGATCACTTTTGACGTCATTTAATGTTCGATTACAGTTTTCATGTCGTAAGCACAAGCAGGTCTAGCCTCTAATCGATAATGGTTCTAAGCCAATCAGCGCGCGAGAAATTTCGAAGTTATGGTAAAAAATCTCAAGGAATCATTACATAACACTTACCGCTTGCCAGTTCGTCTCCACTCATCGAACATCTTTTTAGCTTCTTTTGTGGCCTTCTTGTGGCCGTATTCAGAACCAAGTCTTAAGACCGAGGCTCGAAGATACCTGACAATATGTATGTATGCTTTGAATAAATAACAAGTTGTTCGAAGGTAAAAGATCCTTCAAATTTGTTTGCCGCTCTGAGGTCATGCATAACGACATATGTCATATGTCGACATACACCTATTTTTTGCATTTTCGAGGTCTGAAATAGAACCAATTCTTGCGCATTACGTCATCGCGGCCATGTTGGTGCCATTTAACAAAAGATTTCTCATTAGCATCCATTGTTAACGGCACCACAATGACCGCCATGTTTTTGTCATTTGACTCTCTTGGGAATGCTTGAAAACCCATCAATTCGCCAGCGTAGTTCATCGTTCAAAAGTTAGCATAGTTACATATTAACTTGCTACGACATAAGAATAAAGACATGCCAATCAATTTCCTTTATGTTTAACTCACAGTCCATTTCGGTCGAAGATTTCAGAAGTCCGAGATACGTTTTTTTTTTTTTGAAATAGGTGCATGACTAAGTGATGGGTCCTAAAGACCAATTTCATATCTCTTGAAAGTGTTATTGTTTAACGTCACATGGTGTCATCTAGAACTCACTTCGTAATCAATAGGAAACAACTTCTAACTAGAAATATGACCAATTTTCTAGTTTAAGGCATAGCGCTGCATTCTAACGAGCTTTATCGCGAGAGCCAAACTATTTAGGTGGGGGTATAGGTTATAGGGGGTGTAGTTATACTACAATAAGTCTGATGGAGCTATCAACGCGCATTTCCAACTGGTAATCAACTGACTTACTTCTGCAAATGACTGCCTTTGTCTTCCCAACCCAGTTCCTCAACGATGGGCGTCAGCTGTTGCAGTACATATTTCTACAAACACACCAAATGCTTATCATCAAACCTAAAACCTTGATCTAAATATATAGAGGTTTTTTACCGGCCAGGCTATGAGGTCCGAATAGGGAAAACTGCGCCCTATGTTTTGAATACACTTGAGGGCACGGTTTTCCCTATCCGGACCTCTTAGTCTGGCCGGTAAAAAACTTATTGATTTTCCCCCACTTACTTTTCCATTTGCAATTTGTTTTGTTGTTTAACAATCCGTTCTCCTATGCGCGCGTAATTTTATCGTTTTCCTGTGCGATATCCTAAAAAAGCGTGTGTTCTGATTGGCTGCATGAGCAGACAGTCTTGTCTATCCCTAACCACGGTCCGGTATCCTGGGATAACGGAAGGATTGCCAAACAACAACAACAACAAAGCAAAAAATTCGGATAAATCGTCGATAAATGGTGAGTGGAAACAAAAGTTATTTAGTTAGCCAGTCTGAAAAACTGGGCCATTGGCTTTGAAAACAAGAGGCCTTCAACACCTCAGGCAGTTTTTTTCCCCTAGCCGGACGTCCTGGCCGGTAAACAACATACAATTCTTCATCTAATCACCTTATAATAAGCATAATCTCCTTTAGATGCACAGAGCATAGAGTCGATGTATCCCAAATTATTCAACGCAGATGACCAAGGGACGTACTCCTTCTCGTTGACTAGATACAACGTCAGGTCCAATGCGGTTGTTAGCTTCAGCTGTCCAGCCCTTCAATCAACACAAAATGGACGTCAACAGAAAGATGATAACCTATTTACTCATGCTATTTGTCACCATTTACATTTCGACTAACGATCTGTGCTTTTCATTGGGTATTGAATGGATATGTTAGTATAAGAGAGAGCTGAGAGGTAGAGAACTGAGGGAAAAAGAGGAGAAAGAGAGAAGTAAGAGAAAGAGAGAGTCGTATCAGCCGTCACACACACAATCAGCACCAATACAAACTTTTCGTCACGAACATCTTCACACGCCATCAAAGTCTTCTTCTTACGCACTCGTCGCGTTAACAAACCAACCCAGTGCCAACTAGTAACAGCTACAGTCATTATCACTCGACTACATTACCATAGGACTGGTACTTTATATCTATGCGACAAGAGTGAAAAACGTCTGCGCATGGCTCTAAATCCATATGAAAATGGAAAAATATGTCAATTTGACTTCACAAAATGCCAAAACTTAATTAGAGTCAGTGCTCAAAAGTTAAGGCTAATTCTTTGATATTGTTTTTATTAATAAAGTATCTTGAAATGTTTTGTATACTCGGAGAAAACCAACATTTTTTTCCTCACTAAAACTCTTAGAGAACGTGTTGAAAGGCACACATGCGCAAACGCTTTTCTTTAGTGTCATGCATGGTGTTTGTTTATACCTGGCCAGGTTGAAGGCATCGTCTATCAAACCCGCTTTGTCTGCTCCACCGAATACCTAAAGAAAGCAGAAACCTCGCAATGAAATAAAATGAAAGCAAGTACAGGGTAACGCGGTTCTTGTTGCGTTGGCTTGAGATTGTATCTATGCTTGCGCCGGCTTCTGCCGCTATCGAGAACCAGAACCAGACGAGAATCCTTGTCAACTACAATGCACTGCACGCCCCTGTGTTATTGTTAACATTGTTCACGTACATCGTTCTCGAAGCTCTTCCACACACCGATGGAGCAACAGTTCTGCAAATTCACTATACCAAAGTCCTTAGATTCACAAAGTTTCCTTCCTTTCACTTCCACAGCAAGCAGGTTGAATTTTTATTAAAGAGAGAGTTTCTTCGTAAAATTATGATTTTACTGTCATATCCGGACTGTTAGATATCATAACGTTCGAAATCTACCACAGATTCTTTACCAAAATTTCTCAAATCTCACAGAAAGCGTCTATAATTACATCATGATGGTCATCAGTAACACATCAAGCAGGAATAACAAGAACGATGACCTACGTAACCACCATGTTGCCTGGCAGAGAAAATAGCGCTTTGCATAGCATTTCATTGTTTTCGGCGCGCAGTGCATTGTAGTTGACTAGGATTCTCTAAAGTTCTTATATGTGCTTTTACGAAAACATAATTTTATGTAAGTCGAACGTTATTTCTCTAGTGTTTCCAGTCATCCCGGTTAAGGACGTTAAACTTCCGCAACAAAACTAGTTCAGACTCATACTCACTTCCCCTTCCCATACCACCGGTCCCTGACTTTATTCCATCATTTTACTATGACAGCAGAGCTTGTTGATAAGGGAAACACAATGGCGAAGAACAATAGAATTCAAACTAATTTTACTCTGCAGCTGACTTAAATAATAGCTTTCATATGTCTGGTTTACAAACATGTTATAAACTTATCTTTATCCTACAATATATATAGTATTTGCTGGCATTGCCTAAAGAAGAAGATTCTTTTTGAGCTGCATCCATATTCATGTGTCTTCTCATGTACAACCGTTAAATAAAGAAATGATACTGTAGGGAATGACATGTGGTTTGAAATGGGTAAACAATAATTCCCAAGGCAAAGAGGACTATTGGATATTGGACACCTACCTTGTGGTCGGTATTCAGTTGGTTCTTCAGCTTCTCCCAGTTTTCCTTCTCGTAATTCACTCGGTAAAATCCCTGTTGTCCATAATTTACTTTCAGCCAACCACTGTCCTCAGGCCAATCGAAAGAAACTGTAACACAATCGGAAAGCGGTCGGAAAAATTTCGGCAAGACCACAGTCACAGTCATTCGCATATAGCATGGGGAAACCTTTATAACTTCAAGGAGCCGCGCTCAGACTATATAATATTTTTTGGCGTAATTCAACAGCTGACCCCACGTCTCTTTAAACAATTTACAGTCCTCTTAATGTTTAAACAATCCAATCCCAAACTAGAAGGGGGTGACCCTACCCGCAAGGTGCGAGGTTAATGACCCATAATAAGAACTATAAACCATCTATCAATAACACAGAGTCCGTGTAGGTCCAGTTCAGATCTAGACGTCGAACTTTTGCCGCGTCTTATCTAATAGTAGCATTTCGTACATGACAAGTGTTACATCTGAACCAAATGACAATAAACTAAATTAGACTGAATCAGCCGCACGATAAGACAAAACATCGGCGTTGAATCAAACGTCAGACTTTCTTGGCGCATGAGTTATTTTAATAAAAGGCTCAATATTACAGCAGATTTGAATTTTAAAAAACATGCTAGAGCTATAGCTGTCTTTTGTTAACGTGCTACCGTTGAGTTCACTGCGAGCGGCAAAATTAAACGCGACGTTTGAATCAGACTTAGAATTTGATGGATGTCAGTCGAACTCTAAAAGACAATACACCAGTTTCGCATTCGATGCATAAAGCTGTTTTTGAAGAGTAGTTTAGTATAAGTCAGCTATTGCTGGTTTTCAATCATTCCCGAGAGAGTGAAACAACAAAAGACACGGCTGCCATGTTGGATGATATAACAAAAGAGACTAATGACGAATCTTTGGATAAATTTATCCAACATGGCGGCTGTGAAAACCATCAATTCACAGATACTATTATCAGTGGGGTTCAAAACATTGGTATTGTTCAAGCGTCACATTCTTTACATTACAGTTGACTTTTGCAATAGATTTGCTCTTAAGCGAGGTTAAGTTGTGCAGATGATTCTTTCGTTATAAAACAAATCAGTATGAGGAAAGGGACTATAGAGGCTTTGCAGCATCACGTGATGGCAGCCATAACAGGAGGCACAACAACAGAGTTGTTCTCCCCTGGGAAACTGAATTCTTTCTCACGTAAATCAGATTAGACCAGATTCAATTGTTCCTGCCTCCTGTCATGGCTGCCATCATGTGATGGTGCAAAGCCTCTATTAGATTCGACGCGACAAAAGCTCGACTTCTGAACTGGACCTAAGTCGTCAATAGATCTTCGATGGTTTAACCCGGCTTACCTTCATTATTGTCTTTATTCATCCACACTTGTTTTCTATCTTCGTTCTTTTGTGTTCGGTAGGTTAAAGGAATGAGCCACTTGTAGCTGAAAGATGAAGTTAGCTCAATTTAAAAAGATGAACATCGCCATGAACAAATAATACAAGGGAAACTGAAGGTCGAGGATAAGCCACGTTTATTGGTCTTTCCGAGGTTGCGCAAAATACTGTTACCAAGTAGGACGAGCGTTGAATCATGGAGCAGTTTCAGGGTCGCCATTTGTTTTTAATATTGCGAATAGCATACGAAGCTTTTGAAAAAAAGACCGAAATCTAAAGTAAATGTGACTCGATTCAAAACCTAAGACCTTTAATACGAATACAACATATTGTGTCACAGCGCTGTGATTCAACGCATGTCCTACTCGTTATCAGATTTTGGGGAACCCCAGAAAGGCTATTCAGTAAACTCATCCTAAGTTTTTGAATGCGGGCTACAACGAGCCAACACATGGCTTAGAAATATCTGATACGCAAGGTCCATAGAGGAGGCTGGGGCGATCTATGATTTGAGTCCAAATTCCATTTAACTGATGCCTGTTTATGTTTCTTTGCTTGTGTGTGTGGCCAAGCACGGGTCGCTACTTACCCGAATTTTGACTTTCGAGTTACTTTGGCTTTAGGATGAACTAAGAAGTGTTTCTGTGAAGCGGCAGCCTTGCCATTATGTCGTTTGATCGTCACGACAGGGAACCCCATCTGTAGGGTCCATGTATCCATCACCTCTTTGACGTCACGGGCGTCTGCGTTGACATCCTTGGCAGCCTGAAACACAATACCGAGAATGTTTCAGAAACAAGCTGCAAATATATATATATTTAGTAAAAATAAACAGGTGAATATTGAAACCCTCGCGCGCTGATTGGTCGAGAAACTCGCACAATCACACGATAATCACCTCCAGCGATAATCCAAAATGGCGGCCAGCCGCTTCGTTGCTGTTACCGGGAAAAAATGTCTTTTATCTTCTTTTTTTTTTCTTTCTTTTTTTGAAAGAATCACCTATGTATTAATACTAAAACGATTATTTGCCAAAATGAAGCTCACAAATGCTCGTGCGGGTGTGTTAAAACACGTTCGCAACAATGACAATTCTTGTCTGTTATGTGTTCAAGCAGGCAATCTAATCAATGTTTTAATTGTAGACTGTATGCTGTATTCTTTAAAAATACACTAATCACTAACCAGTTAAACTTGTTACAATTGAACTTTACAAAATGCCAAACTTAAAGTCGCTTTTTTTGATACTGCTGATCTATTATGTGTATGTATAGCAGCCTGTCATACTCAGGATACTTAGAAAACCAAGCACACTCTCCTCGCTAAAGCGCACTCGATTCTTTGGAAAACAATGGTGTGATGCGCGCATGAGTAACGCTTTATTTGGTTGTCGTAAACAAAGAACATTAATCACCCACGCAATACATACCTTTGATAGCATACTCCATAAATCTTTAGTCTCCGCATTGCTGAACTCATGAGCTTGGAGGTAATTTTGAAGTCCGTGTTGAAACGCTGTATCACCAATGAAATTCTTCAACATTCTTATTATGGCTGCCCCCTAAGAAATAAAGAAAGTTCATAGCCATCATTTCAGCCATCCATCCATCCATCCATCTATCTATCCATCCATCCAACCATCCCTTCTCCCTCCCCCCCACCTTCTCTTCCTCCCTCCCTTCTTCTCTCCCTCCCTCCCTCCTTCTCTCCCTCCCTCCCTCCTTCTCTCCCTCCCTCCCTCCCATCCTCCACCCACCAACCTACCCATCTACCTATCCTTACCTTATCATATGATATTGAGTCAAACAGGCTGTTGATCTGGTTAGGGTTGTCTACACGTACACTGATTGGATGAGAGTTACTCATCTGATCCAGGTTCATGGACAGTTGTGTTTTGTCCAGTAAGAACTGGTCCATCATTTTCCACTCAGGGTTGGTGTAATTAGCTCCAATGTTCTCTATAAAGCTTGCAAACCCTTCATTCAGCCACAGGTCGTTCCACCACTTCATCGTGACAAGGTTACCGAACCACTAATAGAACAACGTTTAAAGTTAGACAATGATTAACCCAGTTCCTAGTGCTGTTTTACTCTTCTTGTTATAGGACAGGCAAAAGAGTAGACAGACAGACAGACAGACAGACAGACAGACAGACAGACAGACAGACAGACAGACAGACAGAAGGACAGACAAACAGACAGACAAGCAAACAACCAAGCTTGAAAAAAAGTTACACATGAAGCAAAGAAAAAACATGAATAGAATTAAAAAAAGAAAGGAATATTACTGTAAAGAATGACACATGTTCACAGACTATTGAGAATGTAAAAGAAAACTAAAACTCTAAAATATATCCGGCGCAAATGCACTAAATCGTTTAATTGAAGCCGGAAAGTCAAATCAAAGCTACTACTTTTTCGAAGGAAATACTTAAGTAAAATACAACTATGTGTGAAACAAACTATTTCAGGACATGGACTTCATTACCAAAGGATGGCTAGACTGGTTTAATATATTTATGTTAAAATTTAACTTTAGGTTCATTTATTTTTTATTTAGCTGAGTTTAAGATCGACTTTGGAAAAAATATCGTATTGTGCATGCTTAGAAAATCGGGAGAAAAAAGGCGGCTCTTAATAGACAAGAATATTATATACACATTCGTAATATCAAAAGCTTCGTGAGAAAATTCTTCATGATTTCTTATAATAAGCCTGAAGCGAGATGACGTTTTACCCCCGTCTCTGGACCATAATCCTTTTCACACTGCTTTTGTTCTTTAATTATGACTATTGTTCCTGTATTCTCTAAGGAATCAAAAAATCTTAATATGAAAGAATTTTATAAAAACTATTATGATATAGAGTCGGGGGTAAAACGTCATCTCGCTTCAGGCTAATTGTCGTTTGAAATTTTCCGGCCATGCGCAGTATGCCTTTTCCAAAGTCGCTGATACTACTTCGGTAGGATTTATAACATGGTATAACGTTTTATATTATTTAAAGTTTAGACCAACCTGATGCGCGAGTTCATGCGCGACCACTGTAGCTACCCATTGCTTATTGCTATCAGATGACGTCATCGGGTCATACAACATTGACGTCAAACGATACGTCACTAAGCCCCAATTCTCCATCGCACCAGTTGGAAAGTCAGGGATTGCTATCAAGTCTGATGGGAGATATGTTCAAGGTTATAGTCCATGGTTCTTCCCAAAGAACCGTTTAATTTAGTTTTTTAAAGAATTTTTAAGGTGACTGCCTACTTTTGAACATTCGATTTGAGCCTACGATGTGCGCGCGCTCAAAACCGCTGAAAAATCTACAAGATTTTATTGAAGAACCATACACGCTTCAACGGTGCAAAACCCTCGAATTTTGCACGGGACTCTCTATTTTTTAATAGCTTATTTGAATAAACTCCTAAAAATCTAGGTTATCAGCATTTTAGAAAAAGTTAAATATTCTAACACATGAAAAAATATATTTTTGTAGGGAATTTTGTTCGACTTTATGAGATTTTTTAAGAGCACCGAAACCACAAAATATGACAAATCAATGATTATGATTATCTCGAAAACGAGCTCGGGACAACCAATTTTTCTTTCCAGATTTGGAATCAGCATTATATTTCAATTCGGAAAATCGAAGTTTCATAAAAAGTTTAATATTTTTTCCAGAAGTAGGCAGTCACCTTAAGCCAACCAAAATAGTAGCCACACACAGCTCAATGCCACAAACAATAACCAGCAAATCAACCAATTTCAGCAGCATCGATTTCCTCTTTTAATTTTTTTACTGACTCATTCATCCCCGCGTTTAATCATGAAGTTGCAAGATCAGTACGATATCATATAAAAACAAAAACGACAAATCACAAATCACAAATTGGAATTAGAAAATAAATAAATAAATAATTATTCTTAATTCTAAAGCCCTCCAGATTTATAAAATATCTGTTTTAGTATATACCAACAAGATAATATCAAAAATGTCAGTCTATACCTTCAAAATAGGGAAACAGTTACAACTGTTCTGCGGGACAATAATTAATTACAATTAGATTTTGTTTTTTGTTTTTTTATTTTTATATGACAACGTCCTTGCAACTCATTCCTTTCTCTTTTTATTTCCTCTCAAATCTATTCCCATTTTCATTCTTTTCTCTTTTCTCCTTCTAAAGCAAAACTTTTTCTTTTTATTCAAAACAACAGCAACATGACAACCAACGACGACAACAATAACAACAACAACGTTCAACAGGCCATCAAGGGTAGCTTGAGTCAATGGGTTTAAAAATGTTAAAATGAAAGTTTATTGTTTTTAAAACTGTTTGAAAGATTTTTAATGAGAAATTATGAGTTTCAATCATGTTTGTCTTGACGAAAAAAACTTTATTTATTTCTTTTTTCTTGAGTTCAATTCATCGAGACATCGAACTTCACAATGAGTGACACCAAGCATCGTTGATTTGGATCAAAATTACGCTCATTTACAAAATCACTTTGTCTGTCCTTGTGTCTCGATTGCCATTGATTGAGAACGGCTCTGAGTCACATTATTTTTATCGTTTTATATGTTTTACTACTTTATGTTTTACATAAATATTTTATCAAAGATCTTTTAAAGTCTTAAAGTACTGACTTTTCTAGTTTATCTGTTAACGTGTTTTATTATATAAACTATAGTTGTTTACAAAGATTTCTACAACTGAGAAATTTCGTATTTCAACACATGTAAAAATACCATAATTTTCACATGTAAAATTATAACCAATCATTTTTCAGTATTCTGTGACGTCATTGTTCTCACAGGCGCGGGAAAATCACAACGGTCGGCAGCTTTGTCTCGTATGTGGTTGCAAAGATTGCTCACTCGATCGATAATTTTGTTAAAATTATAGAAAATTGAGTTCAAAAACATGGCTGAAAGGTTTGTCACATTTGATTTACAAGACGTCATAGATTTTATCGAGGAGGAAAATGCAAACACTAAAAAAAGACAAAGAACGACCTGTCGCTCATTCAGTTATTTCTCACAACTGAGAAGGAGACTCGACCGTTTGAAGAGATTTTTCCTCAAGAACTCGACTCGTATTTGTCCAGATTTTTGCTATCAGTCAGAAAGAAAAACGGTGAGGAATATGATCCAACAACCCTACGAGGGTGAAAAGTCTAGAGTTGAACTTGATTTGGGTTTGTTTATTAGAGACTATACTTATAAATTCTCGCTTTTATGTCGAATTAAACTTTGTATTTGGGATGTTTTCTACAATAAAATTCAATTGTTTTGAGAAAAAAAATACAGTGCTATGGTTTATATAATAAACAGAAAAATACATGGCCGCTTGGAGATATGGAAGTTATCTTCTCGTCTTCAAATTTGATATTTCACTCGTTCGCTGCGCTCACTCGTGAGATATCAAATTGAACACTCGAAGATAACTTCCACATATCTCCGCGCGTCCATGTATTATTCTCTATTTCTTTTATTTGAGTTTAAGTTTTTAAAATCCTTTTTTTTCTGATAGGCTTCCTGCTTTTAAGAACTTTATGACGATACAGAATGGTCAAAAAAGTAGTTTATCAATTAAAGTTCAAAACGACGGGGGGTTATTGAAGCAGCATGCATTTTGCTTCAATTATTACTATTCTTCAAACATCGATCGAGAAAAAACAAAAAAGAAAAGTAAGAGAGAAAGAAAGACAGAAAGAAAAACATCACTTAATACAAGAAATGAAACAAGAAAAATACATTTAGAAGAAAGAAAAAATAATTTCCAATTTCAAGCCGCGTTCACTCAATATTATTGTCCATCACCTTACACTGATCGCGACAGTGCATGCATTATATTTATTCTTCTTATTATCATTATTTTCACCGTCGCTTATTACTAATATAGAACGAAGTGCTCACGCAATCTATTCGGTCCATGCAAACTATGGATAACAATAGCTAAATTAATGCAATGTTGACACTGAGCAATTGATGAAACTTTGGTAACCCTACCTTCATTAAACCCATACCAAATGAAAATATTGGGTAATAATTTCCAAGTAACAAAAATGAAAAAATAAAATAAAAATTCAAACAAAAGTGAAAAATAGGAATTGAAAAAATGAACGTGAAAGATGTGCACCCATGACATCAAACCAACCTGATGTGCCAGTTCGTGTGCAACTACAGTTGCCACCCATTGCTTGTTGCTGTCAGACGATTCCTTCTCATCATACAACAATGACGTTGAACGGTACGTGATCAAGCCCCAGTTCTCCATTGCACCAGCAGCGAAATCAGGTATTGCAATCAAATCTATCACACGTATAAGCATTAGCTATTCCGAGGTTGACGACAAGACTGGGTCGAGTTGGTATTGCAGTGTATTGTGGGATTGCTTAAGGGGACATGTTTTCAATATGGCTTATACTTCATACACCGGTCACACAATGAACCTCGCTCAATGCCAAGTACTCGACACAGTTTCTTCGTCAACCTCAGAATGACCAATATAATGGAATGTTGTTTCAAATTATTATTCCTCTCTCGCCTGTTAACTCGTTATTCAAGTTATTCATTTTAACTGTAATAACAAAGGAGTCTATTGGACTCTTCAAATGAGTCTTATTTGGCCATTAAAGACAACTTCAAACAGCCATTTTGAATCTTCATGTTCTCGTCCGTTTGTGAAGAGTCGTTTTGATCTCTTAAAGGAGTAGCACTGTATGACGCTCGTTCAGTGATCCCATAAAGAATGTCTTCACTGATAGAAGTATTCATAGATACTCTTGAATAGTCAAACTAACAGCACTTCCGAACAAGGTGTTTATTTGACTTAATTATTGTTGGGGTAAACAGGACTCCATAATCACCGGAAGCGTGCGCTGCTAATGCGCCGCCTCTCACCAATTTGGCCAGAGTTCGAGTCCTGCCGATCTCGATGTTGTATGTGAGTAGAGTTGTTTGTTGGTTCTCTCCTGTTCTTCGAGGGTTTTTCTCCGGGTTCTCCGGTTTTCCTCCATCCTCGAAAATCAACTTCTAAGTTCTAGTTCGATCTTTGGGCTTTCACCTAGTTTGGAGCCTAGCTCTGTTGTGATTGTCCCACGCTGTGATACAACAGCGAAAAGCTTCGTAGATTTAGATAAATAAATTTTGTGTAAGAGTCGCAGGGGATCCTTGCAAGATGTCAAATAGGTCTCCTTTGTTTTTACAATGTTCTTCTTTCTTTTCTCTTCTCTTCTAAAGGGTGCCTCATCCCCCCCAGACCTTCTCTCTCTCCCTCACTCAACTTCCTCTGATCTGTCACTCAGTCGCAACCCAGAAGGTTTAGTGTTAATCTTTCCAATTCACCTTTTACATATCATCGTGAGATCGTATAAAAGATACCACCCTCTACAAGGTCGTTACCATGCCAGGTCAGCTGTGTTTGTGCATTAGGAAAAATTCGTATAACTATGAAAAGAAAACGGTAGTGCACGGATATCGCGTTTTCCAAACATTCTAGAGGCTGGTTTTCACTAGCGACGTAAGCGACGGAAGCATAAGCATCAGCAAGAGCATAAGCATAAGAGCGTTATGTTCTAGTGTAAATGGATGTGACGGAAGCATAAGAAAAACAATAGGAAGCGATTGTTTATGCAAGAATCCAATATGTGCAGGGGACTGAGCACGAGAATTTGATTGGCTCACCACCTTGTGCTTCGGCATGTTAGCGACGGAAGCATAAGAATCTGGTTTTCACTAGCGACGTAAGGACAGAAGCAGAAGCAGAAGCAGAAGAAAAAGGAAACCTTTCGTTCCTTCTGCTTATACTTCCATCGATGTTCTTCTTATGTCTCCGTTGTTTGATTTTCATAACATAAGAGGTCTTACGCTTCTGCTTCCGTCGCTAGTGAAAACCAGGCTTAACTAGATAAGGAGTGACGAATTTCTCAAGCTGTAATGACCTCATCAACCAAAAGAAATCAGCATGAAATAAAAAGATCACAACTGCTTTATTCTAGCGTAGAATGTCATAGCAAAACAATGAAATATTTTTTTATTAACAAAAATCACTAGATTCTAGTAATTTGGCCACCCAAACCAAACAAATGGCTCAATGAAATTCATTTTTAACCCGGTCCAGTATTCTAAAAGTCATGCGATTTGATTGGCTGCGCGAGCGGGCGGTATTGCCAGCGGTCTTGTATCCTGACGTAAGGCCTACGTCATCCACGCGCGCGCATGGTGACACGGATTGTTAAACAACATAACAAATCCCAAAACAAGTTGAAAAGTAAACGAAAAAAATCTAAAACCCTAAAAGCGGTCAGGATAGGGAACTACTGTGCCATCGGGATTAAAGGCGGTCCGAGGTCGTTCAAGACCCCGGCACAGTTTTGTACTGCCCCGCTCTCGTGGCCCGTAAATTAACCTCTATAACCTCTATGCTAAAGGAATTTCGCCGACAGCGTAGCGATTTCGTCCGTGAATTTTCATAGTTATACGAATTCTACCCTAACCAGCTTTAAGCAATCATTATAAATACATTATATAATATATACTGACCTTGCTTTGGGAGAGGGAACTTGACTTGGAAGAAGTCCTCATAGTAGTACAGGATTTTCTTGGCCTCTGATAAGGCAAACCTTGCTTGCTCGATATCATCTGGTGGCGCCCAAACACGAACCTACACAAGAAGAGTGGGTGGACGTAAGTGATACGCACAGGGACTTTCCTAGGTGGAGTGTATTGAATGCGCTGTAAATGCGTTGTCTCTCAGTACCACTGTGCAATGCAAACTTATGGTCGCTGGTACAAAATAGCCGGACGATTATTGCTGCAAATGGAGGTGCAATTTTTGCAGCGATTTTAGTCATAGTCAATAATCCTAAAGGATTAGTGTTCGTTTTGGTTTCTTGAGTTTTCTGACGTTTCGGCGTTTGCAACTAAAGGCAGATTAAGATTACCGTTTTTCCTTCCCGCAAACGGCAAACATGACCACGTTTTCATCGTTTCCCTACGTTTCACTTTATCTTTTGCAAACATTCTCGACAAAGACAAGCATTCTTTTGTTTATCTACTACTTGGAGATTTTTTTGATTCCTTTTCACTAATTTTAAAGAATTTTTTAGCGGTTAACTGACGTTTCACGTTTGCCGTAAACGATAATCTTAAAATCTCTTTTCGTGCACCAAACGCCAACTGAGCGGCTATGTTTGCTCCTGTAAATTTGAGTTTTGCCAGTATGGAAGACGGTGAATAAGAATATCGTTGTACCTACCAGGGTGCCTGATTTAGTCCTGTCAGAGAGATGCTTGAAATCACAAACCACAAACGCAATCAGATATGTACTCATTTTAACAGTCTCTTTAAAGTAATCTTTCAGAAGACCATCCTTTCGTTTAACCTGTGGGAATAAATAAGAGCCGCATTCTAAAGGTTGTTACATATTTACAGCAGAATAAACGACCAATCGAGTTTGTTTTACTTGATCCGACACTATCATCGTAAATATGGTTAAGATTAGTCCTACTTGGCCACGAAACTAAGTTATTAGTGAGCAATAGTCAAAGTAAAACAAAAGGAAAAATAACCTATTTGCTATGCCCAATTTTAACACTCGATTGCTTTCAATTCAATTCTGTGGAGCTGCGCCACTGCTGTAGCGATAACATTGTTGCCAGTGACCTGCCTGCCACTATAGAATACCAAATAATGTTGTGGCCTTCAGAATAGAGAAAAAATACGTACAAAACGAAATCCCATGGCATTTCATTCAATTCCATAGCCTTAGAATTAACTTAGGACTACAGCAACTACAGCAGCATATCTTGTTTTAAAAATTAATGATAACCAATGGCAACATTCAAAATTTCATGATTTTTTCCAGGTCTGGAAGAAAAAATACTTCAAACTCCATGATCGAGTAAATTATGTATAATGCGAACTATTCATGAGATAATATATAGATACGAATTATTATTGTCTAATAACATTCAAAATTCCATGATATTTCCAGGTCTGGAAGAAAAATATGTATTATAGTACACTCAACAAAATTACTCGACTCTGATTGGTCGAGGGGAGTACAATTATAGCGTTAATTGTACTCCGTAGGAGTACCGAATTAAGTCGCTATGGCAACACGGCCAAAACAATATCAAAACAATTATTTTCTATCATTTTGTACTTAAAAAACATATAAATAAAATTTTAAAGCTGTAAGAACTAATCTTTTTTATGCATTTCAGTTGCGCGATGGACTGAAAATCGGCCGCCAAATAGACAAAGATGAACGGCGTCGATGCGCATTTTTTACTGAAATTTTGTTGAGTGAACTATAAACAAAAAATCACACGATCTTCTCGTACAATTTGGAATTAATAGACACTCGTAATGTTTTGAAAGTTCTTTAATTGCACTCGCCTAAAGGCTCGTGTAATTACAAGAACTTTCAAAACATTACTCGTGTCTATCAATTTCCAAATTGTACTCGAGATCGTGCGATTTCCTATACGAATAATACATTAGTTAATGATTATATATGGATACGAGTTATTCTTGTCAAGCTCTCTGAAGTTTTCATTACTTACTGTTTTTTTCAACGGCATATTGGACAAAGCAGTATAATGTTGATCTCTAATCAGAATCATTTCAAACTTGGCTTTCAATGCTGGTTCATCAAGGCAGGGGAATGCTGCACGAGCATCAGTTGGTTCAAAGTGAGTTGTAGCTAAGTATCTGAACAAAAGAAACAAAAAAAAAGCATTGACACTTTGTTTCGTTTATTGACGAAATGTTACAAGCTACGGTTTCAGAACTAATTCTCTTCGCGAGTTATATACGAGTTGGTTCGAAATCTAAAAAATGCGAAGCAAAATAAAGCGTTACTTGTGTAGAAAAATATATATAAAGTTTAAGCGATCTGACTTACCCGGTAGCTTGCTCTGAAACTCGACGAACTGAATTTAAATTAGCGTCACTTACTTATATACAAATGCGACTTAATCCGAGGCAAGCTACTCGTGCGTGCGTGCAGAAAGGAATCTATTATTAAATTCATGCTTTTCGCGCATAACGAAACACACTTGAACTTGTGGTATGATTAATACAGAAATGAATAAAATGAAAGAAAAGAAAGTGGAGTGAAAATAAAAAAAATCACATAGAATAATAAAGTAAAAGTATAATAGAAATTATAGAAATAACAGCAAAATGAAATGAAAATAGAAGAAGTTAAAAAAATAGAATAAAATTTATTAAATTAAAAATAAGATAAAGTAACATCTATGAATTGAATTAAGCTAATAAGTGGGCTTGAATTCAAATCAAGAAATAATGTCATATCAAATAAATAATGAAAATATTATATAAATAATAATGCTTGGTAATATGTGATCGTTATATAATTATTGAAATAATATTACCATTTATTTTATGCCAATAACAATAGACCATTTCACAGATCCCGCAGCTCAACCTCAGCCTCGTCAGCGTGTAATATATTCTTTAGGAATTGCCTACAACCTGTGAAATTTTTAAGTGTTTCAATTGTTTGTTGATGTGTAAATTCCTTTCATTACTGCGGACTGTAGTCAAATTCTAAAGAATAATTACAAGCTGTCAAGGCTGAGGTTGAGTAACGGGATCCATGAAATGGCCTATTAAAAAAGATACTCAGAGTTAAAAATACATTAGGCATCGAATGTATACTGATTTTCCACTTTATATAATTTTAATTTTAATAAAAAAATCAAAATGAATATGAAACCCAAATTGAAACAAAATGCATATTTAACATTTTAATTAATTAATTAATTTTAAGTATTAAAATTGTCATATTGTCAAATGCAGGAGTGCTTAGCTTTTGCCCAGGAAAAAGGCATATAATTATGTCAATGGATATTTCCGAAAAACTCCGGTCTTCTGATTGATGTATTGTAATTCCCCGCACTGCCCTTTTTCGGTTGTCAAGAGGACTATGTACAATTTGTGGGAAGTCACGTTTTTTGCTATTTTATTCCATTAAGCATACGAATAATTCCCTACCGGATAGATTGACGTCAATATATGTTCATAGCAGTGCCCCAAGTTTCTCTTCTAAATCTGAACTCAGGAAGTATCTATATTGGTCTGTCATGCACTTGGTATTTACAAGATTAATTATCCTTTTGGATATCTGAACCTTTTGTTTTTAGTGTAAGATCGTTCTTTCAAAATGCTATTAGCTACAAAACACGCATTATTATCAGAAAACCACGCTCACCCCATAGGTTGCATTAATGGGTTTATTACTCAAATATTCAAATTTATGATTCTTTACTCAGTATTTAGAACAATAACTGATTCAAAACTCAAATTCTGATTTGGATTTGGTGTTCCTTATATGGAATAATCCAATAAGAATTCGAGGTCTCAATCTTTTTTTGCGAATATTAAACTGTGTCCTTTCTCTTCTATTTCACTTTCTTAATTCACTTAGTAAATATTTCGAGATTTGATGTGCATTTTTTTAGTTGTTTGCCCATCTCCAAGGTATAATAACAGACACATAAAACCATTTCAAATATGAAAATACAATATCATTTGCCAATTATCTAAAAAAAAATAAAGAAAACGTTCTTTTGGTATCAAGTATTTCCTTTGGAAATTTCCAAAAGACATACTGTTTACACAGCTTACAAACAGATCTAATTTTTTAAAAGCTGAGGTTTTTTTAATCAAGGTAAGCGGTAAGAAGGTTAAGTGTGCTTTTTATGACATAATGCCACAGATAATTTATTCATTGGGTGTCTTTGACCAATCACAAAAATAGATTGCTTCTTGAATACAGGGATTACGTGTCAACTCTGCAGTTATCCTTAACATAAACTAATCAGCAATCCACCATGCATGAAAAAAATCATGAAAAGCCCGATAGAACTAACCAATTATTCTTGCAGTGTTTCACACAGATCTTGTTGACAGATGTTGACTTATTTTTTTAAGTTTCTTCTAAATTCTTATGTTAATAGAATATTTGAGCTTCAAAAGAGTAACCTAGCTAGATTGAAGCAAGGACAAAATGTTGCACGACATATAACTCTATACCCGTAATCACACATTAGAAAAATATTCCAAGCGAGAATTTATGAGTTAAAAAAGAAAAAGAATATAATATGTTATTAATACACATAAAACTAAAATAATACTTCTGGCAACTTAAAATTTAACTTATTCTAAATATATATTTTGAACAAAAATTTTCACTTAAAAAAAACGGAAAACCTTATTCGTTTTTTTAAGAAAATCTAAGTTTGCTCTCTTTAAGTGAAAGCCTTCATACTTTTGAACTAAATGAATAAATGACGAAAATATAAAATATGTTATAGGATATAATGAAAGCGGGGAAAAACGCTGTTTTATTTTTGAGGTGAAAATAATTTTAATGACACTGAGAGGGTTTCAATTAATTAGTACAAAATATTCCATTTCTCGCTAAATTTGTACCACCAATTATTTGTCCTTTTAAATGAAGTTCAAGATTAAAGGAGAGAAACGATCTACCTTATTCCGACGATCTTGTCATTAGGAAACTTAAAAAGATCACACGAATTAATCATTCTTCTAAAGCGGAATTTTTTTCCAAAGATATTTATAATCTTAAAGTAAAAGTTGTCAGTCAAGGCAAACGGTGGAAAGAAATTTGGCGCATTAAAATCCAACATCGAAGGAGTATTTGAGTTAGCTAGATCAAGTAGACAGTGTTGTCATTGTTTTGAGTAAATATACATATTTTTTTCTAAGTTTGGTCATTATAAATATGATAGTCAAGTACGTAGCGCCGAGGAAATTGCTAGTAAGTTTATATTCTTCAGAATCATTCGAGTTTCCTTTAGCAAATTTGAACTTTCCGAGACGAAAACCCGTTATTGGAAACACAAAACCTTAATGACGCTCAAGAACAGACTAAAAAACCTTTCTTTTCCTTTAAAGCTTGAAGTCAAAAGCAAAACAATCGATATAATAAAAACAAAAGTATGATCTGAGTCTTAATGGTGATTATTCAGAAATAAAAATACAGAACGCCGACCGCGATTGACGGTCTTAAATTTAAGCGGAAATCTTGATAACATTTGATCTATTTGAACAAGAAATACCTTATTTCTCCTCGTTTATTCTTGTAAGAACTCTTGTAAAATCCAAAAAGTTTCTCTGACAGAGAAGCTTTAAATTGAACAAAGACAATATACTCTTGGTCTGCTTGAAGTTCATCGTTGACTTGAATCGCATGCATCTCAAGATCTTTGCTTGAAGTGATTTTCTTGATCGACAAAACTTCTAATTTATCAGCATTTTCCTTGATCTTTGCTACCTTGATATTCGTTAATTCCATAGTCTTAGCATGAAAGAATATTTTGTCTGTGTTCTTTACACATTTGAGGAGCATATCAACAGTACCTGTGAATTTGAAAGTGGTAATGTTCGGGTGAAGCTCGACGCGGTATTTCTGGGGAACCAAATTGGTTGGAAGGCGAATATCTTGCCAAGCGAATTTTTTTCCTTCATTATCTAGATATAACTTTTTCCCCTTTCTCTCTTGATTCTTCTCTGGTTCATCTTGAAATTGTGAACGCTTTTCTGGCTTAGTTTCTTCAAATTCTTCCGAGGTCGAAGGCTTCACAAAAATCGAGATCAAAACTACTGATACAAGAAGGACAGCTGTGATGGTAGTATAAACGAGAGTTCTTCGAGAGCACATTCTCCTTATAGAGAACTCAAAGCTTCTGTCCCTTAAAAATCGAACTTTTCTTCTTCTGATTCGATTCGGTTTTCTCTTGATCTCAGGTAGCAGAGCAACGTTGTCTATGTCTTCGAATGAATCAGAACTACTACCCCAGCCTTCGTTGTCAGGAGAATATCCCTCGTCCATGAGAACATGAATAAACAACAGTTCTAATTACTATGCACATATCTACGGTATCTTGCGTGTGCGCGCGTTATGTGTGACGTTGAGTGACGTGAATCACGAGAAGATAAACAAGCCAAAGTTAAATCAAAATAGAAAATGAATAATTAATTTATTTTTTTTTTGAAAAATCTGCCTTTCTTTTTCATTTTCTTTCCATGTATAAATTTTCTTTTTTCCCGTTCTATTCCATCTTCATTTTCCCTCTTGCCGAAAATCATAAATCTTTTATTTTCATTCTAGCGAAATAAATACTTTTTACCCGTCTCAACGGACAGTTTGGATTTTCAGTTTTGTGGTCATCAATTTGAGCGATCTAAAGCACCATGATCACGACTTCAAATTCTTAATGGCATTTCGCGAAAGTTTCCTGCCTCTATCTAAAATTTCATCCCATGATCTTGGGAAATCCTTCTTAAAAATTAATGGATATTTTGGCATCCCCGTTTCTCATTGTTCGGTTCATCTTTTCTTCGCGGTGCGTGGGTTGCTTGGGTGGTAGTGGTAAATGGCTTTTCTGCCGGAGCCCCCGCACTCAATATGATCCAGTTTCTCAAAGGAATTCATTTGAAAAAAATAAATAAACAATAAGTTTTCAAATGTCATCGCGCTTCCCTGCGCCTTGAGCGCTAACATTTTTTTAATTTCAAGTTCTCATTTGATTTGACTGCAAATGCCGTGTTTGACTAGAGCCGGGTGACTCGTCTGCTCTAACTGCTAATACTTTATAATAATGCTAAATTGGTTGTATGATAACAGGGTCGACAAAACAAACCAAAACAAGCTTATAGCCCAAAGGAAAATTAAAATATATATTAATAGGAAACTGTACCGATTGAACGGTTGAATAGCAGATGATATAGGCAGTTCTGTAAACTGCGTTCATAACATGTCACAAGCATTGTATGACACCGTTGAACAATCTTTCTTTTTTTAGATTTTATTTTCTCGCAGTCTATAGACGTACACAAGGTAGATTGCATTAATTTATTTCAGTGCTTTTTTTAGCTTAGGTAATTTTAGCGCATCCGTGTTCAGACAGGCTTGTTCTTGAATGTTTTGTTAGTTAAAAGCTTCGTTTTTGCACAGCCAACCGCCATCAACGACACCTTTTATAGCACTAAAGGTTTTCGGGCCATATAAAATAATAACTAGAAGATAGGTTATTTTAAGACGGAACGATATTAATCAATGATCTTCTTGACGACAATGATCATAAGAAGCAAAATTAGTCATCCCAAATATATTCTCAGCTAGTGCATCTTTGAATAATGACCTATCCCCTATAGCTAATCGCGTATTGGACCTTTCGCGGCCTTTGTTTTCGACAAATTTTTTTGAAATAGATATACTTTTATAGATATCTCTTTTTATAAATAGATTTCTTTCCGTGCATGCTCGCGGAGGTACTCTCCCCCTTTACCAATTTTACTAAGGTGAGGTCGTACTGTGCCCCTGCTGACAGAATATTGAATATTTTTGACATTTCTAATTATTTATATCTTATAAGTTATATATATACATTTATATAATTTTTTATTTATTTCTAGTTATACAATTTATATTTATTATTCTATTATAAGTTTTAACACGGCTGTTAGGAAGAGCATTTTGTATGATGAGACATCCGTGTTTAAATAAGCTATTATGTATGTATGTATGCTCACAGTTTTTTTCTTCTTTTTTTCCTTTTTTTCTCTATCTAATTGCTTCTTCGCTCATTCTTCTTCGCTCATTCTTTTCATGGTTCCCTTCATCTTTTTTTCCTATCGGTTTCCTTTTCATTCGTCAGTCTCTTTCATTTCCCCCTTCTTTAAATTTCAAGTTTTCTTAGTTTTTGTGCATCAAAATTATCAGTGTAGTCATCTGTTTAGTTAATTTATCTTTTCCTATTCAAATTTAATCCCTTGTCTTATCTCAATATATTAGTTTGAAAAGCCTATTTCTAGTAAACTCTTTTCCATTTTTAAGATTTCTAATCTTAAACGGCACTTTATTTACGTCCACTGATCTGTTGACATTGATCATTTCCACTGATAATTTACCTTAATTGAAAGTTATAATCTAGCAAAGTAAGTTAATTATATTTGAGCTACTTTCTGTCATCGTATTTTATTCACTTGCTTTAACATCCTTCCTTGTCTAATACTTTTTTCTGACGTATCTTCCTGTCGGTTTGATTCAACAACGATTATGCTCTTTTGCCATTTTATATTTTTTTGTCAAAAAAATACATCTGCCAAGTAAGTGTTTCCGGAGGCATGTGCCAGTTTTAATGTGTATCGATGGAGGTTTGTGGCGTCAGTTCTAATGTTTACAAGCATCACATTCACAAAGGTAGAATTTATCGATCTACTACGTATAATAGCAGTTTTTTAAGCGGAAAGATGCCAATGGATTCCTTCGTCGATACGATGGCCATCTTGAATCGCAAGGCATTATGGGTCATCCAGGGACAAAATACTGAGACAAAGATGGCAAAAGTAAAACGTGGAGTTTAGTTTGTTTGGTGTTTCTTTTACGGGAAAGTTAAAGGTGATCGATGTTACCCATCTTTGGCTAGTGAAAGGCGATATAAAGAAAAATCTATCATTAGGACTCACATTAACTCTATATTTGTCCGGCGTGCACCATGATCCAACGGCCAAGATGGCCGCCGTTTCGTCAAAATAGTCTTTTTTTTTTTTTTTTTTTTTTTTTTTTTCTTTTTCTTTTTTTTTCTATAAATCTGAGACTGAAGACTTCTGAAGACTTCTAAAATCTGAAGTCTGAAGACTTATTTTTTCATTTGTAATATTGCCAACACTGTTGTCTCAAGCAAATTCCATGTTCCGTTTCAGAAAACGTATATTAACATGGTTATCATTTTTTGTGAGTTTGTGTGAAGAGACAATAAAAGTGTACTAACTATAAACCTACTACAGTACGCCCCCTACGTACGAACACGTCGTATAAGTTTTCCCACTTATACGAAATTCGTTTTATTCTTCTCAGTAAAGAACGAATGATTATCGCATTAGTATATCTAATTCTCATAGCTTTCGTTCTTTCTTCAATGTTTTCAAGTGCAAAACACACACATAAGTATATATTTATGATTAATACTATATCCGTTGTGTGTACGTGATGCAAGTCAGTACTTACCTTAAGATTCCCACTTATATTTTTAGATTTTATTGAAAAAGCCATTTCACTTGACACATTTCAAAAATTAAAGCGATCTTATTTCGCTAATAATCCCAAGAATAAGTACAGTTGTTTAATTGTACGGAAGTGATTTTTAATATCACACAATTCACAAGGTTTATTTAATCTAAAACTGTCGCTTGTCGATTGTTTGTACTGAAATAAAAGAAAGAAAACGCATTGGGATAAAATGACGTTCATGGATAACACTTATGATGCAGGTGGAAAATACGGACGTAGGATGCGGTGTATACTAGACTGTGCTAAAATTGACATATTTAAAACAACACAACGAAATATATATATATGAAGATATAACTCGTGACAATAAAAATATATATTTCAGGCGCAAGTGGCAAAAGCATTTCAGAAATGATGAAATAAGAACTTTTCTGATGCAGTAAAACATCCCGATATCAAATATCATAGTCTTACTCATAGAAAAGTCATTGCAAATTTTTTTCCTTACTGAGTAACTAGTTATTCAATTTACAAATGATGACAATAAACTAATATTTCTCCTATGACATTACATTCGTTTATTAGCTTATTAGAATTAAAAACAATCTTGATGTTTAGAAGCTTCAATCAAATAATATTTTTTAACATTTAACCGATTCACTTCATGTAGAATCAATACGGAAAATATTGAATTGGATGTCATAGACACTTTACACAAGGCATGTGTAGGATGCATGGCCATGGGTGGTTGATCTTGCTAAGCCGGACTTTATTTTCAGATGAATAGACTTAGGGGATCATTGAAAGTAAAGGAAATCCTGTGCCTCGATCCTTTAATAACACAAGTCTATAGTTGATCTTCAATCAAACATTGTAATCTTTGCATTGCATCGTGTTTCAAACCCTTGGGAAGTATTTTGCGATTCGATCAACTGCTTACGAAATCCGCTGTTTTAAATATTAAGAAAAAAAGATGTCGTCAGTGGCTTTAACCTCCCTCCACCTTGAACAACTAGAACGTCGGAAAACGCATTCATTCATGAAGAAAAAGGAAGAAACATAATTTTCTTTCTGCGATTGACGTCATACTTAAAAGCTTAATAGTTGTTCAAATTAGCGTATTAACTTTACGTATATCACGAAGTCAGCTTTATGGATTGATTTTTGTAACGTTTCCGTCGTTAATCATTTTTACTGTTCGTTCTTGATCGACATATTTTGACAACCATACGGACACAGTATGTCATTGAAAGAACTGCTTATTTTAGTATGTAAACGTCGTAGTTTTTTGTCTCGTTAAGGAATCACTTAACGAATACGTGCATACATCGAACCATAAGCTGTATCACGATCATGATTGATTTCGTAACTCTTTGAGTGAGTGACACGAGCGCGCGAGGAACACGACACTTTACGAAAGGACTGCGCATGCGTTGGCGGAAGGACGAGTGCCTATATTTTTCTAAGTCTTTGCCACTTATTAATTCAGAAGGAATTTTCTTAGGGAAGATAGACCTTTCCACGAGTATGCTTTTAAATTGTTTGCATGGACTAGTTAGCGAAAATCCATCGGTAATGCTTGAAAAAAACTCCTCAAAATAAGCAAATACCAAGTTTGAGAGTGGTATATTGGAAATAGGCAAAGATATAACCATGCAAAGTCACGAAATTTTACAAACGTTTGTAAGGTGGGGGCACAAACTTGCTCCCCTTGCAACAGACAAACGTCTGTAAAATTTCGCAACTTTAGGGAGCTATATCCTCGCTTTTTTTCAACACATCACCCTCTAACTTGGCAAATTTGGTTTATTTTAGGGGTTCTGTCTAATGGCGTTGGTCGATTTTTGACATATGCTCATATCAAAAGATTAAAAAATAAGGAAGGGAGGGGTAATGTCTTTGTGTTTGAAGTGTAATTTCACTATCGAGGGGCCCACTCACTCCCAATATTTATTATAAACGGTCACCTCTATTATGCTCATGACGTCATAGTAACCATCTTGGTTGAATTAAACATAAGAATTGACAATCAATTACTTTGTTATATCAACCAACATGGCCGCCGTTTCTTCTCTTCTTCTTTTATTTCTCTCCCTTCCGAATGACTAGAAAAGAGCAATTTTGATAGACAACTAGTAGCTAAAAATTGAAGTTTTGAAAACCAGAACAAAGCAAAAATAAATTAGTAGGTCACTCATGGTCTACGAGTCAATAGCCCATGAAGCAAAGGGCCGTAGACCATCAGTGCGAGAGGTGTAATTGTTATTTAGTCTACTAACTGAATAGAGATAAAAGAGTAAAACCGCTCTGTACGCATTATCTACGAGTCGATAGCCCATGAGGCAAAAGGCCGTAGACCATAGAGTGCGAGAGGTGTAATTGTTATTTAGTCTACTAACTGAATAGAGATAAAAGAGTAAAACCGCTCTGTACGCATTATCTACGAGTCGATAGCCCATGAGGCAAAAGGCCGTAGACCATAGAGTGCGAGAGGTGTAATTGTTATTTAGTCTACTAACTGAATAGAGATAATAATAAAAAAAAAAACGCTCTGTACTAATTACCACAAACTACAACTTTTTTTATCTACGTACAAAAAATTTATTCAGTGTTATTAAAAAAGTCCCACTAAGCCTAACGAGGCATTACGTTGCATATTAAAAATATTATCCTCTTTCAACACACCTCTCTTATTTATAAAATAATTAACAATATATAATAAATGTCTAATTCACGTTTATGTGAGCTTTTTCTACAAGAATCATTTGATGAAATCATCCATGTTTATACGAGAAATAGAAATGAATATTACTTCGATTCAAAGGTAGACCTTACTCAAGCGGCAGCCATGTTGACACGAACAACACATTTTCCCCGCGAAACCTCGCATGAAAGCGTTTCAGAACGAGGTAAAGCGGGACGTTTTTTTATTCTTGATCATGGCAATGAAAATGGCGCCCTGTGATCAAGGTCGAGGGTAATACAAACAACATCTGATATGTAATCTATGGGGTAATAATTTCGCTAATAGAGAGTTTTAGATTGACTTTTTTTCTCCCGTTTTCATATAGTTTTCCTATATTTTACTTTACCTTTTACCAACCTTCTCACCAAGCGCAAATACTCTTTTGTTTTTCTACTACTTGGACTTTTTTGCGATTCTTTTTCAGTAATTTTTTTAAAAAATTTTACTGGTCAACTGACGTTTCACGTTTGCCGTGAACGTCAATCTAAAACTCTCTATTAAGTAGTACAATGTCGTTGCTCGCGTATTACGTACCGCAGCTTAAAAGGAAACTGTTAATCTAAAGCAAAAAAATTAGTTAAATCCATGACATAGCCATGTTGTTGGATACTTGTTCAAACAAGACCAAGGTCTCTTGCTTTGAGCACCTTATTACTTCCTGTAACTAGACAATATTATTACAGTATAATGTGGTGCGCATGCGCACATCGAGCTACATATCTTTTATCTATATATCTTGAATTTTGAGTGAATCTGGATAACGAATGAAGCAGTTGCACAAGAACGACTTTCTACAACCTACACATAAACAGAAATAAAGTTAAGACAATGAGCTCCTCATTATATTTGAACTAAAAAACTATTCGACACTGATAAGGGGAGGGGTGGGAAAGTTTACGAATTAAAGAAAAAGGGAAATTCTAGAGTTTGCGATAAACAAGTAGCTGTAAAATCTTAGGTTTTAGAAATCAACATTTTCAATCATCTCATTCAATTCCCGTTCCAAGCCTGATTTTTTTTTCACCCTCAGAAGTGTAAGGCCCTATTCACTTACTTATTTAAACAATGGTACCGTTAAATTCCATGGAGAGAGGAAAGGTTGGGCACGATTTGCCCTATTTGACGGGTTATTCATCTGAGGCAACGAAAAGGGATCGATAAAAAGGTAAGACAAAATAAACAATAAGAAAAAACGAAAGTAAAGAAGGTGGATAAAATGGAAAGTAATGGACGACTTCGATAATGTGACGGCCATCTTGAATCGCAAGGAATTATGGGTCACCCAGGGGTAAAAAACAAGACAAATATGCTCAAATGACGACTCCACGATCTTTGAGAACTTTACTCAGCTGTGGAACTGTCCATTTTTTAGTTCATCTCTTGTCAAATTTTCTTGTTGTGAACTGTTGATGTTGATGTAGACGTCATTCAAATAACAAAGCTTTCCAGCTGATCTGAAATATAGTGGCGTAGAAATGACGTCACTGCAAAACTAGGTCTCATGTCCGAAATTTTCTCGATTCTGATTGGTTGACATTTTTTCTCAGACCAGCTGGTCGTATATTTGCCCCCTTGGATGACCCGTAATGCCTTGCGGTTCAAGGTTGCCACCACATTGTCGAAGTCCTCAATCGAGTGATGGGACAAGGAACAAACCATTGCAAACCCTTTACTTTCCTTATCCTCTTTATCTATACCTTTTCGTTTCTGGTTCTCCCGGCATTTCTATTCTCTTCTTTCTTCTATTCCCACTTACCCATTTATTTCTATGCTGAATCCCACTTTTCATTCGCTTTTCAGAAGATTCGCTAACATTTCTCTTATTTTTGCGTCATCTTTCGTAACATATTCTTCGTCCTTCGAGCTCTGGCGTTTGGCATCACTAAGATAAATCAATGTCAAAGATAAATAAAACTGCGAACGCTAGTGCAGAATTTTCTGGCGCGACTCGCCGGGACCTCAAGTCCGTTCGCTTGCCTGTCATCACGCTTCATCACGACAGTCCGTGCTAATCGAAAATCATTAACGACCTTTAAATACGACGACGAGTACGAGTTTTAAAATTTGTTCTGTGCACGTGGTTATAATTAACACTAAATCGTAGTCGATTTCCGAATTTTTACAATCTAAAGTTTCAATCCACGTACACTATCACGACTACAAAAAGATAGTGCCTCTCTTTAAAAGTTAAACACTCGTACTTGTTCTCGTACTCGTCGTCGGATCGAAAAGGTCTTTAATGTCATCTTCTGAGCCTGAAGCCTAACAAATCCCCAGGGCCAGATTACATTCCATCGCGTATACTGAAAGAGTTCGCATTGATGCTGGCACCTTCCATAACAGTACTGTTAAACAAATCATTTACATCTGGTACTCTACCTAACGACTGGAAAATAGCGGACGTTACGCCAATCCACAAGAAAGGTTCTAAACACCTTAGGGAAAATTACCGCCCAATCTCACTCACATCTATTGTATGTAAAATTGGTGAAAAAATTATCAAAAACAATGTTATTGAATTCTGGCGTGAATTAAACGTATTAAACGACAACCAGTTTGGTTACCTTCAAGGAAGATCTACTGTAACTCAACTGCTATCTACTGTTAATGATTGGGCGAAGTCAAGAAATTCTTCTATCCCTACAGACGTAATCTTCCTCGACCTGGCGAAAGCCTTTGACAGCGTGCCACACGAGCGCTTGCTCTTAAAACTAAACATGTACGGAATATGTGGGAGCTTACTTCTATGGTTCAGAAATTTTCTCACTAATCGACACCAGCGTGTGGTTATAAGAGGAACTTGTTCAAACTGGCTTCCAGTGGTATCTGGAACACCTCAGGGTACAATCGTAGGTCCCATCCTCTTCTTGCTATACATTAACGATATCACAGATCGCATTTCCTCTAATGTGAAACTGTACGCGGACGACACCAAGATTTACAGGCAGCTTATTGACCCTGTTCTAGACACACTAGCTCTTCAACACGATCTAGACCATCTTAGAGAATGGGCATGCACATGGCAGTTACGCCTTAATAATGATAAATGTGAATCTATGCGTATAACCCACTTGCGCGACAAGTCCAAACCGAAGTACATCTTAGGGGAGACTTTAAAGGACGTTAATAGTTTCAAAGATCTTGGTGTTACTATCTCCAATAATCTATCCTGGAGTGAACACATTGGCATCACCGTAAATAAAGCTAACAAAGTCCTAGGGACTATTTTACGAACTGTTGGCACCGCCAATACCACAGTCTTTTCGATGCTATATATCGCGCTTGTAAGACCAATCCTTGAATATGCGTCACCCGTTTGGTGTCCACACCTGGTGAAAGACATAACTGCATTGGAAAAAGTACAAAGAAGAGCTTCCAGACTAGCACTTCGACAAACTAGAGGGGAAATGACATACGAAGAAAGATGTAAAATATTGAAGTGGCCTACTCTCTCGACCCGCAGGGACTACCTAACTCTAGTTGAATGTTACAAAATAGTTTTCGGTTTAGGTATTCTAAATTTCCGTGACTTTTTTGAATTTACGAAAGTTACGTCTACCAGAGCTAATCATTCCTACAAACTTTATGTTAAAGCAGCCAGAGTTAACTGCTACAAATACTCCTTTTTCGTCAGAGTCGTTAATATGTGGAACGATCTACCTAAAGACATTGTTGAAACCGATGGGTTTAGATCATTTAAGCAGAAATTGAAGTCTCACTTAGGTGTTTAATGTTTACATATTGCAGTACACATCGATTAGTATATTTTTTAGTAGAGTCTAGATTAAGGAGGAGACGGGTTCTCTGTTGCTCTGGGTTTCTCGCGCGTGCGCTCACCAGGCGGACAGACTTCATAATCTGTCTGGTGGGTGCGCGTGCGGGGGTGGGGCTCAGGGTGGCGGAGAGCTTGTCTCTCCTTTATTTAGTACATATTCATATACTTATACTTCACTTATAGAGCATTTTTCGCTAATTACGCTGCTTAGTGTCTTTCTTTATAATGCATTTTTGTCATGTTTTGTCGTTTTTCTTGGGAGTTTTCACATAGGGATAACCTCATAACTTCCTTTCAAGTCGCCTATTATTGTGCTTTGTTGTCTTATTTGTATCGCTTTTTGCTAGCCTCTGCTCTTACTTGTATTTTACTATTTGTCAATAATTTATTTGCGATTTGAATAAACTATGTATGTATGTAACTATGTATGTATCACGTTTTAGAAATGTTTCTCCGATTTTTGATAATTTACTCCGTTGCTCTGTTATCCGTTCCTAAAGTTAAATGCTACTAAAATATCTGTATTTAATACAAACTCGAAGATAAAATGAAAAAGGCAACAACTCTCGAAATATGGAGTACCTTTTGCATGGTCACGTGACCTGTGAATGCAAGTCGTCCATTGTAATCTGGCCAATTGATTGGCTGGGGCCTGTGCTGTATGAAAGTGTACAGCACGCTCGCGTAAATTTTTTTGGCATCTGTATATTAAACCAATAAATGCAATTGAAATATTACACTCACCGTCGGCGGCTCAAATCGTTGTCTGTCTTAGCAACATGACCTGCAAATGTGCGATTCCAAAAAGTTAAAGAACAATAAATAAAAGCAGAAAGTACTCAGATTGAAATATTTGATTGCTTTAATTTTTACTTACTTTCACTGGATTTTGTCATAAATCGACGTCCATTTCCATATACAAATCGCTTTTCTAGTGACTCTTCTTTAGGTTCTTGGTTTTCCATGGATCGACGTCCCGTCGTCCCATAGACAAATCGTTTATCCAATGCGTCGTCTTTGTTTTCCATGGATCGACGTCCATTTCCATATACAAATCGCTTTTCTAGTGGTTTTCCATAGACAAATCGTTTATCCAATGCGTCGTATTTGTTTTCCATGGATCGACGTCCATTTCCATATACAAATCGCTTTTCTAGTGACTCTTCTTTAGGTTCTTGGTTTTCCATGGATCGACGTCCCGTCGTCCCATAGACAAATCGTTTATCCAAGGAGTCGTCTTTGTTTTCCATGGATCGGCGTCCCGTCGTCCCATAGACAAATCGTTTATCCAATGTGTCGTATTTGTTTGCCATGGCTCGACGTCCATTTCCATATACAAATCGCTTTTCTAGTGACTCTTCTTTAGGTTCTTGGTTTTCCATGGATCGACGTCCCGTCGTCCCATAGACAAATCGTTTATCCAATGCGTCGTCTTTGTTTTCCATGGATCGACGTCCATTTCCATATACAAATCGCTTTTCTAGTGACTCTTCTTTAGGTTCTTGTTTTTCCATGGATCGACGTCCTGTCGTCCCATAGACAAATCGTTTATCCAATGTGTCGTCTTTGTTTTCCATGGATCGACGTCCATTTCCATATACAAATCGCTTTTCTAGTGACTCTTCTTTAGGTTCTTGGTTTTCCATGGATCGGCGTCCCGTCGTCCCATAGACAAATCGTTTATCCAATGAGTCGTCTTTGTTTTCCATGGATCGACGTCCATTTCCATATACAAATCGCTTTTCTAGTGACTCTTCTTTAGGTTCTTGGTTTTCCATGGATCGACGTCCCTTCGTCCCATAGACAAATCGTTTATCCAATGCGTCGTATTTGTTTGCCATGGATCGACGTCCATTTCCATATACAAATCGCTTTTCTAGTGACTCTTCTTTAGGTTCTTGGTTTTCCATGGATCGACGTCCCGTCGTCCCATAGACAAATCGTTTATCCAATGAGTCGTCTTTGTTTGCCATGGATCGACGTCCATTTCCATATACAAATCGCTTTTCTAGTGACTCTTCTTTAGGTTCTTGGTTTTCCATGGATCGACGTCCCGTCGTCCCATAGACAAATCGTTTATCCAAGGAGTCGTCTTTGTTTTCCATGGATCGGGGTTCTTTTTCGTATACAAATCGCTTTTCTATGATACCTTTGCGGCCAAATTCTACCATGTCCTAAAACATAATTTAATAAATGAGCTTTATATTTCTAGCCTAGCTTTAATTTTTAAAATAACAATCTTAGGCATTAATAAGAAACAACTAAATTTTTATTTCGGTCTTAGCCTCCTTCGCAGGCTACCCCAAATATTGTCTGTTGGGATCCCTGTGTTAAATTATTTGGCAGAGAAGGACTAGGGACACCGGAAACCCGAGGAGCAAAAAGAGCCAAGGAAATGCCCTGAAGTAAATAATGACGACCTTACAGAGCTCTGCGGTCTCACGAGTTTCAAATCGCAAAAGTGACGTTTTCTTTATGAAATGACCTGTGACGTCATCTATTCGCTGAAAAAAGCAATCTTATACAAGTTTGCCAACGCAAACAGTATATATGAACACGAAGAAAGAGTAAGGAAGATTGCCAAAGACCAGAAAATATAACGAATCAAAGATCCTTCAGAATTGCAGAAAAAGAAATGTTTATTCCACATCCTGGTGCACGAGGACATCGATAAAGCAGCGTTCTTCAGGCACAGCTCTTGCGATGTTTGGGTTAGTAGGTATTGTGGAAAGTATATAAAAAATCATTGAGGAGGCCATGAAAAGGAAAACGTAGCTCACAATACAAGGGGAAAAGATCGGAAGTGGAAATTAAAAGTAAGATCGATTACTAAAAGGTATTCCTTGTTTTCTTTGTTAACAATCATTGTTGTGATACTTATAAACTTTTTAAACTTTAAACTATGTACAACTTGAAGGAAAAAAAATGGAAAAAGCTAACCGAAGCTTTCGTTCTTGATTAATGAGAACTTCATCAGAAGTTGAGTCACGTGAGTGTATACACACACGACTCGAGTAGTTTGTCCACTAAACCCCTTGCAGCACGTTGTAATGCAGCTCAATTTGGAGAACATAACAATAGGTTTCCAATTCTCAGGAGATTGAAATTCTTTTGTTTTGTCCTCCAAATTGAGCGGCTTTGGCGTCATATGCAAGGGGTCTACAAAAGACGTGCAGTGGATGGTGGAGTCAAGTGTCGCTCTCGTGTTCTTTCGCGTCGCTCCTCGTCGTCTTTCAGCATGTCGCGTATTTTAGAGTAGAATTTCTAAAACGGACAATAGTTTTATATTTCTTTAGCGCCTGGTCTGTCATAGGTTTCTAGAGTTACGACGCCGCTGTAATAGCCGTATCCGATACGCAATTGACGATGATAACTTTGGAAAGGAGCACGGGCTTGAGATTACTCCTGCAAAATGTTTCAGGTATTTTGCTTAAAATCGATCGACCCTGGCGACAGATGAAGTAACGGGAAATAAACGTCTATGTACATAACTCATGTTTATTTGTAGTAAAGTAGAGAGAATAAGAGAAAAATATCAAATTCGTGGGTTCGAATCCTGCCAAGGGCATTTGATATTTTTCTCTTATTCTCTCTACTTCATTATATATACACCGAACGCATAATTTATTACTACTATACTATGTCTATTCTTTGCGTACATATTTACGGTGTTCAACTTATCTATAGAGAAAAATTATCGCTCTGGGATCCTCACGAATACCCTACATTTCATATTCTGGCTGCGTTACCAGCGTGGTTGGTCCTTGTAGTGCAGTGGTTAACACATCGGACTGGAATACCGAAGACGTGGGTTCGAATCCTGCCAAGGGCATTTGATATTTTTCTCTTATTCTCTCTACTTCATCATATATACACCGAACGCATAATTTATTACTACTATACTATGTTTATTTGTAGTAGTTGTGAGACCCAAAATATTTGTAATATAGCATCGGAGTCGAATCGGCTTGTAAAATAAATCAAAACTCGAAGCCATGGAACACTTAGGCATTACAGATGAATTGGCTTGTCTAGTATGGACCTTCTATTAGCTGAATCAAAGCATGCCTAGTTAATCAAAATATTCTAATAGTCACAGCCTGCAGCGCCTCTCTATAATCGTGGGGTTTGCGATCTCGTTCCAAGTGTCCAGTGGATGATTCGAAATGCTTTAAGCCCAGTTACTCAATATCTGATTGTTATCTATAAAACGATCTATATACATTAATGAATGAATGAATGAATGAATTAATTAATTAATTAGTGAATTAATGGTCAATCAACAATGAGCTTTATTTCCAGCCTACAAAAGGCGAAAACCGTTGCGTATTTGGCGTAAGCGACATAAACTTAGCCAGCCGCTTTATTTGCAAGAACAGTCTGGTTTTTAGCGGAGCCCCCGCGGAGCACCATACTTAAGGAAAAATGGTAAACCATCGAGTTGAAAAAAAAGAAGAAAAAAAAGAAAGAAAAGAAAAGCAGAGGTGGATACAGTTACTTCAATTATTCACGGACTGTATTAAGGTGGCTGCATACTTTTGAACTTTCGATTTGAGCCCACGATGTGCGCGCGCTCAAAAACTGCTGAAAAATCTACAAGATTTTATTGAAGAACCATACGCGTTTTGAGCTTCAACAGGGCAAAACCCTCAAATTTTGCACGGGACTTCTATATTTTTTGATAGCTCATTCGAAAAAACTCCTAAAAATCTAGGTTATATCAACATTTTAGGAAAAGTTTAAATCAGGAACACGTGAAAAAATAGATTTTTGTAGGGATTTTTGTTCGACTTTATGAGATTTTTTAAGAGCACCGAAACTACAAAATATGACAAATCAATGTATCTCTCTGTCTTTTTGTCGAAAATATCCATGTATTATTGTAGAAGGATTGACTAGCCTTCGTTCGTGCAATCATATAGTCTGCAAATAACTATTATCTTATTAATCTTAATTTATTTATAATCACTTCCGGTGGCACAATTTTTACTCCAAAAGCTCGTGCGTAGGCTTCCATTAAATGCTGATTATCTCGAAAACGAGCTCGGGGCACCCTATTTTTCTTTCCAGTTTTGGAATCAACATTAAATTTCAATTCGGAAAATCGAAGTTTTAAAAAAAGCTTAAATCAATTTCTAAAAGTAGGCAGTCACCTTAAATGGTTTGGATCGGAATCTTTCGTCAAAATAAACACCGTATTTTTTTCAGTTTAATACACGCAGTTGGATGTTTTTTTTTGTTTTTTTTTTTTTGTTTTTTTGTTTTTTTACAAGAGAAACTGTGTGACGTCACAGGGGTCAAGCTAGAAAGTCGTCTCTCTTTGAAATAAAACAGAACCTGTCATAAAATTTTAATTTTCTGAACTTAACAAATTGGAGGTCTTAACAAATTGACATCAGATTTTTGTGTCATCACATTGTCAAAGTAGTGTGGACCACATACTACTTCGTAACCTGCAAGTAGAGGGTTTTTTTCTTCTGACCGTCAGAAAAAAACCTCTGCTTACAGGGTAACTACTTTGACAATGTGATGGCGAAATTTATAGTCAATAAGAGGACAGACACATAAAAATCTGAAGTCAATTTGTTTTTTACAATAATAAAAACGATAAAAACGGAAAGCGCGCGCTAAGTTATTGTAAAAAATTTGATATGAAATTTTGATTCGTAGGAATCCGTTAAAATTTAGAACCATATTTTCTCTAATCTTTTTTAGGCTTTTGCTTTGTATAAAACGATGATAAAGGTGGAAAAGAGCAAATGTTCCAAATAGATAGGCTATTTTTCCAATTAAACACAAAAATAAAAACTGCTTGTAAGAGTTGTTACAAAAAAACATTTGATCGTATAACATAAATTCCTGCAACCGCTATCCCTTCCCCCTCAATTATCTAATGGTCCATCCCTTATGTCAAGAAGATTATAGAGAAGATGAACGTGAATGAGGACAGAACCCGTCACATACATGTAACAGATATTAAAATACATTGCTTAACAAAAAAGTCTTAAAAGGTCAAGCTGTCGACATTTAGCAAATGACATTTAGCTAATTCAATCATAGTTTTGATCAAAGAAAAGACGACGAGCGGGATTAAGAATTCTTTTTATTTTTTAGAATAATTGCCCCCTATTGGAGTCAGTCAGTCTTGTGTTTAGTACCGTGAAATACCTTGCAAGTTGTTTTGTTTATCTTATCTCTCAACGCTCATACTTTAAGCATGACGAACAACGGTTCGGTACGTTGGTGAGAATTTCAAACTATAAACCTTCATGTTCGTTCAAATGGGACTCCTATTAATATCCCAAGACCGAATCGCTACTGTTAGCCGTCATAGTTTCAAGAAACCATTCGAACAAACAAAAGCTACATTTCATAACTTAGATTCAAGAGTACGATTTATATAACTTTTTGCTGCGAGCCAAGATAAACTGATATTCAGTGAACCGCCACTACACCGTTGAAAGGTTACACGACTGTTGAAATATAGACGAATGCCAGATAAACTTCAAATTGTTTTCCCGCTCTTTTCAGTTGAGTCAAAACGAATTTTCATAGCTCAAAATACTCCCTCGACTGAAACGACGCAAGCTTTAATTAGTTGCATAAAAAGGGAAAAAGTCAATTTTAGCTGTTGGGTAAACACAAACTAACAAATACCGAAATTCCTGAACACATACATAAGTAAAGAGAAGCCACGCTAAGAGATCAACCGAGTTAGGTGGACAAACGCCACGAAGGGATGGCTACAGATGAAAATATTCGACAATATTCATATATATATATACACACAAATATATTTAATAATTTATATATAAATTTATAAAAATCAGAATAAATTTTCAGGAATATATTATGCCAATATTTCCGTGATTTGACTTTCGAAAACATTTTATTTGTACTTAACTGCTGAATACTTCATAAAAATATATTGTAAGGATCAAAGAAATTGTAAAAAAAACAAAAAAAAAAGAAGAGTGCAAAGAGCAAAATGAAATATTGTAGAAAAATACTTCACCTCGTAGTTTACGTCCTCTTCATGAACGTTGTCTCGGTCGAGTTTGCCTGCCCTCAAGCCATGCACTGGTACACCATTTACTGCAAGTAAGCAAACAAAAAAACATTTCATATACATAGCATGGAACATGAGTTAAGCCGAAGCTTGAATCCTACCTTCGTGAGAACTGTATAGTGTTAGAATAAAGATTCCAAAAGAACATAATCTTAAGGCGAACATCATCTTGGTATTGAGCGGGGTCCCGTCTTCTAGATTGCGCGCCTTCAGTTTGAAATCAAATGTTCCGTTTAACCCAAGGATCGAATTTAAATATATCAGTTTGTAAAATGATACCCAAGTGATGAAAGATTCCTGAGACGTGTGTCCAGTAATTCGTAACCGGGGCAGAGGAGGTATTTGGCGGGTCTTCTCGCAAGCAGTGAACTGGGCGATTAAGCTACAATAAGTAAAAGACTTCAATTAAAGTCGCCTTTCACGTGCATTGCCTAGCTTGCTTTAAACAAATTAAATCAAATCACAAAGAGCGTCGCGTTGGATTACTCAAGTGTTTATGTACACGGGGGGTCAATACGGACTGATCTTTTCTAAAGCAAGTTGCTAGGGAAACACGCAATCCCATCGCTCGCAGACTAAACTAAATAAGTGAAGCGTTTGCTGTTTTATTGACTTTAAATATAACAACATGACGAGCAATAGATTAGCGTTGAGCAGAGTGAAAGCGAAATCTTACCCTCTTAGAGAAAATTCAACAGAAGCTTCAGAGAAAAACGTCTTGTAGTGTGGTTCAGCATACATTTTAGCCCGATTGACAACCATGCAGCTTCCTGCGGCGTCTACGCCCACGAGTTTCTTATTTGCAATTACCGAAAAATAATAAGAATAAATGTTTGTATGGTTCAACGGAAAAAGCTGAAACTGACACCTTAAATGGCTAAAAATTCACGGTAAAAACATACGTATACGTGAATCAAAAGCAAATAATGTAAATTAAAATTGAACTACTGCATAATTGGACTAAAACTGGGATGTCTTTCTATGATCTTCCGCCGGAAGCATAGATAGGCATTCACAAAGCCTGAAGCATGATGACGTTTTACCCCCGTCTCTAGACCATAATCCTTTTCACATTGCTTTTGTTCTTTAATTATGACTATTGTTCCTGTATTCTCTAAGGAACTAAAAATTTTAATATGAAAGAATTTTAAAAACTATTATGATATAGAGTCGGGGGTAAAACGTCATCTCGCTTCAGGCTTATTAGTATCCGAGTTATTAACACTGGCAGCCCGATCTTTTTTTTTTTTTGTCTGTATGTAAATTGCAAAAATTCAATATTTATGAATATTTTTTTTAATTGTAATAAAATCGTTCAACAGACTTGTATGGAATATCTTGTGTCTATATTTTTCTCACTCATAGATATGCGAAGAAGCTAAGAGCAGAAACGAGTATTGTGAGGGTTCTGAATATGCAACAAATATGTCACTCACTCATTCACTAAGCTAGAAAAGCCACACAGGCAGCTCATGCAGGGTTTACTCACAGCATGTAATGTATGGATTAATTTTGAAAATACTACTATTTCAAGTTTATATATAAATAGTTTATTTATAGTTTAGTTTATTTAGTTTTTAAATAGTTATCTTGACTCGTCTTTTATTGTATCTTGGTCTATACTAAATCCCACTGGAGCCGATTTTTAGTGTGTGTGTTTTTTTCTTCTTCTTCTTCTTCTTTTTCTTTTTTTGAGCCGTTGAATGCCGGGGGGGGGTTGGTACTCTTGCCCGCTTAGGATAGTGATGCGCCGCTTAACAAATTGAACCCTTACCCTGTTTCAGAGTAGAAAATGAACCCGTATCCGCAAAAAAATTGCGGATACAAAAATTTCCGGATACGTGTGGACGGGGCCTTTTGTTTTAGTATCGTAGGATAGAAATATCACTATTATAATATGTTATTCCTATTTTACATAAGAGAACTCTTAATTAGAACATCATAAGTTATATTATTCTTGGTATTTAATTTTTATATAATTAATATTATTCTTTTATTTATTATTATTTTTTATTTATCTTTTTAATTATTTAATTTATTATTATTATCATATTCTTCGCTGGCCACTAACGTTTGTGGATTTGTTATGTTAGATTCCGGATCTATGCTGGCCAATATCAGTCAAATCAGCTGATTGACTGACGTACGCCTAAAGTTGTCTCCTCCGCCGCCGTCATTAGTTTCGGTCCCAGATCCTCCCGGCAGCTCCCTTATTGGGGAAGGACCGGGAGAATCTTGGACATTCTCGTACCTAGAGCCCCCTTATAGCGAAAATCGGAGGCTCTGGTAAACCCTGAAATTCTATGGAATTTATTTGGCTGTTGAGAATAACATTTTTGGAAAAATTGAGCCGGCATTTTAAAGTCAGAAATACTGAGATGGAGCATGCGCTCTGACGACCTCGTCAGAGGGAAGTACGGGTGGCGTAGCGGCGACAGCGCTCGCGTCTCACCAATTCGACCCGGTTTCAAGTCCTGACGAGCTCGGTGCTGTATGTGAGTTGAGTTGCTTATTAGTTCTCTCCTTTTCTTCGAGGGTTTTCCGAGTTCTCCGGCTTTCCTCCTTTATTTTATTATTATTACTATTAATAGTTAATTGAATTCTATAAAAAAATATATATATATTATTATAATGCTTAAAATTATCGTTATTATTATTATTATTATTATTATTATTATCATCAGCAGTAAACACGTTTGAATGCTAATTAGGTGAGCTAGATAGGGCGTAATTTCGTAACCTACCAGCATGACAGGACTAATAATACAATCACTTAAAACCAATTATAGAGGGGGTGAAATATATATATTTATAGCTACATCGTAAAATGTCTTATTTCTAATAGTAGTTTCTAAATGTTTATCATATAGTGCTCTTTAAGATGGTACTCACTTTGAAAAAATTTTCATGATAAGATTTACTAAACTTAAATTAACTGTAATGTTCTTAAGATGCAGTTTAAATACTTAGACTTAATGTTTGAAATGTCCTTAAGATGTGATTATTTTAAATGTTCTTGCAATGTTCACTGTGCAGCTTAATACCGCTTTCTGCATTCTAAGTAATACATCTTTGTATCTTGCTCCAAAGATATTCTTCATCTCAGGCTCCATCTCTTTAGACCATCCTCCAAGAGCGTCCAAAATGAGGTTCACTTGCAAGATCGTGTATCTTGGGTGTTGTTTTGTGAGCTCAAGTCTAAGTGCTCCATACTTCTTCGTCTTCTCTTTGTCGTTCTTTTCTCGGTGGTTAACCTACGGACAGCTCATTACTATTATCATCATCATCATCATCATCATCATCATCATCATCATCATTATTACTATTATTATTATTATTATTATCATTATTATTATTTATTCTGACTTTCAGCCAGTATGGTTTCTCAGAGCCTACGAGTTGCCTAATGAGTAAGGTCTGGGTACGAGAGTTAATCTGGGACCGAAACTAATGACGAGTGCACAAGATGGCGGACTCGTGGTACAACGAGAACACGTGCTCCTCTGATAGGGTTCCTGTGTCACCTATATATATTTAAATATATATTATATATATGCTAATGTTTATAATTACATATATATGGTACTCATGTGATTCTGTGACAGTTTTTTCAATAAAATTTTTAATTCATAAGAAAGCACAGTTTGATAGGATAAGATTGTGACACACCTCCATTGTGACATACCCGTATTTAGCGGTGAATCAGCTGGTTTTCAGCTGATAAAGCTTGATTTTTTTAGCATTTTTGAATCCATTTTTAAGATGAAAATCCGCCATCTTGAATTTTCTGAGAACTTCCAGGGAGGGAGGGCTGTTCTGTTGCTATGGCAACTGCTATAATTTGATTGGCTAATTCAATTTCTATTGTTTTTAGCCAATCACGATCCTAAAAAATTAAAAATCTGCACTGGTATTTCATTTTTTTGCACTGGTATTTCATTTCAACTGCACTGCTGTCAGCCAATCAAAATTTTAAAAATGTTTAATGTATATTATTATACTAATTACATATATATTGTACTCTTGAATCTTTAACAGTTTTTTCAGTAAAAAATTTTTATTCATAATTAAGAAAGCCCAGTTTGAATTGATAAGATTGTGACACACCTCCCTTTTGACATACCCGTGTTTAGCGATGAATGACTTCAAAATATTTTGAATAACACTAATTTCAGGTATTTAGGAAAATATCAATCAAAAATTACAGGTTATTTAACTCATTTTTTTAATGTCTACAAACACCAGTCTCAAGTTAATTATCTTTTTAAATATTGATGGTTCATGGGATAATAAACTTCTTTATTAACAATAATTGCATACTATTCTTCTGCGTTGGCAAAGTAAATGATCCTACCAAGTCAGTGAGTCCAAGGCTGTTAGTCTCGATATCTACTAATTTATTACAAAGATTCCGACAATGAAGTAAATTCTACGATAAATCATGGTAATTCATCGGCAATATCTCCATATAATACTGTTCTGTTTTCTACAGATAATACTCTTGTATTTCAATTCGTCTTTCTTTCTTAACAAGTGTACACATCCTGAAACAGCAACAGCAGCAGCGGAGTCCAAACCTTTGGGACAATATTATACAACGTCTGTTTTGAAAAGAAACATTCAACTAGAATATGAAAATTCTTTACTGCGAAAATTACTGAGGACAATCACTGAGCACAAAAACGCTAATGCAACCGCATCAAAAGATGTATCCAGACCTAAGAGACCTGTACCAACACGAAAGAGAAAAAAAAATTGCCATAAGAAGAAGTAGATTCAAAGAATTAGTTACAATTATTCTTTACGAAGAAATGAAGACGAATCTGTCTTGTCTAGAGGCCAGAAAAGAACATCTTCGCAAGCAATTTCCAGATATAGATATATTATATTCCCGTGAAGCAAAAACCATTGGCACTACTTTCAATTTGTTGTTTCCAAAGGTAGAGACAAAATATTTTTATTTTTTGAACATTCAAAATGAATTGGTCGAGAGCTTCGAAAATAATGTTTATTGGCTTCTCCATGACTTAGAAGAATTACCAGAACTAGATTTCATCAGTGGTTCTATTTTAAACGAAGATAAACTGGAAATTCCTTGTTACAGATTGAATCTATGTAACTGGACGCTCTCTCAGAAATATGAGTACAGAAGGTCAATTGATGAAATAATGATTTGTGATAAAATTGATTCTTCGTTCCTCGGAAGAACGAATAGTACACGACACATATTTTCTGAGAAGGAATCAATTTTTGATGAAGAAATGAAAACCCTGTCGACAACTGATTTTTTTCTCCGAGCGAAAAAAGCAGGGGCTTTATGTGGATTACACCCTGAGGTGATGGTCAGCGTGAGCAAAGACAAAAGATGCTTTATAAATAGAACTGAAGACAAGCTCAAACAATATCAAGAACTTCTTCCTTTCGCTCACAAGCACAAAGTATTTCGTTTTAAAGATACGGAATCCCAGACTTTAGATTTGTGTGGTGAAGGTAGCCCAATCCTTGGTACAGATATATGTGACGAGACCATTGCTCATAAGATCATGTTGTATGGAGGGCACTGGGCTAAAGATGGGACGTTTGCTTACCCCTACATTATCAATAACCTACAGAGGTGTTTGATCGAAGTGACAGATTTCTTGAATACCAAAAGCATACCATTTTATGTTGATGGAGGAGTGGCATTAGGTGCCATTAAAATGCGAAGTATTTTGCCTTGGGATGCAGGTGATGTCGATCTAGGCATTTATTACGACAGTCGCTACAAATTTGCTTCC
Organism: Actinia tenebrosa; assembly: GCF_029948245.1. NCBI lineage: Eukaryota > Metazoa > Cnidaria > Anthozoa > Actiniaria > Actiniidae > Actinia > Actinia tenebrosa. The sequence goes on along the minus strand of NW_028292571.1, from coordinate 8,350,023 downwards.
ATCGTAGAATCATTTGCCAAAGAGAACAACTACACTTTTAAGAATTTACTTAGTGAAAATATGATCCATGTACTTTGTTCCCCAGGAATGGGTGAAAAAATGGGAGGGTTGGTAACAATGTTAATGAAGGACGGAGAACCAGAAGAGTTAATTAAAATTAAGACCAATGGACGATGGATTCCATACAAAAGAGAAATATTCAGCGAGATGCGAAGTGAATATAACACGAATTATCTGCAGCATGAGATGTATAAGTGGATCAGTAACGGGAAAATTCATTGTAAGCTTAAAGGTCATAATGCTTGTTTACCAGACTTCAGGGAAAATACCGGCATCGATGGAACATACAGCGATCTATTCTGCAAAGTATAATTTCCCTTCTTCGTTTCATGATCAGGATCTTTTTGTTTCTAATTGTTCACTAGCTGAAGTTAAGCAGCACCTCTTGCTGCTTACAAAACGTTCATTTGAACTTTCTTTTCTTCGTGAGCATCAATAGAAAGAAGTTAATGATAAATAGTATTTCTAATAAGATATATTTACGATATTTATTATATTTATTTATATTTATTTCATGTTTAGAATATAATATAGCATACAGGCAATAAATGCAGCACGAACGCGGACACGAATCCGGCTGACATAGGCAATTGTTCATTACCTGGCCGTGTACGTGATACCTTAGTGCAGTTTTCGTATGACAGTGAAAAATTCACGGCACGAACACGGTCATGACACGGCAAGGGATACGCCAGACCAATCACATTGCACGAGAATGTACTCTTCATCCAATCAAATACCCGGAACACGTCATAAACACGGCGCGGACACGGACACGCCAAAGTCACGGCAATGCAAGACCAATCAGCCAATTAAAATTCTAGAAAGCATCACGGTCACGGCACCTCACGCTTACGGCACTGAGCTTTTCACAGTCATACGAAAACTGCTCTAGAACGCAGTCGGCTTCTAGGACATGTGGCAGAAGTCTTTATGTGCTCTTTCTTAGCGTGCGATCTCGATGAGATAGTTGGAGGCAATCAGAGACGTGCAAAGAGACTTATCCTACCTATCCACATTTACAGTTCTCATGAGTTTCTCTTTCCATGACTTAGCTTTTACCTTCTTTGGCATCCTCTCACAAATGTGTTGATTTTCATTTATGAATATAATGGCGTCGTAAATCCTACAGCTTTGATTTATTCTCTGGCAGATGAAAGACGTCGTCTACTTCCTTCCAAGTGATTTCTGCATCCATGAAACAGTCCAGGGCATGTACGTCTGTTGGCATAGCAACTCATGCACGTGTGGACACTAGCTTCTCCAGCTTCTTCGCAGCACGTACAGAACAAAATTGAGAATTGGACATCAATTTTAGATTTCCGATCGATTGAATACTTTGTAAGATATTAGCTCTGATGAGGGTCGTTTGGCGACCGGATTTGCACTTCTTTGCAACTATTATACACTTGGCAGTGAAGTTTAGATTTTCAAACAGCCTAAAACCCCACAAAAACACAAGATTTGTGACTCAAACCTTAGCACCTAAGCGTTCCTGACTATAATGCTACAGCAGCTTTCATGTCATATTTGACGGTAAAATAAAATTTTAGATTTTTTGAAAGCTGTTCTTTAAGGATTTTTCCAAAGAAATTCTAACCATCAGCTCATTATAAATTCAGTAAAGCTTACGATCTTTACTAACTCTGCGCTTGGGTTACCTTTGATGATTAAACTCGAAACTGTGTTTCATCAACCTATACTAATTGCATATATATTATATTACTATATTTAACATATATTTAGTGATTATATAAATAGTTATTATAATTTAATGTTATTTTATAAATACAATTTATTTGTGTTGGATTATATATGTAAGGAGTATTTAAAGAAAGGTGGTCAGTCTTCCTGAGCGTCACAAGTTTATCAGTGTTTGTCCTTCAAATGATTATTTATCAATAGCAGGTGCGCTAACAAATACACAAGAGGCTCTTGTACTCCATAATCGAAATGGAATCAGTTTAGAGGTTTATTTTAGCTGTGAAAGGGAAACCAAAAGATCAAAAGACAAGGCACTGATAGACCAAATTCAAAACTCGCACCGATGTGAGGCTTAATCTTTGAACAAAAGAATCTGGCGTGATTCGTGACTTTTGAATCACGCCAGATTACTTTGAGTCACGCTAGATCCCTTTGTTCACAACTTAAGCCTCACATCGGTGCGAGTTTTGAATTTGGTCTATCACTGGGAAAAAACAAACAACAACAAAGCAACACTGCTTTCATTGAATGCAGGTCACACAACCCGCCGGACAGCAGGACAGCAGCAAGAATGGACGCGTTCCATGAAAATATTTTGTCTGAACTTTGAGGCGGAGCAAAAATTCACGGTGCAAAATATGAAAGAAAGTTCTAGTTTTAATAGTCAAACTTTTTGATTAATTCACCTTTTCTCAGTTGACAATGTCTTTTGCATAAAGTGACATACCGTATTTTGGCAAGCTAAACATATTAAATAAATGTGAAAAATCATTTCAGTGCCTTTTGTAGTTTTTTCCTCTGTGATAACAGCCATTTTTTTCAGTACATTTCGTTGCAAATAGTTTGTTCTGATTCGTCTGTGAAACAAAATACGTCTTGTCTTGTTCGCTTCATCTTCTTTTAAGAAAATCACTTGTAGTTAATTTCTATTTACTATTCTCACTGAGAAAATATCCACGATTTTGCTCCCGCGTTCGATAAATAACGTTCAGCATGATGGTTATTGCACGAGGTGCGTGCAATTCCATCCCTCGGGGCATTGGGAAGGTTTTTAAACCAACACCGAGCCTGTTTCGCCGTCTTTTCGCAAATCCGGTTTGGGAAGCAAACTCTTGCTGCTCTTGTTTTTTTCCCGTCGCCGAAGCACTCATGGCCGCTCCAGTTCAACCAGACCCAGTTCAGTTACAAAATTTACAGCAACCTCAAGTTCCTGTCCCTTAGCCAGACCAACCACCTCCTCCGCAAGACCAACAGCAAAACCAAGATAATCTTGCCCAGCTGCAGAACCAGCCCCCGGCTCAAGTGCCCGATGATCCTGCAGCCCAGGTTGATGCTCCGCCAAATGAGGTATCTTGTTTGTATCCCTTATTTCTTATTTGTTAGTTTTTACAATCGTGTATTTATCAGTAAAACTTGGCCCCGGGGCGGGCTATGTGTCATGTCGCCCAATGCATCAGTTTAGCCATGTGGCGGTCAAATTTCTGTGCTCTGGCGTTTTCGGTCGTGTGACGACCCTGGTGTATATTTGCTCGGTCGTGTGGCGACCTTACTAAATTTGTCTATGGCCGTGAGGCGGCTGATTTTTGGTCGTTTGTGGCGACTTAATTTGGTTTTTTGGTCGTGTGGCGATCCTTATAAATTTGTTTGCCCGTGTGGCGGCCGAGTGTTCAGTCATTTTTGGTCGATTGATTTTAACAGTAGTCTTGATGCGATTTAACAGTAGTCTTGATGCGATTTAACAGTAGTCTTGATGCGATTTAACAGTAGTCTTGATGCGATTTAACAGTAGTCTTGATGCTATGTCGGCTCACGCAACGACCCTAGTCGACGTGTTTACATAAGTGTGTATACTATTCTTTAAAGTTCGGATGATAACCGTCATTTATCAAGAACAAGAGGCCTTTATTTTTTCTTTATTACAAACCTTTGCGTTCGTTTCTCAAAATTTACTTCATTATTACTATTATAATTATTGTACAATTATATATATATATATGCGTATTTGGTGCTTTTTGTGACTGCATTTATGAAATCGTAGTTTGTTAGCTTTAGTACCTCGTCATTTGGAGTTTTCTACCTTGTTCGTAATAATACGGAACGTCGGTTATCCCTTTTGATTTTGTTTCTTCCATTAAAAATAAATTTCATTTAGTGTTGTAGTGCCTTTACTTTTTGCTCCCCCACCTGGCCGTACCAGAAGGGTACTCTAAACAACGCTCTATAACCTGTCTTTGACGGGTTCCTGGTCCGGCCCGGTGGTGGGTGTTTCCCTCCTTTATTTTGATTGTTCTACCTACGCGCCTTTTCTGCTATTATTTTTCCTCAGTCTTTTGGAGAGGTCTTGGCCCGTTCTCGCTCACACCCTAATCAGGAAATCATTTGTGATTGGGAGGGGAACCCCACCACCTGGGCCGGTCCACTTCCATCTGTAGCTACCGTGTCCAATGGTATTGTTGGGCATCACCTACTCAGCTCCGATTCCGCGATCCGGAAAGCTTTGTGTCGGGGAATACCCATAATAATCGTTTAGCTTGGGATAGCATATTGACCGATCCAAGCGCCACACGCATTAGGAATTGGATCACAGAAGGAGTTAATATTAAGGATTTCTTCTCGCATTTTAACGGAAGATTTCAAGGGCGTAGATACGACTCGGACTTTCCCCACCGGGCTTCCTTTCCAAATTCAAAATCCTGCGTCAATTTTCACGACTTTGTCTCCGAAACCACCCAAATCCCTGAATCTCTATCAGGGGGAGTCCGCTCATAGTTTTCGTAGCGGCTGTGCAGTTACTCTCTCACTTCTGGGCGTATCTCCAGAGGACGTAGCGAGGCATGCGGGATGGAAATCAATAACAACAGCAGAATACTACTCCCAATGCGGCAAAGTCATGAACTCCGATCTCGCCGCATCTGCTCTCTCGGCTGCTGTTAGAGACCCATGTATGAGAGATGTGCTCTCTTACTTCATATTCTCTTGATACAAATGAGCTTAAATTTGTGTTAATGACAGATATGTTTGTATAAAGAGCGGTACCTTGTCTTTGACTTTCAAAAGCTAAAGAACATTCAAAAACATTTACAAAATCCAATTTACTGACAAAAAATTGTTATTTTGTATTTTGCATTGCATCTTGCATTATTTTTATTTTGTTTCAGTTGTTCTTGTCATCAAGTTTAACTAGAAAAAATATGTTTGTCGACTGGAAAATTTTGTTTCTAGACGTGAACTTGATTTCCAATCCGCGGAACCTTCAACGTCAAAAAAAAAACAAAAAAACAAAAAAAAAAACTGCTTATGCATACCATTTGCTCAATGAATCAGTTTTTATACTTAACAAAAACATTAAAACCGTCAGAAATTAAACGGAAAGTGGGAGCTAATCTGTTGTTCAAAGACTTTTCATTTGCAGTAGGTAGACAGAAATGGGTTACACTATGGCGGATTAATAGTATAAAAAATTTTTTGTAAGGTCTATATCTATTCGAGTACCTTAAAAAGAAAGAACAAAAATCAAAAAAGAAAATTCAAAAACAGTGTTGGTTAGTTATGAATTTTAGGTCACCCATCCATGTACTAATCTTACTCAAACGTGCTTGACTCAGTGTCTTGGAAGTCCAAGTTTTTTCCACTGGGCCACGATTTCAGGAAATTAACACAACAATAGCCATGAAAACAATGCACCAGATAGACTAGATTATTTTCCACTTCAAATCAACGTGCCAGTGCGTGGCAGAGTGCAAGGGATTAGCTGTAGATATGGTCTGGGGGCCGGCTAGTCTTTCCCCTGATGCTTCGGCTAGAACACAATCTGCGTAATCCGTACACCCAAGGGCAGAGGGACTTAATCGCCGTCATGTCCGAAGTCCATACGATGACCCAGCGGAAGTCTAGGGGTATGGCATGAAGGCACTGCTTTTTTTCTGTATTTTGGAATTAATTATGTAATTAAAGTTGGTGGACGTGGGTTCGATTCCCACCGTATTGAGAGTACGTTTTTCTTCTTCTTTTCCGTTTCCTCTAGCCTTAGATATTTTTTTATATTTAATTTTTGTTATTTTTGTAAGCGACTTTTATTAATTCAAAAAAATGAAGATTCTTATTTTGTCTTTCAAGTAGAAAGAATGCCTACTCCTGTCTGATTTTCCCAATTTTATTGTCGCCTTTAGAAAAGTTTATTTCAATTGAGTCTAAAACAATGGGAGCTCCGCTTTTAGGCATTTAGTTATTTCCCGGGGAGGGGGGGACTCCGGGAAAAAAAGTACCGGGGTAAAAATTCGCGATTTTGGAAATCCGCATTTTCAATTCTGGAATCTCTTAGGCGTCGGAAAAGGAGAGAAGAGCGCATCGATATGGCCTATTTTTCGTAAACCTTTACCGGTGGAAAGCCTGTGATGTACTCAATTCCAGTCATTAAACACTTTTTTAACATTCAGTTATCTTTGCATTTATTTTGATTTAATATTATTTGTTGTGGTATCTCTTACTGGTTAAAAATCATTCAGTCACGGCCTTTTTCAAAGACTTCCGGTATCTTTTAAGGGTCTTTTTGAAAATTTCCGACGAGCATCCCCGGTAGTCCCCCCCCCCCCCCCCCCTCCCTCCCTCCCCCGGGAGTTATTTCAGTCAACTTGTAGCAAATATAATTTTGAAATTAATTATTAGTTGTAAATAGACACAAATGGTACAAAATAGAACATTGTCATTGTCGTATTTATAATAAGGTCTAATTACTTATAGTAAATAAAAAGTCCTTATCTAATTCTATATGGAAAGATTGCATTTACTATTGACCTATTCGTACATTTGGTCATCTTCTTACCATAACCAAAAATCATGAGTTATACAACCGCGTCAGCCCGTCAGAAGTATGGACTCAAGAAAAATAGATTAGATGTGACCCGAAGAAGATTAAAGACGGCGGGGAAAAAAGACCTTACGGTAACTGAGAAGGTTAGTGAAGTAGAAGTCAACTGTAGTACGATAGATAACTTGATAATTAGTTTCCTCTTCGGTATAAACGATATTTCGCGGAGCTTAACATTTAGATATTTCACGAACGTTAGTTTTTTTCTTTGGATAAGTTGCATGCTCTTTCAAGATCAACCTTCAGAAAGAATATATTGGCATTCATTGGGGCGGGGTAGATAATTGCTGGTTTTCAGGAAAGGGAGAGAAATAAAATAGAATAACTCTGTTATGTCTGGAATTCTCGCGGATCTAAAAGTGCTTGGCGTGAAAACGGGAAAGTTACAGAAGTGCAATTAGAAGAGGCTTTGGAGGAAGGCAAAATTAAAAGAAGGTACGAATAAGAATATAGCTATCCGTCTCCATGAGTGCAATTGTACAATGGACGTTCTAAATATGCAATACGAAAGGGGTCACCATTTTCGTAGTCGTGCTTTGCGACATCAAAATGTGACAAAATGCGGCCTCGATGATAGGTATGGATGTAACCGGAAGTCGAATAAAAATAACGTTATTACTTGCAAATTACATGTTTTAAGGAAGCTACAAAAGGTAATCTCAAATATACTCGATAAGCTATACTTAATTCAATCTTCTGTAGCCCTTTTGTTGAAATATGGAATTGCTCGTGCTCTTGAGAGTCCTCCTGAAATCGAACCCTTTTACGAGCTTTTTTTTACCAATAAATATATACGTTCGAAAAATGTCATTTTTTTCATAGTTCGTAGGTGAATGCTCTACGGTCTTCTAAGTTAATATGTGAAATAAAACATTTGAGTCACCTTTCTCGTTTTGGATTTATTTTGAAAACACTTCGCAATATGATCGAAGACTCACACTTTTCCGAGGGAAGACTGGGTCGAGTTTTACAGAGATAGCAATTTTTCGACAAAAAAAAGAAAGAAAAAAAAAGAGAGAGAGAGAGAGAAAATGAAATTTGGCTTTGGATAGAATTTTTACTTAATATAATAAAGGAAAATGGCAAAACTGTGTGTTCCATGATTCTACTTCCTATACACAAAAAATGCGCAGTGTAAAACAGGAGAATTACCTTGAATTGTGGTGGCCACGGACTTTCGAAACTTACATTCTCAAACACTAGAAAGAAAACGCCGAAATATGTTTTCTTGGAAAGCTTCACTACTACTAATTAGAAAAAATATAGTGAAATTATTTGGAAAAAAGAATTACAGAGATTTGTTTGATTTTCACTCAACTGAGGACTGATTAGCCTCGTTCTGTTGTTCTTCTTATTCTAATATTTTTATGATTTTTAAAAAACAGTTTACCTTAAAATTGCTAAATTTATTGAAATTCAGATACTCTAATTTATAATTCAAATTTAGTGTTTAATTAAAAGAGAAATTACAAAAATAAAGTGGCGACCATGATTCGTTTGGCATATTTTGGGAGCCTGTTTGGTATTGAATAAAATACCTTTTATTTCACTCGACAAAAGGACAAGAGGAGTACAATTAAATCCCAAACTCCGAATTGTACTCGAGATCGTGCGATTTCCTATACTAATTTTTTTTTTTTTTTTTTTTTTTTTTTTTTTTTTTGCGTTAAAAATATAACGTGGTTTGTTTATGAAGAAATGTCATAAATCTGATTTGGCCACACAACCTAACATTTAAAAGTCTTAAAAGTCTCTACAATTTCAACATAAAATAAAAATGTAAAAATCCTGTGAGTTGAGTGTTGCCCATAGAACATTAAATGTGGTGGTAGTGTGTGTTAGTGAAAAGTGAAATTAGTGCGAAAAGCGCTAGGACAACTAGACATTTAAATAAAGAGATATATTTTGTTTATTATTATTTTAAACAGACTTAAAACAAACTCCTTAACCAAAGAAGACATGGAATGGACACGAATACAAAAATTGATTCACTCATGCATGATGATGAATATGGTCCTCTAACTATGCATTTACTTTATAAATACACGATGCAGGAAGTTGTACTGGAGTTTTCCAGAACCAAAACATTTCTTCGACAATGCGTAGTAAGAAATAAGGACTCTGGACACAAGAACCCTAAGACAACATGCCAAAATCAATATATGGGCGCTAGTTAACAATATTTCATGGGTAATCGGTGACCGTACGTCACTCTGACCTTGATAAGAATCGAAGTTTTCATTACAGTTAACTTTGGATATAGTATGTGACGTCTATCACATCCTTTCAGCTCGAGCCCGTTGAGCTGCGCCACTGCTGTACTTGTGGTGGTAATTAGCGATGGTCGCTATAATTGGATAACAAGCTTATAAAATATTTATGAGTTTTTGAAGTAGCTTTATACAAAGTAGCTTTGAAATATATACCGAAACAAGCCGAGTAGGGTAGGGATGGCACGGGCCGGATTTTGGGTGGGCTAGTGGTGGGCTAGCGGTGGGCTAGTGGTGGGCAAATATAACCATAAAATGACGAGCAGGTATTGTTTCGGGTTACCATGACGACCAATTGACGTCATGAGACTATTGTTGACCGGTATGAACAAGTCTTTGTTTCGGACATGGTGGGCCAGTGATGGGCACAGCATCCATTGTTTATTAAATCGTTACCATAAAATGACGAACAGGACGAGTCACATTAATTATTCACCAACCATTAGCATAAAATGACGAGCAGGTATTGTTTCGGGTTACCATGACGACCAATTGACGTCATAAGACGAGTAGGACGAGTATCACAGAAAAAGACCCCTTCCACTTTGGAGTTAAAAATTCAAAATCCCAGCGCTCTATAAATTGGATTGCTAAACAAAAGACTTGCCCAAACTTGTCTAACAATACTCTCCCCGTCATTTTATGGTAACGATTTAATAAACCATAGTCTGCTCGTCATTTAATGGTAATGGTTTAATAAACAATAGTCTGCTCGTCATTTTATGGTAACGATTTAATAAACAATGGATGTGCTCGTCCTACTCGTCTCATGACGTCAATTGGTCGTCATGGTAACCCGAAACAATACCTGCTCGTCATTTTATGCTAATGGTTGGTGAATAATTAATGTGACTCGTCCTGTTCGTCATTTTATGATAACGATTTAATAAACAATGGATGCTGTGCCCATCACTGGCCCACCATGTCCGAAACAAAGACTTGTTCATACCGGTCAACAATAGTCTCATGACGTCAATTGGTCGTCATGGTAACCCGAAACAATACCTGCTCGTCATTTTATAGTAATATTTGATGAATAATTAATGTGCCCACCACTAGCCCACCACTAGCCCACCCAAAATCCGGCCCGTGCCATCCCTACCCTACTACTGAAACACACTCTATTAATGCAAAATAATTTTTGGTTTAGCCATTATAACTTAGCACATGTAAAAAAATATTTATTTCCCTTTTACTATTTGGGGCTCTCGTTTTTTTAGCAATGACCTAATCATGACATCAAGAGACTGTGACGTCCAAATGTCGTCTTTTTAAAATAACGTTGTCTTTTATTATTGTTGTAAAATTTAAAAAATCAAGAGACCATATCTTGAAAAATGTATTATAAAAGAATTCACTAGAGTGATTTTACTTGGCCCGTGAAACAAACTGTTGTAAAAAAAGTTTATTTTAAAAAAAAAATGACAGGTACCTGTCAAAAATCTTTCATAGCTAGTGAAGCGTATTATTAATATGGGAAAGGAATGCATTTTTAGCAGGTTTAAATTTCCATCCTCTAAAACACGTGTTTCACAACATTCACTCTTAGAATATTCGAAGTCGATTTGATAAGATCATTTATATCACAAATACAACGGCACTGGAATGATCCTTTGGTGGTATGTAAATGACCAATTATAATATGTTGTATTGGAGAGGCAAAATTCAGTCCTACAATGGCATATATATCAGTCAAATTTCAAAGAACCGCAGCATATATCTGTTGTATAATATGTGTGCTTCTGATCTATCATCTTTATCATGTCGGTAATGACGCTATACGTTCTAAGAAGGAGACCCTGGAGTTAATAGATATGGAAAACAGTCGACGGCTTAAAGTGAAGCGAGAGATAAAAGGACAAGGAATAAGAAAGATAGACACTTCACGTGATGACCAAGGGAATGTTTCAGGTTTCAAATTAAGAGAAGAGGTTCTTCGGCGTGAAACAGAGACTTTGAAATCGCAATTACTTGCTTATAAAAAACTAAACAAACGCTTGCAAGAGAAGATACAGACCATGGAGTACGATAAAAATATTTTAAAACAGAAAATATTGGAATTAAAAAATCGAAATGTCTATCTTTTTACCGAAGCGGAAAAGGTTAGAAATAAAAGCCTGAAAGATCAATGGAGAATTCCCGAAAAACGGCCAGTCGATGGCACAGAAGAAGATAATCAAGAAGTTTCTAAAAAATCTCCTTTGGAGATTCCTGAGGATATACCATTTCAAAGCTTTGCTAAAACCCACGTTTTCGAGGCACCAACCGACCCTAAGCCGAAAGAATATATTTTCCGAGGACAAAGGAAAGAAACCAGAAAAATAAAACCTATGAAAAAACATATAATAGATGTTCAGGATGTGGTTTTACGTGAACTCAATGTAAACAAGTCTTTGCAAATGACAAAGGAACATCTCTTTGAAGGAGTATATAGATTTGACATCAGTACCGGTTTAGAATACGAATTATATTTTAAGCATCCAAAGTTGTTGGATTCAATCATTCCAGTACGTTTAAGTCGGAGGTTAGGCCCACCTAACATCGAGATCTTATCAGGTGTAAATAGACAAACGAAAGAATTGATTAATCTGATTCTTCCACTGTCGGGGAGACTGGAACGATTTCAAAATTTCATCGATTTATTTATTAACGTCTGTGTAAAAAAGGGCGAAAACGTTTTTCTGACTTTAGTTCTTTACGGAGAAAAAGACTTTAAAACAGTGAAAAAGATTCTTCAGAATTTAGAGAATGATTACGATTTTCGTAAGTATCAGCTCATAATGAGAGACAAAGAGTTCTCGCGGGGTCGTGCTCTTCATGATGGCGTCGTTTACTGGAAAGGAAGGAATCCCAACGTGTTGATATTTTTCTGTGACGTTGATATTACATTTAGGCCCGAGTTCCTTCGCCGTTGCAGAACGTTCACGGAGCCTGGTAAACAAGTCTATTATCCAGTGGTTTTTAGTCTGTATAACCCGAAGAATGTGTATGAAGATGGAATAATTCCTGAACCAGAGGATCAGCTAAAAATAGGTTGGTGTATAATATAGTTGCTGACAATCTCGTACCCAGAGCCTGCATTTCGTCTGGCCTGCGGCTAAGAACAAGGGCTCTGGCATAATCCATTTTTTGGCGCATGCGCAATTTTTCGGAAGTGAAATATAATTAAAGAAAATCATGCTATCAAACGGAGTTCCGTGTTTACTTCCGATCAAAAAAAAAAAAAAAAAAATAGAAATGGTTAACTCATTTTTTTCATTTTTGGCAAGTCTTTGAACGCATGCGCTCTTATACCGGAAGTCCAAGAAATTCTGGTGATTATGCCAGAGCCCTCGTTCTTAGCCGCAGGCCAGAAGAAACGCAGGCTCTGTCTACCTATGCTAAATTTTATTCTATTTTATCTTCTTTTTCTCTTTTTCCTTTTTTTTTTTTTTTTTTTTTTTGTCAGTAAAAAAAACAGGTGACGAGAGCATTAACCCTTGCGAAAAAATACGCAGTTATTATTTAAAAAATTTATACACATGAATACAATTTAAATGAAAAATATTAAAGAAGAAGATAATAAAAGAAGTGTGTGGCCATCTATAGCCGGTCTTACTCAATGAATCCCGAGAACTCGAACTTGCAAGGGAAATACGAAAAAGGATCGAGTTATCGCGAGATAGGAGCAAATGACCGGAAATGCATCCAGTTTCTATTTAAAAAGTTGCATTTTAATCAGGTTTATCATAAAGAAAAAACGGAGTAATATTTAGTCAATAAAAGAAACATAAGGAAGGTTTTCACTTCACTTCACTTCACTTCACTTCACTTCACTTCACTTCACTTCACTTCACTTCACTTCACTTCACTTCACTTCACTTCACTTCACTTCACTTCACTTCACTTCACTTCACTTCACTTCACTTCACTTCACTTCACTTCACTTTTAACTTTTTTTAATGTTTTGATTACAGATCGTCAGTATGGTTTTTGGCGCAGATACGGCTTTGGTATGACCTGCCAATACAGGGCTGATTATTTGAATGTTGGAGGATTTGACTTGAGTATCGAGGGATGGGGATCTGAAGATCAGCTCCTGCACTCACGATACATAGCACACCGAGGAATAAGGTTAGTACTCAGCCCCCTACTTTTGGCCCGAGCACCTCCCGCACAGGGAACCCGGGTTTTGAATTCAGCATTTGATACTAACAGGAGAGAGCGGGGCTGAAGTCAAAACCCGGGACAGGTTTTCCATCTTAATTCAAACCCTACATCAAACAATAAAAATAGGGCGTGTTTGGTTTTTAAACCAGTTAAAACGCAAGTGCTCGGGTTGCATTGGAATTCAAGACCTCGGGCCCTGCCTGCGGCCCTCGAACTTGAAGTTTAATGCATGTTCATCAATCACTTTTATATAATCTACAAAGAACTATCATCTTATGAGAATAACTTTTTCTGATCACTTCAGGTGGCGCATTTTTTGCAAAGCTCGCGCGTTGGTATTCAGTAAATGCTGATTATCTCGAAATAAAGATACCCCATTTTTCTTGACACATTTTGAATCAGCATTAAATTTCACTTTAAGATTCCATTACTAGCTTCTTTTAAAAAAGTCGTTTTTAAGTAGCCAGTCACCAAATTATATACCTCAACTTGTGGCAAGTCTACGAGGTACATTTTTCCAAACCTCGGCTCCCGATATTGATAGCTTTGTCATTTTTTTAGGGTAATCCGTGCTCCAGATCGGGATCTTTTTCATTACTATCATGAGAAGCACTGCGACCCAAACCTCACGAGCCACCAGTATAAATCATGTTTAGGTTCCAAGGCAAATACAGAAGGGACTGCAGCTCAGGTTGCTATGCAACTGTTAAAACTACGCGAAAAATGCGAAGGATTCGACGAAAAGAATGATTAGGGGACGTGTCTGATGGGATGACCCGCTATACTTCGTTGGGCATTTTTGAACAGCTAGGTTAGTTAGGAAAGTGTATATACTTATTTCAATAAAGTTAGTCACCAAAAGCCTAGAGAGCTGTGATCGCTGAGAATCATGGGAAATATTTCATATTCAACAAGTAAAGGTTTCGACACAAACTGCAGCAGTTGAGGATGCTCAGGGGAGGTGAACTCGTAACTGCCAGAAGAACTCAATTCCATCAACAGTTATGAAGTGGTTGAAACATGTAAAATGTATCTACTTATAATCCTTGCCGGTCTCAGCTTTGTAGCTTTGCAGGTGACTAACTTTATTGAAAATAAGTGTATACGTAATTCCTTGAAATTTAGGTAATGCCTAAAAGCAAAGCTCGCGTTGTTTTAGCCACGGGTAGCCTACTTTAGATAACTTTAGATAGAGCTGGAAAAAAGGTGAAATGAATAGAATAGCAAAAACGACATTATTATTATTTTTTGATTGGAGATCAAGATAATGTCCCGATAATAAAAACCAGTTAAAAAAACAATCAAATTTCACTACTTTTTTTTTGCGCGAGTCTTTGTTTTCGACTTTAATGAATCTCAAGTAATTTTGTCACGTGTACACGACTCACCAGGGGCTAGTTTTGTTCTTGAAAAATATCTCGACAAAGTTTGCCATGGCCGACATTTTTTGCAATTTTCTGGCTAATATATATTCATTTAAAAAACGAAAAAGATAACTGCATGTAAACGAACACAATAACAGGTTTAGCGAATTTTGCATTTGATGATCTTTCATTCAAATACAATCAAATTAAATTTTAGAGATTTCAAATTTTCTTCCAGGACAAAACAGCTCTAAAAAAACTTGAAAATTGGTTAAGAAATGGTCAGCAAAATATGAGCTTACGGTAGTTGTCTACTATAGAAAAATAAATCAACTGCGCACGGCCCTACGCAACGCAGTTGACGTCATTATTTGAGCCCACGATGTGCGCGCGCATTAAAATTTCTCATATAAACAAATCACTCATTAATTCACCTTGTCTATCCTCTTACTGAATATAGATGACGTCTTTAAATGCTCAAACACAAGTGGACTCGCACGAGCGCAGCAAGGGGGCACATCTATCAAATCCTCACCCCTTGCACGCCCACCCCCTTAAGACTCATTAACTGAATTTCTTTTATTCCTTTAAATCATAGAATTTTTATTTAACTATCATTTGAGAAGCCGTTAAAACCTAAGCTTAGAAGTACAGCGTCCATTTTAGTAGTTTGCATCAGTTCAATTGCCCTGATGCCAAAGGTTTTTTGGTCATTTATTGCGATTTTTCTAATCAAACGGACACCCTGTGGTGTGTACACGGATGTACGGACAAACGGAAAAGATTTAATAAAGCCATGCTGGTAGACGACAATTTTATTCCGCGTCGTTCTTTTTCTTTAAACCTTTTTAACCTGGTGCGTAATATTTTTCAATTTCAATCTTCATGTCATTTCCAATAGGCCGTTTGCATGTTGGCGTCATTTTACTACCACTACCAAGATGTTTCGCGAATTTTCTTTTTCATTCGAGTTTGTATTCCCTCATGAGAATAGTAAGACAATGGATGCTAATTAACTGAACAAAAGAAAATAATGTTCCAGGTATTATGGTAGTGGTAGTAAATGACGCTATAATGCAAGTGTCCTTTACCATCATTTATTTGTTTAAACGGTTGCGCATGACTAGGACAAATGAATATGAATACAACTAAAACAAAGCATCTAATTCTTAAGGCAATGGCACGTGGTCTGAAATGGGGAAACATTATGCCCAAGCTAAAAGGGTCCATCTAATTTTAACTTAAAGTAGTTGGGATATTTTATTTTATTTATTTCTCTCGTTTTTAATTAGGATACGAGATCTTACAAAAGGGTTAATAATAATAAATAATAATAATAATAATAATAATAACAATAATAATAATAACAATAATAATAATAACGATAATAATACCTTTATTTTATATAGCGTCAATTCTACAAGATTCAACAACGCTTTACAATGGAAAAAGAAAAGAAATTTTAAGCTTAAATTACAAAATAGTATTAATTACATTAATAAATGAAAATAAATAAATGATATATAAATGTTCATAGAATAAACTGGTAATGATGATTAGCTAAGATGGTTATTGTACGATTGCCGGAAGAGCCAAGATTTAAGATCTTTCTTAAAAACCTGACAGAGAATCACAGGCTCTCATGTTCATCCAAGTTTAGATGAAGACATAGAGCTTCATCAAGGCCATAGTCAACCCTAATGATCTTTGACTAACGTGCCTGTCTTTGCCTTGGCACGCAATATCCAACGTGTGGGAGCTTCTATTGAATCTGGTTGCGCATGCCCATGACGTCAAATCTCTATCCAAGTATAAAAATCCATGTTCGTGACGTGTATGGTGGTTCCAGTTGAACCAAAATCTTATAAATTGTTCATGAGTGTTTTAAGCAGTTCAAAAAACTCGTAGATCGTGTTTTATCAGGTATAAAAGCACTCGGCTACGCCTCGTGCTTTTATACCTGATAAAACACTCCTACTCGTTTTTTAAACACTACTTAAATTTTGTGCGAAAATCAACAGGTAGCAGTTAACCTCATGGTCTTTCTTTTCAAACTTCTATGTAGTATTTACTTTGTTAGACTCGAAATTGAAATAAAGTATCATTGGTATTATTATAGCATCCAAAACACCAATTCTAGTTTGATCAAGTTATTCTTTATTATATCTTATTTTTAGTTCTAGTTCTCCCTTGCACACTTTATTTTGTTCCAGTTAATTAGTATTAGGGTACGTAGTGGGAGTCAAATGACGCCATCATACAAACGTCCTATATCAAAGGCAGCACCTTATCCCGAGTTATTTTAAGACCCTGGGTGTTGGTCCTGCCAAGGCTCGAACCACGACCGACGCTCTTACCAGCTGAGCTAATCGGGTGGCGGTCGTAGTACATCATTGGACTTGCATACAAGGGGCTAGATTTTGTTTCATGGAGTCATTCTGCTGAAGTATTCTAACAGTTACATCATTTATTATCTTTACGTAACCCAGAGAAAGGATTCCTTTAAGACAAGTCTTTACCAGCTTAGAAAGGAGTGAAGGATAACTGGATTCAGTTGCTCCGTCTTTTTCTAAGTCACGTGACCCCGAACACTTTCTCCAAGTCAGTTACGTCACGTGATTTCATAAAACACGTGGCTAGCAGAATCGTTGCCTACCAACATGGCTGACGCATGCGAACCGTGGATGAGGTAAGCTTATTATCGAGAAAATATTGTTACAGGTGTATTACTTATTAGCTTATTTACTAGATGGTGACTCGAGTGCAATACAAATAAAATCACTCTTTATTTATTCGTACATTCGCAAACCAAACATTCCTTGTAAAAGCGACAAATAAGATTTAATTCCATGAAAACAATCTAGTAAATAAGCTCACCTTCATGAATTAACGATATTTTCTCAAAGGAGAGGTGGGGATGAGAGGTGGGGAAGAGAGGTGGGGAAGAGAGGTGGGGATAAGAGGTGGGGAGGAGAGGTGGGCATGAGAGGTGGGGACGAGAGGTGGGGACGAGAGGTGGGTATGAGAGGTGGGGACGAGAGGTGGGGACGAGGGGTGGGGACGAGAGGTGGGCATGAGAGGTGGGGACGAGAGGTGGGCATGAGAGGTGGGGATGAGAAGTAGGCATGAGAGGTGGGGATAAGAGGTGGGGAGGAGAGGTGTGCATGAGAGGTGGGGACGAGAGGTGGGGACGAGAGGTGGGGACGAGAGGTAGGGATCAGAGGTGGGGACGAGAGGTGGGCATGAGAGGTGGTCATGAGAGGTGGGGACGAGAGGTGGGGATGAGAGGTGGGGATGAGAAGTGTAGAGGGATTCAAAAATGACTAATAATATTTGATACAGTACAGATGTATTTTAATTCATCCACAATGAACTACAATATCACATTGGAAATATTCATAAAACATTTGCCAAGTTAAACCACGCTTAGAGGTTTAAAAATAAAACTTAATTCCAAAATAAAATATCTTACAATGTTTGCCCTAAAATACATATTAAATCTAAATAACCTGAATCTCCTTTTGTAGATACCTTTTGAAAATTTCTCGAAGTGACTGAAAATGTTTTCATTTAAATTTCCCGAGAACGGGTTGCCTGTGATGATGATAGAAAACACAGGATTGACAAATGAAAAATGATAGATGTTTTGAGGCGGTCGTAAATGGTCGATAACGAATAGAGATCAAACCGA
The DNA here is from genome assembly GCF_029948245.1 of Actinia tenebrosa. NCBI lineage: Eukaryota > Metazoa > Cnidaria > Anthozoa > Actiniaria > Actiniidae > Actinia > Actinia tenebrosa. The sequence continues at coordinate 8,331,918 of NW_028292571.1, read as the reverse complement.
ACAAAGCATTTTACATCACACAAAGGCGAATAACAGATGTGGCCGGTAACGTATCAACAAAAGAGATTCTATTGCATGCCATTCCTGACGGGTACAACACAGCATCTACTAATTTTAAATACTAATCTCAAATGATCAACTAGTGTTTTAGTTAAAGGAACAAATAGCCTGGAAAAGCAGTTATCTCGACATTCGCTCGGTAGTTTTTAGACATTTAGCTTATTTATGAATTGAATAGGTTGTAATACAGTAATTTGAAATTATTCCTAATCTTAGGGGAACATCTCGAGGCATACACCATGCACAGTATGGAGTTAGGAGAGATCTTTAAACCCAAGGATAAATGGATTAAGTTGAACCTTGTATATATACAATCAAGTGTGAGAGTGATGCAACAAACTTTCCTGACGCTGGAGGGCAGAATACAATATTTAAGAGAATGGCAAATGTTATCAAAGGGAAATGTACAATTTGCTTCAAGAAGTTTGAATGTACTTTCTTCTCTGGTCTGCATTCGATCAGTTAACCTTCGTCGATGGTGTGCCTCTATTTGAAAAGTTTCCTTTTTTTTAACTTTTATCCCCAGACAATTATTTCTTTATTCATCTTAGTTATCAAATTTGAGTTCTTCGAACATGGTTTCCTCGAACATGGTAGCATTGACGTCACATGCCCTCAAGAATTATTGACTTTTTAACAAAATCACTAAATGAAGAAAGTGTACGCTGCTATATAAGGTATTTGAACAGTGGTCGCCTAGAGTAGAGAGTCGTTGGTCGGTCTACTAGGTGATCGTATACAAGAGGTTCAACTACAATCGCAATACTTAAAACGGAAAGTTAGGGAAAGTTACTTTATATCAACGTATTGTACGTTCGTTTTAGCGTAAGATAGAATTTACTAAGTCTATTATTCTCCTTCCTCATCATCATCATCATCCTCTTCATCGTCATCATCATCCTCCTCATCTTCATCTTCCTCTTCTTCCACTGCATCGTCTTCATCCTCTTCATCATCTTTACCATCATTTCTGGCGAGACGAGCTGCAGGAATGATAACCAATGTTAGTAAAAAAAACAAGAGATTTTATTAAATTTATCATATTTCCTTAAGTTCATTTAATCCAAATCTTTTTAGCCAACCATCTGCTAGCGTCTCTACGCGCTGATTCTATTTTATCCATTCACCGAGTGTTTGTTTTTATCATCCAACTATCCATCCGTCAATTTATTTATTCATCCGCTATCTACCCATCTACTCACCCACCCATCCAATCGTCGACATCCATTCACCCTTCCATTCAATCCTCCATCAATCTATCCATTCAATTATTCATCCCGCTAACTACTCACCTACCCACTCTTTCATCTATCCATTTCAAAGCTAGAAATCTTTGAGGGGGGGCACTGCAAAAATCTTTGGGGGGGGGGGGGGGGGCACTGAAGATTATATTTAACGCTATGTGATAATGACAATGTTTCGTTTGATTGCAGACGCATGTGTCGTAAAACAATGACTAAGAACCAATAATTTTTGGGGGGGGCACGTTCCCCCCCCGGCCCCCCGGTTCCGCTGCCCCTGCACCCATCCATTTCATCCACCCACCCACCTATCCATCCATCCATCCATTTCACTCACCTAGTTATTTCACCCATCCATTCATCCATATCACCCATCCATCCATCCATCCATCCACCCACCCACACATCCACCAACCCATCCATTCACCCATCCATCCATCAACAAACCCACCCACCCACACATCCACCAACCCATCCATTCAGTCATTCACCCCTATCCATCCAAGTATTGTTTTTCTCTTTACCTGCATCATTGTTTCTAACCATCAGTTCAGCAGCCCGTATCCTTGGGTACTGGGTTTCAAAACTAAGGCTAAACTTAAGCAGTGACGTGTTATCCTCCAGTGAGCGGACAATCTTTTGTTCAAACTTTGCACCTAATGTCCCACACTAAACAACAAATTAGAAAAAAATCAGCATTTAGGTTGTTGTTGTTTTTTTTTTGCTTTGTGTTTGTTTTGTTTGTTTCTTTTGCTTTGCTTTGTTTTTGCGACTTCTTTGACATTTGAGCTTTTGGGTCGCAGAAACAGGAGTATAGCTATGATAATCAAGATAATGCACATTTAAAGTGCCTATACCACGGTCTAACTTAATATTTTCAGTATTGATTCTACATAAAGTGAATCTTTGAATGGTAAAAGAATTTCATATAATTTGAGTGATGCATCTTGGAGATATCAAGGTTTATATTTTCATTATGTTAATGAGTGTGATGTCATTATAGGCATAATTAAATATACAAACTTTTTCTAGGGAAGCAAAATATCCTGTATATAACATCATTGTCTTACTCAGGGTTTATAGAGAATAAATAGAAAATTTGATTTCTCATAGTAATCAGTGCTGCAATTTAAAATCAATGAGAAGCAAACTCAAATTCCTATAATGACATCACAATCATTAACATATTTGGAAATATAAACCTTGATGTCTTCAAGATGCATCACTCAAATCATATGAAATTTTTTTACCATTCAACTATTCACTTTATGTAGCATCAATACTAAAAACATTAAGTTAGGTGGTATAGGCACTTTAAGTAAAAACATCAATCCATTAAACTAGCAGTCTATACAAATGTTGCAGTCTCCTTGGCTAAGTTATTATAGGTATATAAGTGTACGTTACACTTCATAATAAACAACATTGTTGCTATGATAATCAGATTGCAAAACAGTGCACACAAATGAATAGAGGAGTGACTAATATGATATCAAAAACTACACGCATGCAGATGAGCCAATAAACCCCTTGAACGTAGCAACAGTAACTAGGAAGGCACAAATGTGGGATTGGTGTATTCTAAAGGGATTTAAATTATTTTCTGATTTCCACATTGAGGTTCTATGACGTCTCAAGCAAGGGGTCTATTCTTTGAATGATTTCATGAAATAGTTATTTGCCAAGTGAACATATTTTGTGAGATCATCATGACTGTCCACCAAAGCCATAGTTGTTGGCATGTGACAATGCTTTTGTTACTCCAACTTTAGTTCCGCATGTATCTCATTGTGAAATAAAATCGTAATTAAAAATAAATAAAAAGATTTTAAATTTTAAGAAGCTTAAAACTTTTAATCAAAAAGTATTATTATTTGGTATAAAGTTTTGGTTTCTCCCCAAAATCGCCGTTGAATGACTCACGAACTGATTTTGATTTAAAACTTGAAAGTCAGAGTGAACTATTATAGCAAGATGGTGACTGCAGACCTAGCACATCTATATAACAAGCCTACCTGGTTATCAAGTCGTAACTCTCTTAATGTAGTGTTGCCTTTGATAGCATTAACCATGTCCTGATGAAAAGATGGAAAACGAAAAAATAAAATATCACCTCAAGCCATGATTACAGGAAAAATACACAGTACCCCCGGGGGAAATTACACGGCCGAAGCCAGTCATAAATGCCACAGGAAGCCCGTTACCTAAAAAAACGAACTGAGAGTCTGGGAAGCCTGTGCAGATATCAACTCACTCGTCCAAATATTCAACATAAATAACAAAAGATGATGGAAGGAAGGAAGAAGAGATAGAAGGAAGGAAGAAAGGTTTGAAAGAAAGAATAATATAATAAAAAAAAAGATTGACGGACGGCAGACAGAAGGAAGGAGGGAAGCAAGCAAGGAAGCAAGCAAACAAGCACGTAAGGAAGGAAGCAAGGAAGGAAGGAAAGAAGGAAGCAAGCAAGCAAGCAAGCAAAGAAGCAAGCAAGCAAGGAAGGAAGGAAGGAACAAAGGAAGGAAGGAAGGAAAGAAGGAAGGAAAGGAACTAAATAAATAGTTTACAACAGCTATGATTGTTCTTACCAAAAGTAAATCACTTGAAAGGAAATTTGATTCCACATTAAATGTTTTGAGCGTCTTGTTCGTTTTCAGTACACCTACAAATTTCTGGAGTGAAACACGAAAATAGGAGAAGATCAAACTATATTTACTGTATATCTCATTAGAAAAACTTCAAGCCTTTAAAAAAAATTGCAAGGATAAAAAGTTTGGTGAATAACTTAATGACTGGGTGAATAAGTAAATGGTTGTTATATGGTTGGCAATACCAGAATGCACCTTGTTCTTCCCTTGCCCCAAGGATGTGCCTTAACTCACCTTGCCAATCATGGATGACATCTGAGTGTTAGAAAGCTCAAGATGCTTCAGATGATCATTCGTCATCATTAGATCAGCAATTTCTTCCAAAATTGCCGGCGTCACATCCTTATGGTTGTTAAGGTTTAGTTTGGTCAGACTTGGATCATTTTCCCTCAGCTTTTTCATGGCTTTTTCTAAATCAAGTTCATTGACTGCAGTTAGGTCTGTCTTCTTGACTCTGGCACCCATTACAATTCCTATGGCGACAAAAGAAAATAATCCCCTGTGAGAGAGACAGAAGGCAAGGTATCTCCTTTATGGGTGCTCTCTCTTACCTGGAGTATATTTCTTCAAGCCGCTGCCCTTCAAAACACGACCAGAGGACTCTTTCTCTGCCTGGTGACTCTGTGCTTGAGTCAGCATTTGATGAATTCCAAGCACCCCTAAAATATAATTAGACTGTTTTATTAACCTTTGAGTTAGGAATTGTAACACACAAAATGATATCCAAATAATTAAAACAGGCCGGCAGTTCTTGTATGTGCAGTGCATCTTATTTAGCTCATAAAAAATGCACCTCTTGTGCAAAGTATGACATGCTCCAAATATTGGTACTCTAAAATTATCTTCAGTTTGAACCCTAGCTAAACCCACAATACTGTATATACACCTAACTGAAAAAACGTTGTCGGGTTCGAGAAGGTCATGTCATTGAAGCTAAGACCAAAAAGGATTTGTGTGCACAGGAAGGGAAAACTGCAATACGCATGAAATTAACATAATTGTTTGTCTTCCCATGCTCCCCTTCAGTCTTAGCTTTGATGATATAACTTTTATTTGAACCCAACATTTTTTCATTTAGGTGTATATGATCAAGAAATGTTTGCAGATAATCCCTCCTGTGCTTCAAGTGTTTTGCAACAGAGTCAGTTTTAAAGTGGAAAAACTCAGATTTCTGAAAGCTGTTCACTCTTTACTTTTATAGCTATACACTGCTTTCACAACTGGCTTCTGCTAATTTACACAAACTTGGAAAATCAATGTCTTTGGAGGGGAACCCTTTTAAGCATTAAGCTTGTTGAATTAGATAATATGTATGACTTTCTAATGAAGGTGTAATAAATCCTTGATACGATGTGACCATTTGAGGGCTTGAAAATAAAATAAATAAATCACTTTATTTACGTGTCTAGTCATTCTAGCGTTTTCGCACTAATTGGGGACACTTTTCGCTCACATGCACTACCACTACATTTAATATTCTATGCACACAACGCTCAACTCACATGTTGATTTTTACCATGCAACCACGAATGAAAATCAAAATGCACCACAACAGAGCCACCAAGGCTTCCAGTGATAATACATACATACAAAACTCTATATATTTTTTGATCTTTCATAATTTCTTTGGTATTCAGTAAAATTTAACAAAAGAAAATTGATTTAAATTTCATGACGTACTTTCTCAAATAGCATTGCTATTTTCTGGTAAAAAGGTCTCATTTTGTCTATCAGAAAGAAACTGAGCTATGAGAGTCGTGTATATCATAACAATGAATCTACTTACCAGCTAATTCAAGAAGTTCTTCTTCTGTAGCATTTTCCAGCACATCACTCAGATCGTCAGGAAGAGCTTGTTCTTCTTCATGTTTTTGAGTGTCCTTTGGTACAAAAACTTTTCCTCTAGTTTCTTTCTTGTATGGCATGAGATCCTCTCTCTCAGCTTCATTCTTTGCTTGCTCTTCTAAATGTTCAAGTAACTTTTCACGATTGAAAGGACCTGTAGGTGCCTTGTCTGTTTTGTAATCATTTCTCATGTGTGAAGGGAGAAGGGCATTCTGCAAACAAATAATTTTTTAAATCAAACGGATGCACAGCAAACAGGCATATTCAATTACAGTACTTAAATAGAGCTATGTAGAGTGCAAACAATTAATCCATGAGACACTGATCACTAAATAGTACAAAATAGTGCTAATTAAACAATAGAAAACAATGGAATTTGCATGAAATTGTGCTATTTAGTATAACTCAAGTTTCACGGTTATATTGTTTGCACTCTAATGTGCTGAGTTAGATTAATGAGTAAAATTTTTGGTCTTTGAATCCACAGGGAGCCCAATGTATGAATTAATAAAAAATTGGATTTAAAGTACATAATGACTACTCGTTTTATACTATAAATACATTGTAAACAAGTTGATCTCACTTAACAGTATCTGAAGAACATAAACAATGGAATTTCCTGTCATGAGCCATTTCATCTCATAAAATGCAGCGTTTGAGGATCTTTAGGTTTAAGTAACACATATCGCTGTTGAAAGATTCCCTTGATTTAAAATGGTTAGAGTTACTATTGAAAACTCTTATTTTGGATACTTCTTACAGACATGAAAAGTTTGTTAGCTGAAAATATTTTCTTATTATCAAAATTTAACAGGGAGATACAGTACTTCCATGTGTATAACGCAATCCAATGGATTAAAACTAGTGGTCAAAACAAAACTACTAAGCAAAATGCACAGCAGTAATTGGATTTCAGATTTATTTAAAGCTGAGCTGTTCATATTTTTAAAACAGTAAACATGATGTTAGCACCGATGTTTGCTCGCCATATTTTAAATCATGCACTGAAACATTCTTTGAAAGTGCTCAGCAGTAAACATATTTAATCTTTTCTAAGAAGAACGTTTTATTGACAGCAATTTAGTTGACTGCAATTTAGTTAATAATATAAGATTTAAAAAGCAGTACTTGTATTGGGATCGAGAGCATTTTAATTGTTGACAACTACGAGAACCAGTTGAGTGAATTGTTTCCTAAGGAGTTCGCATAACGAACTTTGGACCTGTAAACTGAAACCAGGTCGTAAGATGACAAAACGACTGGCATCGAACTCAAAGCAATTCAAAGTGATCACATGGTACATAATCCATACATCTCATTGGTTGAAAGGGTGGCAACGCCCACTTTGGGCCTACCTTCTTAATTTTTAGTAAAAAGAAAATACAACAGAAACTGGGCTCCCTGTTTTAAGGACATATTTGGGGTTTTTCATAATAAGATATAGGGGGCTTATTAGAAAAGGCAAAGATGGCGGTTCAAATTGAAGAAAACTAAGGAGATTAAACGACCCTTTAATTCATGTTTATTCATGGAAGACTAACGTAACAGTCGATAAAACATAGACAGACAGATAGTGATATATTTGTTCTACTAAGAAGCATAACTCCCCCTCACAAACCAAATAGACTCCAGCAGCCCATGGTTACTGTAGATGGTCAAATTTCCTTTCAAAAAAGGAAGGCTAGAAAATCAATGCATGATAAACATGTAGATATAAACTAAGAGACCAGCTTATTAAGAAAATGCTTTGTTGTATCGACCGTGAAGATTCTAATAGTAAAAGTAAAACAATGGTACTGGATGATGTGCAATGTGAACAAATTCAAATAGATAAAATGTCATGCAAGTTCAACTTGTAACTCATTCAAAATATTTTAGAATTAGATCTTATTAACCGAGCGGGAGGTCATGTACGGGATAATCTTGACCGAGGTCGGAATGTACTGACCAAGCAAGCAAGGCCTGTACCCGACCAAGTTCAAGATTATCCCGTACAGACCGACCAAGCTCGGTTGATAAGAGTTTTATTATATGACCACTTTTCATTGAAAAGGACAAAATGTTTTCGCCATAAGCTTAATATGCGATCGGACTGGTTAATACCGGAGAATCTAGACTAGACAGCAATGCGATCTATCCAATCAGATTGCTCAATTTGCTAGTGTCCAGGCTCTAAGATTCACGGTCATATAAAAAAATATTTTATTAACCTCACTAAGGTTATTCAAAAATTCTATTAGTTAAAGGGATCTCCTTCTGTAAACTCAAAAAGTTCTTTAAAGGGGCACTTGGATGAAAATGAATAAGATTGGAAATGACTTAATTATCAATTTTATTCAGCATATAAATTATGAGTAAATGATGTCAATCCTATTGTTCTTTTCTCTTTTAACCCAAAATTTCTCAACTGCAAGTGGCTCCCAGGCAAAAAATTTCACTAATCTGGTTTACATATACATAATTGAGTCAAATTATCCACAAATACTTCAATTACTCGACTTTGAAAAAAAATTTGGGCATTTTCATCCAAGTACCCCTTTAAGAGAATTTAGTTCACTTGAGACAGCAATAAATTGGAGTGTTTACAGCCTAATTATGCAGTTATTCCTTTGTCAATCCTTTGGTTGTTTTTCACTTAAAACTATTAATTAACTTCATTTCATGCACTGTGCAGTGAGATCTTTAACATAATTCTAAGGCCGCAAGAACAGGAAAAGTTGTTGTCAATACTAGGGAAATTTATACAGAATGAAGGAGAATCTAACATCAATTTGTTCCTTTGACGTCACATTCAACTAGATCATCACTCTACTCAGCCAGAATTCAAAGTTGAGATGCAATTTACAAGGTTTGTCTGCTCAGAATCAAAAAATTATTTTGATGTATTTTAGAATGACTTGTATTTTGACGCCTAAAGTAAAAATAATAAGCGTTATAGGCACTTAAAGAATAAACCTTTTAATTGCAATTATTATGCAGTCACTGCTGAATTGCATTGCACCTTGACATTGGGCTTCATGATGTACATGTAGCTTACAACCAAATCAACCTAAAGCTTGTTGTTTAAAAAGAAAAGATCTAGCAGATTAAAACACTAAATATGTTGTTTTTTTCAAGCTGCAATATATATATGCCTTCCAAAAATTCCCCAAAAATATATGTAAGCTGACTAAAATATAATAATAAATAAATGAATATAAGGCAATACGGATGTTGTTGACCGATCACCAATTCTGTGAACTTGGTAGCTATAGCTGCAAGCTGCCTGCAGGAGCTTAGTTTTTTACTGCTGCCAGTCAAAAATATAAAAGGTACAGGCTGATTATTTTTGATCAACAGCAGCAAAAAATAATAAATAATTCACAATGCAGCTTGCAACTTACCAAGTCTGTGCAATGTTGAAAATGTCAGTACTAGTGTAAGTACTATCTTTATTACGTATGCTATATAGCTGAATTGCATTATCAAGAGGTTTAGGTCATATTATTAATGTATTCAATGAATTTGCTCAGCTGTTGATTATCACAGAAGGCAAAATGCACTAAGACACATCATATTGATATTACCTAGAGTCCTATGTCATATTCAGAAACTGGCTTAACACTAATGTGTAAAAAATACGACGGAAGTTTACGAATTTTGATATACCGTATGGAAGTTATTTTTCTATCAAAGTCTACAAACAATTAATCTTGACTAGTACTCCATGGCTTGGCTACAAGCCAGCACGCTATATGGCATTTTATCGAGTATTGAAGATAATTTAGCAATATTTTGTAAAACTGTAAATCGTTTAAAGAATATAAGAATAAAGAGAAAGGAAAAAAGCTCATGAATGCCGGGGCGATAGTGCAATGATTCGAAGAATCACTCGTGGGCAAGTCGAACGCACGCAGATCAAAGCTTCGGGTTTGAACGATTATATACGAACCAAGTCTATATTTTTTGCAAAGAAATATGCTTATAAAACTAGTTTTTCAATCCTTATCGACCTTACTAGCAATCTGGAAGATACGTTTAATAATATTTTAGCTGAAAGAATGGTTATGTAGCCTCGTGGCAGACCTATTTGATAAGTTTTACAGAGTGAAGCATAAGTGTAAACAAGTGTTTAGGTATGGCGTAGCTGAAAAGCAAGATTTTTAGCAAGGGATTGTTACCTCGGGGTCGATGGATGCATTCAGTTCCCTTATTTCATCTTCTGTAAGTCCTTCAACGATGAGATCTTCATCGATATCTTGGTATTTGGAGAGATCCACGGGCTCTTTCTTCTGTTTAATCCAAGACATGGCGACCGACAGAACAAAAACGTCGAGAACAGCCTTTCAAATCTGTGATATTTTTTGCTATTTCCAAACTAAGAAAGCCCAAGTTCAGCGAAGTATGATATCTTGAAGACTTTAAGGGGTATTCTGGAGGATTCTTGAAAATATGCTGGAAGTAAATCGAGGTAAAATACGAAGGAATCTTCCAGAACTCCAAACTCACTCCCTTTGAAGACTAGAAGCTAAACGCCCTTGTGGATCAATCACAGGTTAGGGGAAGGGAGAGTGGGGAATAATGGTTACTTTACACACAGGAAGCCCAAAGAGCATTTTTCACATTTTGTAGCTCGGGCCTCCTGTGGAACTTCTTGGAATATGGCCTTAATCAGCTTTACAATTAGTACTTATGAATATGTCAAGCACAAGTTGGAAAGAAGTTAAAAAACTATGCGTTGAAAAAAACAGTTCCTGGAAAGCGGAAAGCGTAGCAGGGACGGCGGAACCATTTTTAAAGTGTGTCGGTGTGTATGTAAAGGGGAGGGGAGGGGGGGGGGGACTCTCCCTGTTTTGAGGTTTTGAGGTTAACTTTTTTCTTACTCCTGGGCAAAATATTAATGTAATTCTCATATTCTCATTCTCCCTCGTAGCCACTTTAAGGGGCGTGGTCAAAACAATGGTCCAAATTAGGGACCCGATTTTATGAATTAAGGTGGTGGGTACAGGTACATACCCCCTCCCCCCTCAGAGACCTGTTCAAATGCTCGATACTGGGGGTGTGTAGTGGCAATTTCTATACTCAAATATGTTTTTTAGCATACATACAGACAAACAGTCCATATATTTCTGTGATTTGGCTTTTAGTTTTGGAGATATTTGGAAGCAAAATCCAAGATTTCACTTTGAGAGGTTTTGCCCTCATTCCTAAGGAAAACAGTTACCTCGGCAAAATGTCACAAATGTCCCTCAAAACGCTGGAAATCGCATTTCTAAGGTATGAATTTCTTGTTGCCCCCGACATTGCGGTCCCTTGCCTCGGTTAACATGATTTTTCAGTCTGGCTACGCCTCTGATCAGTAGGTTAATCTGTTATTATACTTATTCAACTTGATTGACACATACCCTAATTTGCCAAAGCATTCGACAAAGTCGACCATAAGATCTTCTTAAGTAAGCTAAGAACGTACGGCATTGGTGGGATGCTCCTGAACTGGTTCAAGGACTATTTAAATGGTCGTTCTCAAAGAGTTGTGGTCGACAGTGTTGCATCTTCATTGGCTCCAATCACCTACGGAGTACCTCAAGGCAGCATTTTGGGTCCTCTTCTTTTTGTTTTGTTTATAAACAATCCTCCTGATGTCATTCCCAAGGAAACTACGGCTGCTATGTACGCTGACGACACCAAGATATTTCATAAAGTTACTTCCCATCTCGACTGCGAAGACCTAGAGAATGTACTTTCTAGGCTTAATGTTTGGAGCTTCAACAACAACATCAAATTCAATGGCTCCAAATGTAAGCTACTGACAGTGACACGCAAGAAAAGTCCAATCCTGCATAGTGATTACCACCTTGGCGCAGAGGTAATCCAACGTACACAAGAGGAAAAAGATCTCGGAGTCACCATCACACACAAGTAGCCTTAACTGGGACAAGCATATTAGAACCGTCACAGCCAAAGCTAACAAGCTTCTTGGTATGCTTAAGAGGACATGCCCTCAACTGACTGATATACAATCATACAAACTTTATCGAAGCTCCCTTTGACAGGGATTTTTATCCACAATGTAACATAAATAAAGTATAAAATAATTTACAATCCGTTAAAACTATATACATACAATATAATTATCAAAACTATATACGAAAACTTAATTATTCGAAATCTATGAAGGATAATCTATAAAAACTACAAATACTAATCTAATCTAATATGTAACTACCTTAATTTCAGGCGATGAAATATGCCTTTTGCCTTCTTATATGCCAAATAAAAAGACAAAAATGATAAGAACACAAATTGTTTTCTATTTTGAGGCAGAGTCAAACCTAAGAGGAAAAAAAGATGATGATTCAAAATAAAGGTAATGACAATCTAACGACGGAAGTTAAGGTAGTAACATACCACAATCGTAAACGTATATTTATCGTATTCACACGTGGTCTAATGGTTAGAATTTGGTGCTGTCACCGCCGTGGGCTGAGTTCGATTCCCGCTGTGGAAAACAATTTTTGCATAATTTTCCCACCAAACAATAAATAAAGGTAATTACAAAAAAAATTGCCTTGTAACAGAAGGAGATTGGAAAGTCGAAGAGTATTAATGTGGGGGGAAACGGTACTTGAAAAGGCGTGGAGAAAAATGGCAGAGACGCCTCATAGCTCGCGTTGAAGCCGAGTACAAGAGTTGGTTTCCGTAAGGAAAAGTATTGGAGAAGTGGTTACACTTACATCGACATTGGAAAAGTAAGTGCGAAGTTCTGGTATGGATACAGCTTCACAGCGTTACAGCTTATGCCTCGCAGAAGAACGCCGTACTAGTAGCCGGGCTTTGGGGATAGTGTAAGCCTCTTGGATCGAGTGCACGCCAATGGTGCGTTCGGGGAGACGTTGTGAAAGTTGGGCAAAGAAGGCAAAGTCTGGATTTTGGGTTCACACGGCCAAAGACTGCTTGTGATCTTAACTGTTGATAGTAAGCTATTGTATTGAGAGGGAGCCTGACAAGAAATAACAAGACATGGCTTTACTAAGTCTTGCAAATGGAATTAGCACAGCTGAAAACCTTTAAGGAGGATCCGTTGGAGGGCAAGTCTGGTTTTTGAGTTCACACGGTCAAAGTCTATGTGTGAACTTAACTGTTGATGGTAAGGTATTGTATTATATTGAGAGGGAGCATGACAAGAAATATTTAAGCAATAGAAAACTTTTTCCGTGTTTACATAGCCTGATAGCAATACGAGGGGAGGTTGGGAGAATTCGAGACAGTTATACAAACCCGAGACGTAGTCGAGGGTTTGCATAACTGTCGAGAATTCTCCCAACCCCCCGAGTGTTGCTATCAGGCTATGTAAACACAGAGAAAAAAGTTTTCTATTGCTTTTATAAAATAAATACTAAGGGAAAACATTACCACTTGCAAGAAAATAAATCTTTATTTGAATTTGATTCTCGTATCAAAATACAAATTCTCCATACATCACGAACTTCGAATTCGATCGTTAGCCAATCAAATTTTGTGTAATAAACGCCAAGGAGGCAAATGTGAAGCGAGAAAGAATCGCTAGCTATTTTAAAAATTTATCATTCTAAGACTTTAAAACAAATACAAAGAAATGTCCAAAGATTGAGTAGAAATCTTAATAAAAGATTTCAGACTTGATTATCTTTACGAAAGTGATCAAAAGTGGATAACAAGTGTCACTGTGAATGGAATTCTCGGTTGAAAGAAACGTGGTTTTGCTCAATTTGACAGCGAGAAAGCATGTCAGCGAAGTTGATTGTTTCGTCTTGCCTCGAGAAGATATTTTGTGGAGCTGAAGAGCTATCGCTGGAAAAAGTTTGAAGCTGCTGACTGTTTCCTTGAAATACTTGTATTTTTTATCGGGCGGTGTGACGTTGTTTGCGTTCGGCGAGCGGTTTGATCGACGAATAACACCTTTCTGATCAACAATCTTAAACTTTACTTTAACCTTTTCTTGTTTACATCGATTTACATTGATCAACAATAAAAAAGGGATCACAAATGGGAATCAAAGGGATCATAAAGGATCATAAAGGGTCATAAAGGATCATAAAGGGTTCGACCATTTGCCCGCCAACCTCCCTTCTCTCCGCTCTCGACCATGTGCTTCTATCCCATAATTTCACTCCACAGGTAACCCATTAACATGGCTCCCCAAAAATAAACATATTTTTTACAACAATAACAACAATGTCAATTTTTTATCAGTTCTTCATGGCTCCTCGTCGGGGATTCCCGGTTCTTCCTGTTCAGCTTCTAGGAGGAGGACCAACTTAGCAATTGGTCGATCCAGCGTTGAACCCTTGGAAGTACGAACCGTTACTGATCTGACGAAACCTTGATCATCCGAATGTGTAGTTATCACTTTAGCTAAAGGCCACTGACTTCGGGATGTGTCGCTGTCCTTTACTAGTACTATGTCTCCACTAACAAAGTTACGTCTCTTCCGTTGCCACTTGGGTCTTGCTTGTATGTTCTGCAGGTATTCTGTTTTCCATCTGCTCCAGAATTGATCCGTCAGATGTTGCACTCGTCGCCACCTCTTTCTGCAATACATATCCTCTGTTTGGAACTTGCCGGGTGGTGTTAAGACGATCTTTGACTTTCCGGTTAACAGCATACTTGGAGACAGCGGTATTGGAGACAGTGGATCGTTGATCGTGTCTACGGTGAGGGGACGACTATTTATAACTGCTTCAGCTTCACAAATAAATGTAGTAAGTGATTCTTCATCGAGTCTTGATCCATGTTCCTTCATCAGGGCTGCTAAGATGTTCCGAACTGACCGAATTTGTCTTTCCCAAGCTCCACCGAAATGACTGGCAGTGGGAGGGTTCTTGATCCAATCAATATCATTCTTTAGGAGTTCAGATCTAATCTTGTCGTCATCCATTTCGTCGATCGCTTTTTTCAACTCGTTCTCTGCTCCAACAAGATTGGTTCCTTGATCACTGTACAACTGTCTGATAGGACCTCTTCTTGCGACAAATCGGCGCAACGCTTGTATAAAAGAATCTGCATCCAACGAATGGGCTACTTCAATGTGTACTGCTCTACTGGATAGGCACGTAAATAATGCTCCATATCTCTTTACTTCTTTGCGTCCGATCTTGATATACCACGGCCCAAAATAATCCACGGCAGAATTAGTAAATGGTGGTGCGGCTTGCAGACGTGCATCAGGTAGGTCTGCCATCTTCTGCTCACCTACATTTCCGCGTAGGAAGCAACATCTCACACATTTGGCAAGCAAACTTCTGATCGCGTGGCCGCCACTGACAACCCAGTATCCGTTTGCACGTAGTTCGTTTAATGTGATGTCTCTTCCACTATGCTGTGTTCCTTCGTGATAATGGCGAATAATCAACGTTGTAACATGTCCCGACTTTGGGAGTATGATAGGATTTCTTATAGCATCATCTACTTCCGCTCTTCTGAGTCGCCCACCGACTCTGAGTATTCCGTTGGAATCCAAGTAGGGGTTTAACTTGTAGAGTGTACTAGACCTCATGACTGACTTCTTATCTTTGTCCAGTTTTCGACTTTCGCCTTTCGCTCGCGTTTCTATGTCCTTTAGCAATGATATGTCCTTTTCAAAGGCACTTGCTTGCGTAAGCTTGATAATTTCTGTTTCGGCTTGCTTCAAATCGCTCACTGTGACAGGACTACAACTCTGTTGGCGGTCTTCCTTTATGATGTTCTTTAACTGTTGTTTGTACTTTAGGCACCAGGCCACTACTGCTCTTGCTCTTGTCCACTTTGAGAATCTTTCTAGACGCTGTAGCACATTGCTCCTTTCTTGAACACGGTTAGCATGCACTATGACTTTCTTGACTTCTGGATTGTCATCATCCAGCTGGAGTTTACATGATGGCTGTTGAGGCCATTGTTCTTGTGACTGCCAAAGGAACTCCGGTCCACGAATCCATTTTGACTGCTCGACAAATTTTCTTGGCATCAGTCCTCTCGAACCTTCATCTGCTGGGTTCGAGGCAGACTCAACAAATCTCCAGCTGCCTGGGGACGTGAGATCTCTGATAATCTGCACCCGATTTGCTACATATACATGAAAACGTCGCGCTTCGTTACTTATGAAGCTCAACACTACTTGACTATCAGACCAGTAGAACTCTTCGAGACTTTCGTATTCTAGTTCTTTCTTTAGTGCATCAGCTACCTTTACTGATGTTGTGGCTGCTGCCAGCTCTAGCCTTGGGATGCTTACAGCTTTCTTTGGTGACACTCGTGCCTTGCCTGCCACGAGTGCACAGTGTATCTTGTTGTGTTCATCCACTAATCTTATGTATGAACACTGTCCATAACCTTTCGTTGACGCATCCGACAGGCTGTGGAGCTGTGCCGAGACGACTTTACCGAAATCTGGAGCCTTAAAGCATCTTGGTATGTCGAGCTGATCAAGACATGCAAGCTGACCTCTCCATTTGTTCCAACGCGTTTGGATGTCTTCGGGTACTGGTTCATCCCAGCTACATTCTTGACAAATGTCTTGAAGGATCTGCTTTCCGATTAGCACAACGGGGGCTATAAACCCCAGTGGGTCGTAAATTGAACTCAGAGTAGATAAGATACCTCTTCTTGTACAAGGTTGATTCTTTAGTTCAATTCTAAACTTGAAGGTATCCGACTCTATGCACCAGTGTAGGCCTAACGCTCTTTCTATCGGGAGCCTTTCTCGACAGAGGTCTAGATCCTTGACGTTGTCCGCTCGGTGTTCTTTTGGCACTGATTCTAAGACTTTGCGACTATTGCTTACGAACTTAGTGAGATTAAATCCGCCTCTTGCGCACAGTGCCTTGACATCTTGCAACAACTTGATTGCCTTTTCCTCGTTTTCAACTGACTTCAAGGCATCGTCGACGTAAAAGTTCTTTCTTAGGGTGTCTACTGCCTCTTTTCCGAATTCCCTCGCATTATCTTCTGCTGTGCGTCTCAATGCGAAGTTGGAACAACCCGGTGATGAGACACCGCCAAAAAGGTGGACTGTCATATAGTATTCTTCTGGTCGATTGTTGAGATTCCCGTCAGGCCACCACATGCAACGCAGGAAATCTCGATCTTGATCGTTGACTCTGACTTGGTAGAACATTTTCTCTATATCACCCATAAACGCGATCTTCTCCATTCTGAACCTCGTCAGCACACCTATCATCTGATTCGTCAAGTTTGGACCTTGCAACAGATTGTCGTTTATGGATTCCCCTTGGTATTTGGCGGAACAATCAAATACCACACGAATCTTCTGTGGTTTCTGTGGGTGATATATCCCGTGATGGGGTATATACCAAACCTTGCCAACAGGAGTCTTTAATCTTTCAGGTGCAACCTTGACTGCATGTCCCTTGTCTATGAGGTTTGACATGAACGGTGTATAATCATCATGATACCTTTTATCTGTCAGTAGTCTCTTCTTTAGACTGTTCAAACGTTGCAACGCTTGCTCACGATTATTTGGAAGTTGAACGTTCTCACTCGTGAATGGGAGGGGCATTTCATAGTGATTGTCCTCACAGAGTCTAATTCCTTCTTCTGCCATCTTGATGAATCTGCGATCTTCCTGTGACATGCCTGTTCCACTTTCTCTTTCTGAGAAATCTACTTCGAACATTCGTGATACTGCTTGAGGGGTTATCAATTCCTTGGATGCTCTTTCTATGGTTATGTAGCCTCTCTCCGCAATAGAATCATCAGCTTCCTTTACTTGTATTCTATTACAATTGACTGAGGCCTTACCCCTGCTGCACACCGGACCGTTCACGTACCAACCTAGCAGAGACCGTACAGCGTAAGGACCGTCTTCATTTCCATGTATTACTTCTCTTGGCCGTACTGCGCTTGGGCAATTTAGTCCGATAAGGAGACCTACTTCTAGGTTTTCCATATAAGCAGGTATAAGTTCTGTCATGTTTAGCAGATGAGGCCATTCGTAGCCAATTTCCGGTCTTGGAATTTCTGCTCGATCTACAGGAATCTCCTTTCGAACGTAAGTTCTCGGTAAGCTTGCCTCTGCATCTCTTTGCGTGAAGTGAACTGCCACGAGGCCGTCTACAGCTTTCGTTTCAATCTCTTGACTACCATGTAGGGTGCCCAACAGTATGGTGGTTTCACTTCCAACCATGCCTAACTTCTGTAACGTCTCCGCCTTGACAAAGGTGCCGCCACTAGCATTATCGAGAAGAGCATAAACTTGAATTCTCTTATCAGGATTGTTCCTGTGATATAGCCACACTGGTACTATGCCCATACTCACTGGAATGTCACCTGCTTCCGTTACCTCACAGATTGCGGTACACGCGTTATTGACTTTGCCTTCAGTCTTGGTTTCGTTGCTCTGTGATGACACTTCGCTGCTCTTACTATCTTTATCGCCTTCACTGCCTTTGACACTCGTGTTCTTGGAAGATCCTTGAAGTGATGGTTTCCAATCGTAATCATGTAATGAAGTGGGATGCTTCCTGTTGCAGACCTTGCACGATCTCTTTCGTTTACAGTACTTCGAGGTGTGTCCATTGTTGTAGCAACCGTAACACAAGTTCTTTTCTTTGATAAAGTTCCTTCTGTCAACTAGACATTTTGCCTTGAATGCTGGACATTCATCTATGTCATGTAAGCTGGAACAAAACAAACAACTACTACCAGTGTTCATTACTTTAGCACTGTTGTCAACTAAAGATACGTTTGTAGCGAAACTTGAACCTTTACTTCTTTGAATCTTTCTTCCACCAATGGTTGGCCTTTCCCTTCGCGGTTCCTGCACTTTAACGGTATCCTCTGAGTAGATAGGATCTGTGGCTAGATCGGCTTGTTCGGCTACAAATTCCACGAAGTCTGCAAATTCGGCTATCCTTGACTGTGCATTGGCTATTCTGTTGGACTTTTCACACCACTTTACACGAAGATACCTTGGTAACTTCTCCCACAACTGACGCAGGACATGGGTTGTGTTTAGATCACTCATGTAGGCAATGCCTACCATTGCATTTCGTGCTTGTTCTAATGCAATAGAAAATTGCTGTAAACTAGCCCCGTCATTTGGTTTTACTGCAGGCCAATTGCAAAGCTTTGCAATGTATGCACTTGCTATCTTGAAAGGATTTCCAAAGTGTTTCTTTAGTAATTGCTTGGCTACCTTGTACGAGTCTTCTGACTTGATTTGCATGCATCCCTTTATTAGCTCTTTAGCCTTACCATCTGTATACTGTTCCAAAAAGTATAAGCATTCAATGGGGCTCTCTACCTTTGATTCTATTAGTGTTTCAAAGGCTCTAATAAATGCTGGATATTCCATTACATCCCCTGCGAATATGGGTGGCTTGTGTGAGGGTAACTGACTTCTGGTTTGATGCTTCACAATTAGTTCTGATAACTCATTCTGCTTTCTTTGTACTTCAATGAAGCTCTCTTGGGCGCTTTCATAAGCTTTGTGATCAAAATTGTCAGCTGTTTGTACTACTGCTGGGGTGCTCGTCCACCCTTTCATTGTGTGAGGGGGTCTGGGGACACACCCTGAGGCTGGTGGATGCAAAGCTGAGCCTTCACTCAATTGATGTGCTACTATTGGGGTAACAATTGACGATGTGACATTAGCTACAAATGGTGCAGGGTTATTCTGCGATTCGCCAGATATTATTTGACTTGTATTGTTATTCCCGGCCAAAGAACTTGAGGAGGATGTGACAGTGCGTGGCATTTCTTTAGTTGCTATGGCAGCTGAGGAGATTTCCGCTGGATTGTCATTCTTGTAGCACTCATTCCTACCCTCACTTCTCACATGTTCATTCTCGTACTCTTCATAGATTCTTTCTTCTGTCTTAGCTTCTGCTAGCTCTTGCTTTAGCTGGAGCTCCTCAGTCGCTATTTGCAAAGCTTGTTTTTCCTTTAGGAAAGCTGCCTTAATTTCTAACGCTGCTGCTTTAGCTTTAGCTTCAATCAACTTTGCTCTGGTCGCTGAGGAAGCGCGAGAACGGCGAGAACCTTGAGAAATTTGAGACTGTGTTTCGACAAAATTTGCATATTTCTCTTTCACACTGTTTTGGAAATCTACAACGCTTTGCTTGAAATGAAATATTTCCTTATCATGAATACCATGCCATTCTTGGGCCAAATCAATGTCATGTTCGTCTTCTAATATCTCAATATAACGTTCGTGGACTTCTTGAAACTTAATAACTAGCTGGTCAAAATATCCCATCTCTATTTGTACGATTCTTTCGTTTTCAAGGTTAGATAACAATGGCTTGATTTTGTTCATCTGTCTGGTAATATTCGACAACGCGTACTTACGATTCTCCTTGCGTTTTTGTGTCTCAAATTCTTTACCTTTAGCTGTCGGAATCCTTTCTCTGGCACCAGTGCAATTTTCTGCAGTCAAATCGCCTTCCTTTTTACCCATTGAACCACCGTTGAAATCCATTTCGTTGTTGTTCTCCGGGTGATGTAGCGGCGAAATGACGACTGGCGAATTCGACATAAATTCGGTTGGAAGCGTTGGAATATTAACTGCTAAACTATTCATTAGACCAAGAAGACCAAATTCTTGAAATTCGTTCTCTATATTATCCATTTCTGCTGTCCATCGGTTGATCCTTCGCTTGGAGGCTGAACTCTCTGGTCGAACTGTGACGTTGTTTGCGTTCGGCGAGCGGTTTGATCGACGAATAACACCTTTCTGATCAACAATCTTAAACTTTACTTTAACCTTTTCTTGTTTACATCGATTTACATTGATCAACAATAAAAAAGGGATCACAAATGGGAATCAAAGGGATCATAAAGGGTCATAAAGGATCATAAAGGGTTCCACCATTTGCCCGCCAACCTCCCTTCTCTCCGCTCTCGACCATGTGCTTCTATCCCATAATTTCACTCCACAGGTAACCCATTAACAGGCGGTGCATTTAAATCATGAGAAAGCACGTCGCTGAACAACCGCAGCTGTCCTGACGAAGGACGTGTGTTGTAGCTCCTGAGGGAATTCTCTTTGCGGTGACCAACGAGAGATTGTCATGATATTACGATCAGAAAGACCTGCATGAGACCATAGGGTTATGCCTGTGGCCCTGACACAAGTCACAATTTGGAATTTCGTCTTCAAAATGCATTTTTGGGGGCGTTTTTTTCCTTGAAAGAAACTGTAAATTTTAAATTTTTGAACTTGTACCGGGAAAACACGAACGTTGTGACGTCACAACTGTGTTTACATATTCTCATGCAAACATGGCTATCAACCAATCACAGCGTGCGTACTATTTAATTTATTTTATAAAAAGAAATGGCTTTTTCTAAGCCTTCTAATCGGATTGAGCAGAACTGAAAATCTTTTAGGTAGGATCCATTGGAGGGCAAGTATGGATTTTGGGTTCACACGGACCGAGAATGCGTGTGATCTTAACTGTTGAAGGTAAGGTATTGTATTGTATAGAGATGGAGCCTGACAAGAAATAGCAAGACGTGACTTGGCTTTTCTAAGTCTTTTAATTGGAACGAGAACAACTTAAATCCTTTAACGAGGATCCATTTTACTTATTGGATAAAGTGGAAGCGAACGGCAAGGTTCACGTTTTGGATTTAAGGTCTCTCTTTTGCAGACCAATCCGAGGCGAAGACACTGTCAGGTTGGGAGTTTGATGAGGTGTCCTAAGGTGAGCTCAATGAGAACAGAAATATCATGTAGAACAAAAGGGTAAATGCTCACTTGATTTTGATTTTCGGCATGAATAAAAACTGTGAAAGCGTGGCCTATGGATCCTTTAGCATTTAGGAGTTTTAAGTTAGAGGTATCAGAAAAGTTGTCACAGGGATAACTGGCTTGTGGCAGCGAAACGTTCATAGCGACGTTGCCTTTTGATCCTAGAAAGTCGGCTCTTCCTATCATTGCAAAGCAGAATTCGCCAAGTGTTGGATTGATCACCAACTAATAGGAAACGTGAGCTTAGTTTAGACCGTTGTGAGGCAGGTTAGTTTTACCCCACTGATGAAGTGTTGCTGTAAAAGTAATTCTGCTCAGTACGTGTGGAACCGCAGATTCAGACCATTGGCATTTGGACTTGACTGAAAAATACCATCTGTTGGATTATGACTGAACGCCTTCTAAGTCAAAATCCGTGCTAGAAAGCAAAGATAATTAACTCGAGACGATCTTAGGCGAACAACGATTTGTTGTTTACGATCTTCTGAGGTTAAGATTTGTTTTTCTACCCAACAGAACATACTCCTCCTTGAGAACAGTTGTCATTTGTGGGCCTACCTTCGTCCTCTCGGGCGTCGTGAAGCAGGCCCGGATGTCTTGTTCTCTTGGACGATTAACTTCTTTATTTTTTTATGACTACGTCAATTCCCAACATACACTCATGTCATTGAGGGTTAGGGTTAAAAAGGGGTAATACTATAACCGTGCTGAAAATGAAAGCAAATGATCGCAATTGGGATGTTGCACACCGATAGCACTATTTTACACAAAACATTAGATCGAGTCATTGGGAAATGTTTTACAGCATTCCCCTTTTTAACCCTAACCCTAACTTTAACACTAACTCTTGTTCAGGAATAAAGACTTTTTTGTATTACTTTATTTATTTAGATTTAGATTAGATTTTTATTGAAAATTTTATCGCAGCCCACGGGCTGAATTACGTAATTATGTGCAAACAATTAAAAAAATATAATATTAATAATAATGATAATAATATAGTAGCAATATAAAATTAATTAGCTGAATTAAGAGAACAGATCAAAAGAGTACAGCGAAGTGCCACCAGATGCATCCTCAGGACCAAGATTGGGGAAACTACTTACAAAGAAAGACTAAAGGACTTGAACTTGCTCCTTCTCTGCTATGATAGAGAGATTAAGGATCTAATGTTCTTTCATAAATCATTATATGGACAGACAAATGTTAATGTTCACGATTTTGTCAAATTCTCCAAACATAGATGTACTCGTCTTACTCAAAATCTTTGTATGGTTCTTGAAACATCCGTTTTTGTAAAACCACTACTTTTAAAGCATCTTACTTTAATAGGATAGTTTGCCTTTGAAACACCGTCAGTAAAGAGGCACCAACTAGTGTTTTTTTCTAGTCGCTCTCAATTTCAATTGTTTCTAAGGCATAGGTACTTTTCTTTGCTTGAGGACACATTTGATGTTGATCTGACATGTACTTGGTCATTAGTTCGTAAGTGTCCTTGTCATCGTACTCGATAATAACTGAACCTCAGGGACGTTTGCTCGCTTGAACTCCATGGATTAATTTTTGGTCATTCTCCGTTCACTAGTTATTCATCAGTTTTATCTACTATAAGTGTATTAATTTTCCAAGACAATTATAATAATAATATAATAATAGTAATAATAATAATAATAATAATAATAATAATAATAATGGAAACTTTATTCTTTTTCTTGAAATACAGTTGTAAATCTCTCTACATATAGGCAATTGACAACTGCCTACTTGAAATTGATTGATTGATCATTAAGTCTGGGCTTTCCCAAATCTTATCTTATAACAAGATATATAATACGTGGTTCTAATGCCAAGATTCATTATTTTTTAAATTATATAGCGTTGTTGTTTTTTGTCAACTCCAATGTCATTCATCATGTCTAAAAACGTAGAACATTCGTCGGACAGGACGCCAAGAGAGCTCATCGAGAGGTTTACAAATTTAACGCAATTAAATTTACTGCTCAAATCTTTAATCAAATTCTTGTATTTTTCTCTTTTACGGACTGCATTGTTATTGAGGTTAGGCTCAAACCCAACTGTTAGTTCCAGAATATAAAGGCACTTGCACTGTTTTAGGGGAAGGACCTCTGGACGAAAAGTGTCACCAGTTATAATTGAAGGACTCAGAAAAACATTTACATCAGCATATAGTGAAGAGCGATGATTAATTACAGGTTTTAGCGAGTTGGCAATGAAGTTAAGAATTGAGTCATTATCATTATTAATAATAATAATGATAATAATAATAATAATAATAATAATAATAGTAACAATAATAATAATATGTTCTGCATTTACCAAATAGTCTGACTTATATTGTAAATAATTGTAAGATTTGTAAATATTTTATTGTTGAGCATATCTAATTGTAAATAGCTTGAACACTCATAGGTTACGTTTACGCGCCCTATGAGTGTCTTTGTCTTGCATCCAGATGTTTAATAAACTGCATAATAATAATAATAATAATAATAATAATAATAATAACAAGTTTTGACACAGGAAAACGTGTCAAATGTGCTGGGCACATTGAATACTTTGAATAGCATAGAAGCCTATTTGGGATTTAGCCATTGTAAGACAGAAGAAAGTCCTTGGAATCGGTTAGACTAGAATAGAATATTTTGTAATGCTGATAGAAGAGAGACGTTTTTCGTCGAGGCAAGATTTTTTTACGGTCAAATTGAACCAGCATAAACAAGTCTTGGTCGCAAACCCCAAAGCAAGTCTCCGTCTCTCTGAGAACCAGTGTTGTGGTGGCTCCATCGGCTCAAAAACACCACACATAACATTGAACAGAGATTCTCCATCTACAGAAAAAATTTGGTCTCGAAAATTTACCTTCCCCCTAGTGAGAGAAAGGAAAGAAGACTCTTTCCTTTCTCTCTCTCGGGGGAAGGTAAAGGAGACTGACTGCTCGCAGGGTAACCTCAGAATGGAAACATTGCGAAAAACGTATCTCTTTCCCTTTCTTAGTAAATTTGCCCCCCAAACAATATGGCGTCGGAAACCGTGAAAGGATCTATAAATAAACTAATATAAAACTCGTGTGAGTACTCTTTTATGTAAATTATGACGCAGTAAATTCCTCGTCCACCCACTCATTGAAGGTTTTGGCATGACAACCCCTATTTTCATAAAAATATTCGAATAGAAATAGATACGTTTAGCTAACCAAAACAAAAACAAAAAAATTTTTCATAAAAATATTCGACTAGAAATAAATATGTTTTGCTAATCAAACCAAATATCATTTTTCTAGCTAATAAAATAATATAAAACTCGTGCGAGTACTATTTTACATCAATGACGTTCATGATTTATGCTTCTTCTGCGTAGGTTCAAAACTCTGTTATTTTCTCTTCAATAAGATGAATAGTTCTGAAAAGTTTATAGTGACGTTGTTGGTTTTGTCGATGCTGATCACAACCTTTCGTGACTCAGGTAAGTCTAGATTATGTAGGTATAAAAAGTATGAGCGAGCCCGGAAGTAAGTACTGGAAAATTAACAATTTTAGATGCTATTCATCATCTCAGAATATATGCCCATTATATTTGAAAACTTCAAACACTTGTTTGAAAATATTAAACGTTTGCATTTGGCTGCAATGAATGATCATTTCACCAGTTTTAAATCATGAAATATACTAATATTATTAGTAGGGATACTATATTAGAGTGCACGCACTAAAACCGTGAACATTAAATAGTACTAATTAGTATTATTTCATACAGAATCCTTTGTTTTCTATTGTTTATTTATCACTATTTAGTACTAAAAGTTAGTATTTGTTTCACGGGTTTAGTGCGTGCACTCTATTATTGTTATTTTTTTGGATATTATTTTATAATAAAAGTACGCAATTTAAAATATGATAAATAATAATACACTATTGTTATATCAGATTGTCATGTAGCAAAAAATAAAACCTTCTCATCTCTTGCTGTTCATATATAGGAGCTTATCCAAATCTCAAAAAAGATTTTTTGAATGTTTATGTGTATAAACCTATGCTGAACAGTAAGATTGATATATAAACGTCGATCGACAAAACTACATGTACAGTCCAGTAGTTATAATAAAGTATAGGAAATCGCTCAATCTCGAGTACGATTCGGAATTTATAGGTACGAATTATGTTTTGAAAGTTTTCAAAATTAAACGAGTATTTTCCAAATAAATGAAATTTAGAAACTCCATTGCCATCAGTTATGTTATACAGAGTATTGAACTCCTCCACGTTCTGGATTGAAGACCAACGTTTCCATCATACCCGACAAATGGTCACATCATAAGAGAAGATCTTTCACTTTTAGTAAGCTCAAAGATAAAGTTTTCGCCGGCAAAAAAAAAAAAAAAAAAAAAAAAAAAAAAAAAAAATGAATTGTAGCTTGAATATGCTTTTGTATTTCAACTTGGGTATTTTTGTCTTATTTTTGCGGGTGAAGCAATTTATATGCGGATTTATTGCGGCCGTGCTATAGAGAAAATAACAGTTTTATACGTCTCCCGAGGAGGTCGCAGTAGGTAGATGACAGTGTCGCACTGCCAATCCTTTGGAATGTTCTTGGACGGCAATATATATTCCAAAACAATAGAACACGTTCTGGATTGATGCTTTTTTTCAAGCAGAGATTCTTTATTTTCTTTTCGTTCTATTTCTCTCTATATAAGACGCGTCTTGACACGGTTGTATGTGAAATACACGATTTTATTTTTTTACGGTCCGGTATCCTAAAAATTCGTGCGTTCTGATTGGCTGTTTGAGCGGGGGGTATTTTGTCAGTATCTTCCCGCGCTCGCGGTCCGGTATCCTTTGCCGCTAAACGACAACACAAAAGAATTACAAAAACAAGTTAAAAAATACTGGAAAAAATAAATAAGTTATTTACCGTCCTATAGTCGGTCCGGATAGGGAAAAACTGTGCCCTCGGTCTTGAAAACGGACCTTGGCCTAACGGCCTCGGTCCTTATACAGTCAATTCAAAAAATGTTGTCGTCGACCAAACTCAAGTCTACGCGACTGGACCGAAAGGAACTCTGGGTAGCAATCATTAAAGCCGAGTTGATTCCATAATTTTATCTGACTAGTTATGCCTGGTTTACAGCACGAACCTTCGTAGGCGAGCGGGAAGTGTTGAAGGAGACGTTTTTTTAATGCCTTCATATTTTCGGAATTATGAACTGAATCATAACTACTTTGTTTTTCGTTTCCTAAACCCGAAGACATGCATTTGGTGGATTGTTTCTCGCCATTATTATCTTACTTCTAGCGGGAACAATTAATTCAGAACGAATATTTAACCGCTTCAGTGATTTTTACCCATATTCCTTTCGGTCCAGTCGCGTTGGCTTGAGCCGATTGTTCGCCTCCCCCTAGACCGTATCAAAAGCCTTCGAAAAATCTAGACTCGACTTGACCAGATGAGTCAAGGATCTTCCCGATACGGTGCAGGACATCAACCTCTTAACAAAACCATGTTGAAGATGATATAAGTTATGTTGCAAAATGGGATAGATAATATCGAGAACACATCTCTCCAGCACTTTGCTAGTACACGATAGCAAGAAAATTGGGCGATAATTGTCAACTACATCCTTTTTTCTCTGACTTAATCAATTTTCACGTCAAAATATCAAGACGTTTAATGTTAAAGAAAATATATTGTGAAAAAGTGCTTACGTCTTGGCATTAGTATTCAGCATGTGGAGTCCCCCCCCCCCCCCCCCCCCTCCTCCCCCCTCCTATGCATTATTTTTATCTTTAAAGTAAAAACGATGCATATTTTATTATGGTAATGGTCGGTTTCCAGAATGATACATTAAAAATAGTGCAAGTGGTCTCGATATGAAATCGATCAACAGACTCTTTGATCATGAGCCGCAGCTTTTAATTTTGATATAGTCAACCATGCACAACTCTACACAAAAACCTCATGGGATGTGAGGAGGTCTAAACGATTTTTCCCCTTGAAACCGAAACCGCTTTATTTCCTTGCATAATTCAACTTTAAAAGCGTTTATACTGCATGTACTATCAAAGAAAAATAACAACTAGCAAGTGTTAGCAGCAAAAGAGAAAAAATAAATGTTATATATATATATATATATATATATATATATTTAACGATGAGTCATTTCATTGTCAAAAACTTTATCAGGATCTCCCTGCAGTGGCGGTGGGAATAAAAACCATGATTATTTTATGTTATAAAATCAAGTATCTCTGCAGTGGTAAAGACGACTTAGTTATGTCAAAGAATATAGCTCAATCTTCAATTTTATTGTTGTTCCTTCTGATTAATTCGAGTGGTTTTAAGTGGCACCTTGGAGCACCACTCATACTCTTTTAACAACTAATGCGCACTTGACTGTCTTTAGTCACGTTCTTACTCAACGTTATTGTTATTATCATCATTATTATGTTAGCTTTAAATATCATCATTCCCACCGACCGCATCACCACTGTATCATCACGGTTACCACCACTATCACCTGCACCATTATTATTATTATTATTATTATTATTATTATTATTATTATTATCATCATCATCATCATCGTCATTCTCCTCATCATCACCATCTGCATCATCATCGCCATCATCATTCTCATCATCATCACCATCATCACCATCATCACCATCATCACCATCATCACCACCATCACCATCACCCGCACCATCACCATTACCATATCATTACCTTCATCATCCCCCATGCCTGCAACATAAACATTATCGTTATTTCGAACAACATATCACCACATCACCATCGAGGGTGCGAAACAAGGACAGCTGTATGGAAGAAAAAATTAAAAGCCAACTCGAAACGTAGCAAAACTGTAACATAGTTAAACATCAACTCATTCATAAATAAAAACTTTTTAGTGCCATTCAAAGCTGCAAGTTAAACTATCCATTTAAAGTTTAAAAAAAATACACACCGGCACCCACACAAAGCTTTATGAATTCGGAATTCATTCAAGAGTTAAATGGAACATATACAGTCAATATTAACGTTGTCCACCGAAAAAAGACATTTACACATTTACACATTTACTAAAAGACTAAAAGATGTATCACGTGTTTCATTATGTATTCTTTGCCTTGTGTGCGTCAGCCTGAACTTTAAATGTAAAATTCAACTCGTGAATGGAAAATCCAGAATGCCCCGACCATTTAGTGAGGATTTAAGATGGAGAATGGTATTTCATGATCAGCATTTGTTTTATGCCAGAACCTTCGAAGAAACACGTGATATTTCTTTTAGTCTAAATGTGTAAATGTGTAAATGAATGTGTAAATGTGTAAATGTCTTTTTTTGGTGGACAACGTTAATGACATTGATTGTATATGACTCAGAGAATTTTCCCTGATGATATTTTGGTCAAACCTTATATGTCGATCTTTTGTTGGCAGTTTTATGAGCTTTTCCAGCGATAATTTTATTTTTATTTTTATTTAAGTCAATATTCATTATAGAGTCCTGATAAAGATGGATAATTGACATGAGATCGATCTTTACCGACATCAGAAGTGAGGCAAAGCCCGCACACACTAGAATTTTAAGAATCGTCAATTGTGTACAATGAGAAAAAAGAAGCGATAAGCAACGAGTTAAAACAGAACACAGTTAACAGAAAATAAGAAAGAAACAGAATGAAATAAACTAAACACTACTAATCATCAATTATGAGGATATAACATATGCAAATAAAAGTGAAACAGGAATGGAATGGAATCAGTATAGAAAATAATAGAAAAGAAACCTGAATAGTAAGGATAGGAAAAGAAAACACAAAAGAAAGTTAAGCGATTAATTTTTTTTTTTTTCAAAAATAACCCTCCAATATTTCAATCATCGTGACAAAGGAAGTGCGCATTAACTAAAGAGTCATTACTTCAAAGCAGGAAATGACCTAAGAAATCATCTACTCTTCTTTCGTATGCAGTATTTCTCTTCATTTTTGATACCGTGTAAGTAGAAAGTGACTAAACCACAAATCATTTCCCCCTGGTGCTGCAGCTGTTGCCTTGGTTTAGTACATCTGCCTGCCTCGAAAGAATATTATTCTCGCTAATATTTCGTTATCAAAAGAGACGACAGCATGATCTTCCTATTTTTCCTCTCCTTTCTCTATCTCCAGTTTTTTCCAGGTATGAAAGAGTATAATATATTTTGGAAGCGTGCGCATTTACTATTTGTATTCTCGGGTACTTGATTTCCTGACTGTCATGATCAGTTGATGGCAGTTTAAAGCTTTGGGGATATCTCAGTTTTAATTTCCTTACCATATTTCAATTCTGTTGTTGTTTCATTTGTCAGATTTTTTTATATTCAATGATGAAATAATATTTTTTTGATTAGTTTTTTTTTTATCCCTTCATTTAAAATTCAGTATCTATTTTAGGCTTTATTTTTGGTTCGCATTTGTTTATTTCACGTTCTACACAAGGTAGCACGGCAGGGCGTTATTTGTAATTTCTAGTTCGAATTTATCCACCATCTGTTCTACGACGAAATTGTTTTACTTAAGTGAATTTCTAATCCATTGCAGTGAAAGCGATTACCAATAGTTTCACCAACTTTCTTTTTTTCTTTTCAGTTATTTATTTATTTTTAATCCGTGTTTGCCGCTCCTGTTCAGTATTGTTAATCATTTTTCACAAAACACGTGAAAAAACCTGACTTGCAGTTTGTTCAAACATTCAAACGTTTGAAATTTTTGACTATTGACAACTGCGCGGGGAAAAATAGAAAAACATTAGCTATATCATCTTAGCACTTCGCTGCGAAAGCGTGCTTAACTTGAAGGCGTATTACTTTTATTTAAAAAGGGACATCCAAAACTCAGAAACGTATTTCCATTAAAATTGGCCACTATGGTGACGATTTCATCAATACTAGGCAAGGGATTCGATATTATGGCAATGCAGGCGTTATTTTAGTGTGCGAGCCACTAATTCTGTCGGTAGATCGATTCCTCTAGAAGGCCAATTCAGGTAACCATGGCTGTGCAACCGTAAATTGAACTTTTGTTTACAAAATTTAATTATTTTCACTCTAATTTTTATGCTACGTTAATTAAACTAACTCAATAACGTTTTTTGTACGTGAGATTGTAATACAGTTATCATAACTCGTTGTTTTGAACCAAGTTTTGATTTATGCTTTTTCAAGCCTTCGTAAAAATTTTCCATATTTTTCACAGTGTTATTACACTTTTTATCATGTATTTTATAGAGATCATAATATATAGTTTATATTCACGAGTTGTGAAGTATCATAAAACGAATTTAATTTTATACATGCTGAGATTTTCTCATCAAATTTCCCTGTGTTAAAAACAAGTTCGCGACTTTTTTTAGCCAATCAGAGAAGCGAAAGTAGTATAGGGAATGGGGGTTCCAGCGCAATCTCAACACGGGTAAGACCCGTGTCAAAAATCCACCTACGGAAACAACCCACTCCAAGTGTGGTTGGGGGCAACAGCGCAAATATGTTAGTCTATATATGGAGTGCGAAGATTGTAAAGAGTTTGTTTATGATTTCTGTGTAAAGTACTTGAAACCCAAGTTTGTACCTACTAAACCAAATAAGTATATTTGTTGTGGTAAGAAAATGCAAATAGAAGACGACACGTCAGCACAGTGTTACGAGTGCGGTAAAAATATTCGTAATGCCGTGCCTTGTGCTACCAGGGAACAATATTATTCCAACGGAGGTCGTAAGAAGACGCCATACAAAAGAATAAAATACTTTAGGGACTGGATGAGTCATATCCAAGGTTATCGACCGGTATATTTAGACAACGAAGTAAAGAAGAAAATCATAGACCATTTAGAAGAGCCAACCCCACAAAGTCTACGGAAGACATTGAAAAAATTAAAACTAGGGAAATATTACAAAGCTATTCCCTATCTTTTGTCTGAAATTACCGGTAAGTGTATTCCCGAGGTTTCTGATATGACAAAAGCCGAGTGGATGTTTTGTCGGCTGGATAAGGATATTCCTTATTACCCCGACGTAATTTACGAAATATTTTACAAGATAGACCCCAACCACCCCCTGTTAGGATGGATTCCAAGAAGATAGTGAACGATTACGTCATATGTTTTCAGCCAATCAAAACCTTCACAATTTTCTTTCACAATTGTGAAAACGTTTCACATTTGTGAAATAGATTTGTGAAATTAATTTGCATATGAACCAGACAGCCGGCGTTCAATATGCAAATAGAATCCTGTCTTGCTTTTTTCAAAGCAGATGTTTACTGAGCAAGCTTTCTTTGAAGCTCTTCTTTTGCCTCCTGGTAGATCTTTTTGCGAGATTCCTCGGAAAGATCTCTTACGACTGTTTTTTTATTCCTTATGTCCGTCTTTAATTTCTCGTACTTTTCCTCTTCGGCTAAGATAAGCGAGAATTCTACGTCGTCTATCTTTCTGTCACGCAAAGCCTTTGAGACAAGGTCAGTGATCGTATTTACTTTAGCCCTTGACAGAGCTATTGTCGTGTCGTGTTTTGATATTTTGCTTGACAACTGTTTCATAATGCCCGTAGCAACAGCCGAAATAATACCACAGGCTGCCCCAACGCTGGCCAAAGGAACGCCAACGACTATTCCGGGTCCAGTAAGCGAAGTAGCAACGCCGGAGCCCGTTAACACAACAGATATGGACCCTGAAGTTATCGAAATCTTATGTAGCGTACTCCGGGCTCTGACGTACTTTTTTCTAACTTTTTCATAGTGTTTTGTCTGCCCTTCCAAGTAAGCCAGGATTAAGTTCGCTTTATTCAGACGAAAGTTTTCAGCGTTTAATTCGTTAGGTTCCTTAGGAAGTTCAGGATAAAGTGGAGGCGCTGATGGTATAACATCCATTATATATACTAATGTACGACGCTTTTGGGAATGATATTGAGGAGCAGCCACATCACGACAACCGGGATTACTGGAATTGGAGAGCATTTAGGAAGATGTTTCCACATGCAGACCCCAGTAAGTTCGAAAGAAGACCCGATGGTATTTACTATAACGGCTCTAGGATGTACAGCAACGAGGATTTGAAGCCTACGCTGGTTAATCAAATAGACGATCAACTGAAGCATTCGCCAATGCATAAGCCAACGCCAGCGCCAACGCATGTTGAACCCAGTTGGTCAAAGGAATTATTGCTTGGTACCAGTACTTATCCGATACCCGCAGTTTCATTTGATAAACACCCAAGCTTGGACCTAACGCTGAACATGCGGATCTCTAACAAGCATTCCTTTCCGTTAAAGGTGCGAGATATCTTCAAAAACGTGCCCATTAATCATACCACCGCTAAGGAATCTCATGAATGGTTAAGTGGTCCTAACATGCGTTATTGGCCGCAGCAACTAAACTTTGCAGTTTGGTGTGCCACTAGCGGCTGTGGTGTAAGCGCAAGCTTGATGAAGAATTCAATATTTATGTTTCATTTTCACTTCACGGTTAGAAGAATACTGCATGAAATGGGTGTTATTGCGCTGCCGGGAGATGCCACGTTTTATCCAAGAGATAATAAATACAGCGTGCCGGCTTATGACAGACTTTGTAAGGCGTTTGACGTTGTAGGGAAGGATTTCCGATGCACTGCCGGCGCTAACAATGGTCTGGGGCATATTTGGGCTTATTGGGGGATTGGTGGACACGAGCTAAGTGATAAGGAAGTTCATGCGTTGAATCTACGATGGAACACTGGGTATCACAAAGAAACTCACGACAGTAGCACCTTCTTTGAACCAAACGCTAAGACCACTAAGGAAGTTAGAGACGGACCTTTGTTCAAAGACGAGGGCGGTAAGTATGCAGGGGCTAATCCACTGATTATCAAAATTACCAACGACGACCAAACAAAGCAATATCTTAATTTCATACCTTCTGAAGGTAAAGGACTAACCAAAGCCGGCCTTGCCCGTTTAAACCGCAGCATAGAAGCTTACGTGTATTCTATCCTTGGAGCTCAGGTAAACACCCGATCCAGCATAATCGGAAATACTGGCGCCGCAGAAGAAACGCGAGCCGAAGCCTTGATCTTATTTGAAAGTTCAATCTTGGAGGGCGACATTAGCAAGGGCGTACAGCGTTACCAACTAGCCATACAAAATTCTAAGGCCCGACTGGACTACGCAGTAGCCCCGGGTTGTTGGTTAATGCCTAGTAATTTATCTATAAATACTGGTTCTGTAGTAGGATACAACAACAAACTGCAGCGAGCTACTAAGGATATGAAGTTTGGGGTGAACGACGTGAACTCTGACACTCTTAGGAACATTCCTCACTTCGTAGAGAAGCCAAAAAAGTCACACGAAACGAAGCTACCCACAGTTAAGAAACCATCAAAGAAGGTCCTACCTGCGATACCTGAGGAATATGACCATAACTTACTAAAAGCCGGCTTAGCCGCCGCGGGCGTTGGTCTGAGTTATTATATATGGCGATGAACAACCCCTACGTAACTGGAGTAGATTGTGTTTATACGACTTACACAGGCGAGAAAAAATACACCCAAGCATCTTGGGTTGATGTCACGGGCATGTCCGTGGATCTGAACTACTCAGGAAAGAAGCTGATAATATGCAGTATTTGCATTGGTACGGCGAGTGATGCAAACGTAGGATTTCGTTTCTGCGACGACAATGGAGTATTACAGCCCATGCGCGCGAAGACAAACAACAGAGAGCCTACACATTTCTCGGTAGAGCCGCCCGACACCAGCACCGAAAATCTCTCGGTTTGGACTTTTCACATGGTTGCTGATTGCCATGGGAAGGTAAAGTTGCAAATACGCGTAGATGACACGGCGTCGGCGTGCATAAATAGCATAGAAGATCAAAGAGATCGACCTTATAATCACGCGACCATCAGCACTCTTACAGTGTTAAGCCTGTGAGAATCTGTGATTCTTAAATTATATGAATCCGCATTTAAGTGAAACGCATTACGTTCACTACTTAGACGTAAAGGAGTACGCAAGGCATGAGTGGTTTGATATGGGAATGTGGGTTGAAGTTGGAGGTCCTGCGTTAGTCATTTGCACCATTAGCATTAACACGGGAGTGAGCGCGAATGTGGGGTTTAGGCTTGTCGATGAGAATGACGAGCCTTTGCCCCCCTATCGAACTTCCCCGAACAGCAGAAGAGCGGCCCACTTTTCGATGGAGCCAAACAAATTTAGCGGAGAAGATCTGACGCCGGTCACGTTTCATATGGTAATTAATTGTAAATATGCTAAGTTACAAATATTTCCTGATGACGGTAGCAACGATGGGTCGACGCCGGGCAGCGCAAGGATAAACAGCATTGGCGTGGGTAGCAATATTATCGATGCGGTTTGGAGTCATAAACCCATTTCCACTATGAGCGTGCTGCCGCTAGCCCCAAATTATCAGGGCGGCGCAAATACTATCTTTCGTCGTCCTCAATCAAGGACGCGGAAAGAGCGCAGCAATTCTAAGGACAGGAAATCCAAGGTCCCTTCATCGACCTAGCTTCTTCAGGAATACCACCCCAATAGCGACAACCAAGATCCAAATGTTATTCCCCACAAACTTTAGCAGTTCTCCGCCGGCCCTAAGTGCCAAGGAAACAACCGAACCCAGCAGCCCAGGAAGACCGGCTGCCATCTTTTTTCCCAAGTCCGTCAGCCCATTGCCTAATTTCTTTACGCCCGCGCCTGTGGCCTTAAGCGCGGATAGGATAACTCCTACTACGCTTGAAATAGCGACCGCAAATGCCAGCGGAATACCATACTTCAAAAGGGCTCTTTTTACCTTTTCCTTGGTGGTAAGCCCCAGCTCCTTTTCCAGGTTTTCCTTTTGCGCCTGTAATTCCGCAAGGTGTACCTGAAGGGTTTCTGATTCCCTTTGAGCTGCCTCCCTTTCCTCTTCGGGACGAGTCTGGTCGTTGATTATTTCCTGCTGCCGCTCTATTTGCCCCTCCAGGTCTTCGATGGCCTGATCTCTTTGCCGGATTTGTTCTTCCTTAGTGTTAATTTCGGCAACCAACTGCCGCCGTTCCTCTAAAGAGCCGGCTATGGTGATATGCAAGTTTTTAGCTTCTTCCTTGCTTATGTCTAGGTCTTGCAGGGCGAGATTGAATGCCCTTTGGGCGCTGTCTTTTTCGCGAAGAGAAATGTCTCTTCGTTCTCTAAGTTCTAATATGCGTTGATTCTTGTCGTCAAGTTCTCTCTTTTGAGCATCGAGAAGTAGTCGGTTTTGCCTCATGTAATCTGCCTCCCTTTCTTCCATCGCTTGCTTTAGCTCTTCTACTTCCCTTATCGCCTCAGGACCTTTTCGTTGCCACTGCATTATGGTCTTAACTCTTTCGACGGCTTCGTCAATATTCTCACTATTTTCTCTCATTCTTTCGGGTAAGTTGGGCTCTCCTAATGCCTTTCTAAGGGTTGGAGGAATATTTTTATCTGCGTAGTATTTACCATTTATGTCCCTGATGACATATGGATGAGCATTAGACCTATTTAACCTTGCTACTACGACTTCCCTGCCCCATTCGTTATCCGCGTCAAACATTACTTGGACTTTGTTTGGTTCCCAGTTTGGGAATTCTTCCTTGATCCTATCAAAGTCGTCCGGGGTTTCTTCCATGGATTCATCCATTTGTTCCTGAACCTTACTAAGCCATGCAGCGCCGGGGGCTTCGGGGATGTTGCCGTCCGGACCAAAGCTGGTTTCCGCGGTTTTGCTCCTAGGAGGTTTCATCATCGTGTTACTACCAAAGTCGATGTTATCGAGCTTTATGTATTCTGGTATGGGTTTGCCTGGGTTCTTAGTGCGGTATTTGTCTAGGAAAGCCATCCAGCCGGCGCGGACTCTTTTTCCAAACCGACGCACCATGTTACCTCGGAATTCCGTGGGGTCGTTGGTTTTAGGTAGTAAAGACTCGTATTCTTCGTCGTTAATATCGACTTGACCTTCTTCGGTGGTGGGATCAAAATCCGTTCCTTCTACTTCCATTATATATGATAAGCTCAAAGTTAAACCCCAACGTATTACCTAAGCAGGTTGGCGGACTGAAAGCAGAACGCACCTTTCACCGGGTCACCTTTACCCCCAGCAGCGCCAAACCTGGAGAAACGCTGTACGTAGGCGTGCCCCGCCTAACGGATAACCTAGTCTTAGTTCCTGGCACCTTGGCTTTAAGGTTCGACCTAGCGGTGCAGTCAAGCCCCACAGATGAAAGGATTATCGTTAACAACCTTGGTCGCAACATTGTTTCTAAGATGCGCGTAAAGTTCGCCGGGGAATCCCTCTTAGACTTAAACAACTATGACCTGTACACCACCTACAAAGATCTGTGGCTGACTGCATTCGAAAGGGCACAAAAAATAGAGCAGGGTATCGGTAGCGCAATATTACGTAAGGTTAGGACTCCCACCAAGACACAACCTACCGATTCTGGCGACGCAACTGACGTGGCAGATGCAAAGGCCATCAAGACAGCCTATGGTACTAAATACGTAATACCATTGGACTTTGAGGCTATTACCAGCCACGGGGTTTATTATCCTAGACAGTTGAGTGAGTTGCAGTTTGAAGTGACCTTAGCCAACATGGCTAACATCATTGGCGGGTTAAGCACTGCGTTGTCGGGAAGTATTCATCCATACGCCATTACCAACCTGGAATTGCAGTATGAAACCATACACTCCGAAGATCTAGCACGTAGCGCTGGCATGGAATACAGTGCTGGAAAGGCTTTCTTGTACGACCACGCGGTAATGTACAAAACCTTTAGTTTCCTGGATAAGACAGACGCGGTAATTACTCAGAGCATTAATTTACCGCGTCGTAGTCTTACGGGGCTGATGTTGGTATTTATTAAGCCTTATGAAGCCGGTAAGCGCGACTCTGAAGCCTTTCATAACCCCGGCATCACCAACGTCGGGATTAGCATCAATGGAGTTCCAAATAAGGTGTATTCGCAGGGAATGAAGCCCTCAGACATCTACAGGGAAATAAAAAGAAAGTTTGGGGATCAAGTTGCACCCGGTGAGTTCTTTACCAATAAGTATGCACTGTGGATTGACATGCGAACCACCAACGACGAGGATTTACATGGGCAGGGATTGCGTCTGGTAAATACCCAGGACGGCATTACCCTGGAAATCAAGCGTGACTTAAACGCTAGCGCAGGCGACTCAGACAAGATCAACGCATACATCTTCGTGGTGTCTGACGCCCAGTTGAGCGTAGAAATGAATCAGCTAAAGAGCGTTGCGTATTGATGCGCTGCGCTCCCTCATCCAAAAAAAAAAAAAGAATGAAATATCCCTTACGTATATAATGCTTCGCGTATTTGAAAACAATGAAACTAAACTGCAATGCATAGTGCAAGGCGATAAACTTTATTTCAAAGCAAAGGAAGTGGCGGCTGCGTTGGGTTACGAGCGTCCAAAAGATGCAATTAAGGCGCATGTTTGCGATAAATACAAGGTAAAGCTTAGCGAACTTAGAGTGGAGGTGAATCGCCTCCCCTCTCATTCACAGCCTAATTCCCTGTACGTAACCGAATCTGGGTTGTATCAGTTGATATTTAGCTCTAAGATGCCAACGGCAGAGACATTCCAGGATTGGGTCTTAGAGGAAGTTCTCCCTACCCTCAGGAAAACAGGTAAATATGCAATGGACAAACGCTTTGACAGTCCTAACAAGTTGGTGTTCAAAATAGAAAATGAATTTGACCTGCATAAGAAGGTCGTAAACTACATACGTCGATTCCACCCTATCCTACTGCTCGCACCAGGTCTTGGAGAACTACAGGACTCAGCTAGCAAAAGGATAGTATGTTGGCAGAAAGGGTATCAGGCGGGGCAACCCGACATCTTAGTCCTTAATGCACATAAAAAACATAATGGGTTATGCCTGGAGTTGAAGACGCCTAAGGGTAACGGCGTATTATCCTCAAAACAAGAGGCGTTACTCACACAATACGAGGCAAATGGTTACCTAACCATGGTGTGCAACGATTACGACCTTATATGCAGGGAGATCGACCATTACGCGGAAGGCATTCGTGTACCTTGTCC
Source organism: Actinia tenebrosa (assembly GCF_029948245.1). NCBI lineage: Eukaryota > Metazoa > Cnidaria > Anthozoa > Actiniaria > Actiniidae > Actinia > Actinia tenebrosa. The sequence goes on along the minus strand of NW_028292571.1, from coordinate 8,293,307 downwards.
TTGGTGTGTTAAGGCTTTTAAGACGCAGGAGGCGTTAAGGACTCACCAAAGAATATTTCATAGATATAATGATAGTTGAACAGACACACTGGCGTAATCTGACCGTTGGTCAAACTTACAAAATAAAAAATTATGTCATGTTTGAAGATATCAACCGATTGAGGTTAATCTTGATGCATGACAATGAAGAGTGCACTTTATGGGCACCTGACTGCGTGCGGTATGTCCTTCAAGGTGAGGAATACACACACGTAAGAAGTTATGGTAAAGTGAATGGTCGATGGAAGTTTGACATCGAACGCCGCACCGACGCTAATCCATTATGTGATTAGTCATCCTCATGGGCGGTTAAGTATTGGTCTGCTATGTCGGACCTCATTTTTTCTGTCATGTAATTAGTATGGTAATTAAGGCTCCTCCTGCGAACGCTGCGATGTAAGGTAACATCATATATTATTCATTTTTCCATGCTTTTCTTACAGCAAGGTAATGGTCTAAGGGCTTGGGTCCGTCGTACAGGCAACACCAAATATGTTGACCGCTACGTAGACAGCCACATCGGACGCAAATGCCGTCCCAGTGTTCCCTGTCTTCCCATCTCACGCCCTCGACGTCGTCAAAGCATACGAAGGTCTGGTCTATTTCCTTCTTACGTCGCGTGAGCGCCCGGGAGGTTTCGTGGGGACAACAACGTTCGGCTAAGTCTCCGTGGGTTTCACAGACGACATCTTCGAGGTGGTAACGACGACAGCGGTATTTATGCCAGTTCTCCTCGAAGTGAGGTTCATCGCAACGGAGACAACGGTCTTTGAGGCAGACTCTGTTCTCGCGGTGATATCGTAGGGCCTGTACAGTGGACAGTTCCTTACCGCAGTCACCGCAAAGGGTACTTACGGTCTTCTGACAGACTTTCTTGGAAAGATGGTATTGCAGTCGCTGCTTACTGCTGAAAGATTTATTACATCGCATGCACTCCATTATATACACCTTATTTTTTATTGTTATTTTGTTAAATGCTGCAAAGAGGTCTCAAGTAAGGATCTATCTTTTATTGTTATTTTGTTAAGCCCCCATTAAAAGATGAGGTATCATTCTTTCTCATTGTTGAAACCAGCAAAAAGATAATCATGTTAACCATTCTTCGATCGTGATGATTTAACAAAATAACAATAAAAGATAGACCCTTACTTGAGACCTCTTTGCAGCATTTAACAAAATAACGATAAAAAAAGAAAGACCTATGCTAATTCCTCTTGCTGGGGCTTAGTAAGATCTTCTTTGCGACCTCTTACTCTTCTCGAACGTCGTCTAAAGTCCTTTGTGCTTTAGTATCCGCGGGACACCAATGTCCAACGAAGTCTTCTTCAGAGAATACCTTATTACAGTGACAGCAGCTGTGTTTCTTACGAGGCGTCGGAGGGGTAACGATGATGCAGTCAGCAGGTAGTTCGCACGTAATGCAGTCCATATATCTATGGGGGATATCGAATGAAGTCCTTAATGGACTCCTTAGCCCAGCCCGCCATTGTCAAAAGCGCGCCAAACCGTTCTGCACGCTTCAGACCACACATTTCATCGTACAATTCCTGTACGCGCTCTTTTAACCGGTCTATCTCTTCCCTTTGCATTTCTATGGTGTCTCTTTTATCCTTTGCGTCGGCGGTAATCCTTCTTACTGCTTCCACTGGGTCCATTGTATATATAATGGATCCGAATCATATTCCCTGCAATGCTCTGATAGTAGGACCCACCGGCTGCGGAAAGACCCAGTTCGTGGTAGAGCAGCTATTAGGACCCTTTAGATACCGCTTTGACTACATAGTGCTGCTTTGTCCCACCTACGTGAATAACCGCACCTGGGAAGGCATAGGAGTGAAAGATGACGACTTCTTCGTAGATATCTTAGATCCTAACGAGTTATCCAGCCATTTGAAGTTCTGGCACAAGCAATTCCCTAAAGATACACAGACGCTCCTCATATTGGATGACATTGCCTGTGGGGACGACGTAAAAAGGCGCACCTCTGAATTAGTGAAGCTCGCCTTTAGTGGCAGACATGACAACATTAGCGTTTGGTTGCTTTCCCAGCAGCTTACCAGCGTCTCTAAGCCCTTTAGGGAAAACATAGGCTCTCTCGTAGTATTTTATACTCCGAGCAAGTCTGACCTGGAAACCATTTTAAGCGACTACGGCGGTGAGATAAGCAAGGAACAGCTGCACGAATACATGCGGCATTTAAAAATGCACCAACATTCCAAGATGATCTTCTCTTTGAGGTTTCCGTATGACGTTAACATATATGGAGATTGAGCAGCTCTTAGATGAAGTCCCCACTCAGTTAGATGAAAGTAACCTCAAGGAACAACTTAACATTCTTGTGTCTTCTGGGAAGTGTAAAGAAATGATAGGTAAGGAACTTACCCATGAGCAGGTTAATAAGCTGTCAGAAGAGGAGGTTAAGAAGTTCCATAAGAGGTACGAGGCTGCCCTCGCAAGTAAGACCACGGACGCCGTAGCAGACTCCGCTATCCGACTTGCCACTAAATTGCTTGGACTTGCACTGCCCATAGACGACGTGGAGCAACTACAGAAGGACATAAGAGATGACTATGTCATATCCCAAGAACTTAAGATAACCTGTGGGTGGTTGTCTTTGAAGTGCGGTAAGTTAATGGCAGTCGCCTCTGCGGCTTTGCACGTAGCTCAGCATGTCGACTTGAAGGAGGTACTAGGTTCCTTCGGAACATCTTGGAAGGACTTCAAGAAGGACAGAGAAGTCGAAAAGGTCTTCCAGGCGGCACTTGCTGAGGTACCTAGTCAAGTACCTGCAAGTGACTTATCAAGTACTTAGTCAAGTCATTCGCGGGAATTACCCAGGTCGCCTCAAGTACCTAGTTAAGTACTTATCAATTCCTTCAAGTCCTTAGATATAAATGAGTGAAGCTGAATCGAAGGCGGAGGAAACCCCTCAAGTAGAGGAGCAACGAATCACCAAGGCTAAATCTCCAGGCAGAGTTGCTGCCGGTAAGAAGCTCGCGGAGATGAACAGGAAGAACAAAGCAAAGATAGAATAAAAGGTGGAGGAAGAGGAATCCTTCATTAATCCTGGGTACGTCATTGGCGCGTTAGGAGTCGCTATAGCAGCAGGCAGCCTTTACTTACAATGGCGGGCAACGAAAAAGGTAGAACAACCAACGTATCACGCACCTGTGGAGGTTAGAAAAAGTAAGATCCCTGAAATGGAGTAGATTTATCACAACGTACCGTGGCGACCTAGATTTTCCTTCTCGCTTTGTAATATAATGTCGACCGCGTTGTTGAAAACTGTTGAAGAGGCAGCTATCATTACTTCCATCGTTGCGGGTATTGGTTGGGTAGGTAAGAAAGTGCTCAAAGAAGACTTTACTGAAGACCCAAGCAAGAGCTTCGCTAACTTTGCTAAGATGACCGCTGCCGTAGGCGGGGCTATCATGGTAAAGGATTACCTACGGAAGGAAAAGTACCTACCTAATGTATAATGGTTAGCTTAGTCGCAGGTGGAGTCATTGCAGCTTTAGCATTTACAGGGGCTAATTATGGTGGTCAATATTTGGATAGATTAGTTAGAGGCGACAAAAGCGGTGCCGCCGAAAGAAAGAGACACGACTTAGCGCTGGAGAAATATCAAAGGGACGTTGCAGCTTGGAATGAAAAAAGACAAGCTTACAGGGATTGGTTGGATAAGAACTACCAAGACAAAATGCAGGCAGACAAGAACTTCGAAAACACAGACTACGCCTTCAAACTTTATGCGCAAGCACACCCCGACTTTAGAATGAAAAAGCCTCAGTTCAAGAATTACTACCAGCCTTCTAAGAAACAAAAAGACAATGAATTGGTCTTTGTAGGAGTCGCAGGGCTGGCGGGAGGCGTGGCCTTGGCGTATCTAATATAATGATCGTCTTTTTGGAAAGCGACAAGAATAACTTTACTACTTATCTGAATCCTCCCATCCGCGCGGAAAGGGTTCGGCTGGTTAGTTGCTCTTTGTATAATTCTTGGTATAATTTAATTAATGGCTTTGTCATCGGAACTTCCGGCACCAAACCAAAAATACCAGATTCCCATTACACCCCCATAACACTGGCTAAGGAGCTAGCAAAGCATGGATATACTCTTACCACAGGATTACCCCATGAAATGAAATTCAAGAAAAATAGTGGAAGCGCTAATTTAAAGGGCAGTCCATTGGTAGAACTCCTGGGCCTTACTAGTACCACGATCAATGGTCAACTTGACGTAAAATGGAAAGTCGCATCCTCTTATGAAGTCTATTGCGACTTGGTCCATAGTTACAACAATGGAGAAAAGTCTTCTCTTATGTCCAAGTTTCTGCCCCAAGGTAATCCATTTGACCCAGTGGAATACACTCCCATTTCTTTGAGCTATGACTTGTCTAATTTGGTAGAAAGCATAAACATTACCATTAAAGTGGACGGAGAGACGGTGGATTTCAACGGACGCAAGATCAATCTTGTTTTGGAATTCATATAATGGGCCGCGTAGAGGACAAACTCAAAAGGATTTACTATGGGCCGGAAGGCTATTGGAGAGGAGCGTCAGCTATCAAGAAACTCGCGACCGCGGCAAGGGTATCAGAAGAAACGGCTAAGAACTGGTTAAGAAAACAAACCCTCTGGCAGGTTTATCTTCCCGTGCCTAAGTACATTCCCAGGCCCAGCTTCACCGTAAATACCCCCAATGAAGTTCATCAGGCGGATTTGCTTTTCTTGCCGCACGATAAGGTGAGAAAGAAGACCTATAGGTACGCTTTGACCGTAGTCGATATCGCAAGCAGATACAAGGACGCCGAACCTATAACCAGCAAGGATTCTGGGGAAGTCGCAGAAGCCCTAGGTAGGGTTTATAAGCGCGTCTTGAAATGGCCTAAGCTGCTGCAAGTGGATGCGGGGACGGAGTTTATGGGCGTGGTTACCAAGACCCTGAAAGACCACGACACTAAGATTAGAAGAGCTAAAGCAGAGTACCACAGGGGTCAGAGCATCGTCGAAAGATTCAATAAGACCCTGGCCGAGCGTCTCTTTGGGTACCAGTATTGGAAAGAGCTGGAAGATCCCTCCAAACGCAACAGGGAATGGACTCAGAGGCTCCCCCAGGTCGTCGCGGCTTTAAATAACGAGGCGGCCAGGGCTACGGGAATGAAACCCAGGGATGCCATAAAAAAGAAACACGTGGAACACAAGTCCTTCATCAGAAGTTCGAGGGCGGTCTTCCCCCATGAAAAGAAATTAGGTAATGTCACGGTTCGATATCTCTATGAGTCGGGTGAATTAGAAGGAGGATCCAAAAGAGCTACGGATCCTAATTGGTCTTTGGAAACTTACCAGATCCGAAGTGCGATAGCTAAGAAGGGTCAGCCCATCTTGTATTATCTTCATGATGGTCCCACTCGTGGGTTCGTCAAAGAAGAACTGCTTATCGTGTGATGTCCGAATGCTATCGTATGGATACCATCATCACACATCCACCTCTTACCGTCAAATGCAGACAGTGACACCTTCTCCTGTGTAACGTTGTGTATTTGATGTCCGTAGCTGCGCAGGCTGTTCATTTTATGTCGCTGTTCCTTACGCGTACGCAGTACCTTCAAGTAGGACTCGTGCGTAATGTCCTTCTTAACCACATACTTTTTTACGCCTTTAGCTTTCTTTTCTACACCGTCTAACTTTAGCACGCTGTACATCTTTGGTTTCAGACCCACGTATTCCACGATGGGTTTTCCTAACATTTCGTCTTTCATCTTCCCAATTACCTTCTTATTCTTCGCCGAGTAAAGGAAGTGCTCGTTCGGGTAACCGCTGGTGTCGTACTCGTCTATGTCGGGGAGGCAGTCTTTGTAAACGTCTTCCGTTTGCACTTCTAGAATTAGGGAGTCGGTGTCTGTGTACAGGAGGCGACAGCGGTCTCCGTACTTTGGCTTAAGCTTATCGTAGTAGAACTCGTACATAAGCAGCTTCGATAGATCCAGCACCGTAAAGCCTGTGTAAACGGGCTTGTTTAGTAAGAGGTTTGCCTTTTTCATGTGAATCACGTAGAAGTTCAGCATTTCTACGTATCTAATGAAGCCTGGCTGTGACACGTATGCTTCTGCTTCCTCTTTGGTGCTGACTATTTTTACGCTTACGCGCTTGCGGATGTTCTCCATTGTCTTTCCGAACACGCTGTTGTTCATCAGTTTGAAGAGATTTTTCTCGAAGTCATTTTTCGCTGCGGTACGCTTTTGCGTGTTAAAGTCAATGTAGGGGCGCATCCAGGGTTCCTGCGTGAATTTTAGGACTCTGTGGATCTTCTCTACGCGCATTCCGTGTCGCACGTAGAACTGCAGGTTGCGGTAATGTACCACATACTTCTTCTTATCCATCAGGTTCATAGTTAGTTTCCTGTACGGTTTGTAACCAGGGCACATTTGCTTTTGCAGCGGACTTAGCTGCTTAAATGGTATCTCTATCGCTTCTGGTGCTAAGGGGAACTCATTGTGTTCGTCGTGCAGGTGCTCTGGGTACTCCAGATCCACTTCTAAGACGTAACCCTTGTCTTCCTCCTTTCCTACCTGCATGTAGAAGTCTATCGGCTTCACTGGATCCCATTCGAAGTCTCTCACAGGTAGGTACTGTGACATTGCCCAACCATAAAGGTTATTCGCATCCAGGTAGTAAATGTATGTGGTTGGTTTCTCTGGGTCGTGCTCTACTAAGGGGTTGTTTGCGCGGGCGTAACGTCGGCTGGGTCCGCATACGCCGCCACGAATACCGTCTTCCATAAACCGATACATGTCGTACTCCGTTAGGAGATCCAACTGCGCATTTGTCTTCTTTAACAAAGCACTCCAGCTGAGCCCAGGAGCCGTGTAGAAATTAGCGGGATCCAATCCGTAATATTCCATAGCCATCTTTCTGAAGCTTTGGAAAACATCTGCGAGCAGCACTACGTCAGACCTTAGGTAGATGTCGTGGTAGTCACCCATGTTCTCACAGGAGTACTTTTCCCACACGTCTAACGCATGCTGGTACTCCTCATCCTTTATACCAGACTCGTTTAGGGTGCTGTAGAAGCGATCTTTGGGTGGTAGGGGTTCTTTGAATCGATCCCAGGAGTCCATGTATTCGTATGGGTAGACTCCTTTCCTTTCCGCGCCGTATTGACTGGAAATGGGAAAGTTGGTGTTATACTTTACGAGGTTTGCTAAGGAGTCCGCCATAAACTGCTGCGAATCTAAGAACTTTAGCTTACCCACAGTTACGGACATGTAGCGCTCTTTGTTGTTGGGTATGCATTTGACGTCGGAGCCGTCTGTTCCTTGTAGTAGCAAATGGGAGTCGTAACCGCGGAGGTTGTGAAAGAACACCGGAATCTCCATGTCTGGATTTACTTTGAAGTTTATATTGCATTTCCAATGAGCCGCTCCTCTGTATTTACCAGTGATGTGGCAGTGATCCCTAACCTTATCCACATAGAAATCCTCAACAAATGCTTTGTGGCAGTGAATGCAGTGCGTGGAGGGCTTTCCCGGCTTCTCACCTTTCTTAGCATACTTCCCGCATTTAAAATGAGCTTCTCCTAGATACTTTCCATCTTCATCCCACGCTTTCTTGGCTCGTCTTCCAAACTGAAGAAGCGTATGTTGACAAATGTGGCATTTTTTTGCCTTGTTAAAAGCCTCCTGGTTCTCTTTGGTAAATTCCATCTTCTTTGGACGTCTTAATTGTTCTCTAATCTCCCCCTCCTCTTCTCGCAATGCTTCTAGAAACTCATTAGCTGCGTTCTTACCTCGGTAAATCACAGGAGGGTTTGCTTTACCGTCTGATCTGACTACTATGTAACCAAAGGAGCAGATCTCGTGTAATCCTACCTTATTCGTGGCGCCACGTTTCTGCTCTTCCTTAGTTATCAACGCTTCGAAGTCTGCATATATCACGTAAGGCACTTGCATCTGCTTTTGATGGTCTGCGTATGAAAGCTCTTTGTTGGTGGGCATCTGGATCCGTTGCGCCACTTCTTCGACTCCGCGGCAGATCTCATCGTGTTTCTTTAGGGCATTTAAGGATGTAAATGACAGCAAGCAGCAGTCGCAGAAGTACTTTTTACCTTTGTGCTTAGTATGTCTGTAGAATAGTCTGCTAATGTGTTTAACCCATGAGTAGTGTCCGCCGTGGTAGAATAAATGTACGCGCTCTCCTTTACTTTTTGACAGAACTAACGGTACTATCGTCTGCTCTCTGACTCCGTAAACGTTAATTGCTAGATCGTTTATTTCCTCAAATATGGGGATGTCTATCAACTGCATGGGAAATTCCACACCATCCCACTCTAAATCATCTGTGGGATACTTACTTGTCCTACAGGGATCCTTCTCCGCTGGATACAGTGCAGACCTGATTGCCCACATAAAGCATCGATTGTCTTCATTCTTCACGTTTACAATAGCCTTCTTCCTTTCTACCCACGTTGGTAGCGGTACGTAACTCCCCCCTCGTATGGGTACGTACCTGGCCATACTTATCTCTATTCCTTCAACCTCCTCTACTGCCCAACCCGATCCTTCTTTCGTGTAGTTAGACAGCGACTCCATTATTGCTTCTAAGGCTTCACTGAGTGACCTATCCAGATTCGTGGATTCTAATATCACTAACGACTTTGATCGCAACATTGCTGTCGTCATTACCTCGTCTTTTGACAAACTTACTTCTACCATTATGCTCGCTTTCAGGGCTCCTAATTCTTCTATACCTTTTCGGAGAGTCCTTTTAACCTTCCTTTCTGACTGACGCCAAAACTGTCTAACGTCAATCTCACCGTTACCGGGTATTGGCACCGTGCTGAAGTTGCTTTGGGATTCCATCTATATAATAGGAAATATTTTATACCTAATACCAAGCACTTTTTAAGTCGTCGTAGTCGTACTCACAGTCCTGACAATGCCAAAACAATTTAACCTTAGTCTCAAACTTCTTACCACATCCACAATCATAACTGCTCATACACTTCGTCTTCATTTTCAAATGCTTTTTCAAATCCGCTTCTTTCTTAAAAGTTCTCTTACATTCTTCGCACTCCATATATAGACTAACATATTTGCGCTGTTGCCCCCAACCACACTTGGAGTGGGTTGTTTCCGTAGGTGGATTTTTGACACGGGTCTTACCCGTGTTGAGATTGCGCTGGAACCCCCATTCCCTATACTACTAGCGAAACGATTTGTCACGCGTGAAAAAAGCGTTTCGTTCAAACCCAGTAATGAATCGCAAAACAATGTCTAGGCGAGTCGTGTTTTCGCGGTCATCGCGGGTAGCTTTGTCGAGCAGCTTTCAAATATTTTCAGTGTATTCAAGTTGTTCATAGTTGAAATTAAACTTATCTATTCAAGAGCTAGATATTTGTGAGGATGGCTGAACAGTCGAGAAGATTTGTGTCTCTAGACAAAGTATAGACAAGTTTATCGAAGACCAAAAAAAAGCAGAAACAGTCTTTCGAAGACACGAAGAGATGTAAGTTTGCTGACTGAGTTTCTCAAATCCAAAAATGAAGCGAGAAGAGTCGAGAAAATCCCGCCAAAAGAGCTTAATGGATATATCAGTGAATTACAGTAATATCTCAAACGAACAACAGAAAAACATGTCCTTGATTCTGAGTGGAAATACTACAAGTACGTCTATAGAAAGTGCAGTGGGCACCGAGTGCCGTGAATCTTCATTCATGAAAAGTTCTAGTTTCCACGGCACATCGAATTCACGGAATCAACGGAATCAACGGAATCAACGGAATCTCTTTGAAACATATGGAAGTCAAACATCATTAAAATAAAGACAAATCAAATTAAAGGAAAAAGTTAAGAACTTCGTGCTCGGTCGTCCTCTAAGAAAAAAATTATATAAAACAACTCGATCGGAAACCCTATTATTAATATTATTATGATTTATCTACATAGAATGATTAACCAGGAAACAATGACATGTCAAAAACATAACCTTAGTCCAAATCATAGCTAACCTTGAAAGAATCTGTTCATGGATCCAGCAAAACATTGCACATTTTCCCATCGTTTTATGACAAGTTGGACGCCATTTTGTAAGCACAGGTAGCCCAATTTTCAAACACAGGAAGCCCAGTTTTTCTAAGGTTGACTTCGATAGGCAGCTTTGTCTTTACCTTCGACCTCGTGGTGTGAACATGGAGACTTCTGTAATTTATTTCCAACATATTTCTTTATTTCTGCATTCCTATCTCTTCTTCTTTATGTCTATGGGCTTCCTGTGTTTGAAAATTGGGCTACCTGTGCTTACAAAATGGCGTCCAACTTGTCATAAAACGATGGGAAAATGTGCAATGTTTTGCTGGATCCATGAACAGATTCTTTCAAGGTTAGATATGATTTGGACTAAAGTTATGTTTTTGACATGTCATTGTTTCCTGGTTAATCATTCTATGTAGATAAATCATAATAATATTAATAATAGGGTTTCCGATCGAGTTGTTTTATATAATTTTTTTCTTAGAGGACGACCGAGCACGAAGTTCTTAACTTTTTCCTTTAATTTGATTTGTCTTTATTTTAATGATGTTTGACTTCCATATGTTTCAAAGAGATTCCGTTGATTCCGTTGATTCCGTGAATTCGATATGCCGTAGTTTCCATGCATCAGGCCCATTCAGTGGAGCAGTTTTCTACGGAGGACAGTTTAACATAACAATAAACACCTTAACAAGTCGCCGACTTCCACCGATAACTCATACGATCGCTCGATCGCTGAAAAGTGTTTCCATTCATCGTTCACGATCGTTCTTGGCATCATTTTCAGCAATCCGGCGATCGTGAGCGATCATATGAAAACCAGGCTTAAGTCAACAAAGTCAACACATAGCTTCAAACGCATCAAGCGTGTGTTTGAATCGTCAGACGATGACAGCCCTCCGCTTTGACAAACCGATTTTGGCATAAACGAAGAGTTTCATATCTAGTTTCGAATTTAAACGTTTTGCTATTTACTATGTACCAGATATGTTTTTAGATTTAAATAGTGATATTTTTACATGTTGCTTTTAAGCTTTTAGCTTTTCGAAGAGAATTTTAAAATACAGGAATTTTGTATTTTTTTTAGAGAACCCATTAAAGATGAATAAATGAAATAACAAAAACTCAGTATGTATAAAATGAATAAATTACAGCATGGAAAGCGCTTTGTACGAGATTTTCCCACTCGTTGGTTTTGTATTTGAAATATTTGAAAAAAAATTGTATTTATTAGCCTACAGCGTCCTAGCCGGTATTTTTTCATTCGGGTTTTTTTAATTCGATAAGCTAGCTATTCCTTGCATACGCGCGCATACCACGCTGTTTGCAATACATCACCCTCATATCATTGCACAATTTGCCTTTCACCCCTTATTACTAGGTTTGAAATCAAGAGGCAGGTGTTTCACTGCCCCGCGATTCATATTATTTACTGTTTAGGTTGCCATAGATTCAAGTAGCATTGAATCAGCACATACGTTTTCAGTTGCTGCACTATTCTTTACTTCCTCGCCTATAATTCGGAATTTAACACGGAAGAAATCCAGATGATTCCATTTAAGTGCATCTTGAGCTCTTTTCTTCTGGTTCAGGCTTTATTTTCAACCGGTACGTATGTGTTTGTATTACGATGATGCTGGTTCTAAAAATGTTGGTCAGGACAGGCAAAATAGCAAAACTGTAACATTGGAAAATTCTTGTGCAAACCATTTCGGGAAGCATGGGTGGCGTAGCGTATGCGACCCGGGTTCGAGTCCTGACGAGACCGGTGTTGTATGTGAGTTGAGTTGTTTGTTGGTTTTCTCCCGTGCTTCGAGGGTTTTCCGGGTTCTCCGGTTTTCCTCCCTCCGCAAAAATCAAAATTCTAATAGGAATCCAGTGGAAGAATAGCCACTCTGTGGAATTCACTGTTAACAGTTACGCCAATGTCACTGTTAATGTTTATTTTTATTTTTATTAGGAATATTATTAGTATAGGTAATAATATGAATTCGAGTACGGGCGAATGCAATTTGACTCTTTGAAAAACTAACGAGTGTAAAATAATCCCTTATGGAACGAGAAATATTATTACTTGTTATATAATTACCTATGAAATTTCTATTTTTCTCTATTTCGAAAAATTTATATCTTCACACGTGAAAATAACATGTTATTTTCATGATATGTGTGAAAATAACACCATTGCGATGGCTATTCAAAAATACACGGAAAGAATTGCCTGAAAAAGCCAAAACATACTTCATTGATAATTTTATAATAAACAGAACATTACATGGGCGCGCGGAGATACGCAATTTATTTTCTCGTGTTGAAAATCTCTCACTTGTGAGAGATCTTTTCAACACTCGAAGATAAATTGCGTATCTCCGCGCGCCCATGTAATATCCTCTATTTATTAATGATACAAGTGCAAAAATTAGGACAAAAAGTAAAGACTTCAGTCGTTCAGGGTCACGCGCGTAAGCCACGTTATGTCTTTATTGCTTATTGGTTCTAACGAATGAATTAAGAATAGCACAAAAACTGTGCAAATTTACCGACAAATTGAACGAGAAATCGTGTTATTACTTATTAATAACATACTTATGAAAACAATTACGTGTTATGAAACAATTATGAAATATTCAATGCATAAGCTTAATATTTTATGAAGTTTGTTCGTTCACAACCAACTATATTCAAAGCGATTGTGGTTTCAAATACATGTAATCGAAAGAGTTTTAACTACTTTAAACGAAAAATTGGCTATTTCTTTATTGTAAAAAGGTTTTTTACTATTAAGTAAATCTGAATCACTATGAATTCATGAAGACATTTGGATTGGCGAAACTTTGCAGCTAAGTTGTTAAGTTGTTAAGTTGTTATATTAAGAAATATTGAAAAACAATTATACCTGACAGTTGTCGAAAGTGTTCAGAAAACTTTGCGGCTCAGCTTGGGATCTTGTAGACCAAAATATTGTGTAAGCACTTCATCGCACAGAAATTGCTCATCAAATCTCGTCATTTCCAAATGAGAGATATTGTGAAGAATGGGGAAGCATTTTTTAAAGAAACACTGTAACATTTTCATACTATTGAAAGGATTTGGAAAAAAGTTGAGAAAAACGATTGAAAATATCTTTAAAAGCAAAATTCGCGGGCATTTTCTCCAAATTAGGTACCAGCCTTCATTCGGACAGCTTCTCGAACCAGAATTAAAATATATGCGGAATTCGTAAGCGAATTGGCCCTTTTTAAAGCGAGATCTGGAGACGAAATTATGGAAATTGAGCAATATAGAGACCAGGTTTCTATGACTATACAAACCGCGGTAGAATGAGGATTTCTTATATCGAAAAAAGCACTGGAAAGTCGTCATTTTGGACTGTTTTGCTTTGTTGGAAGCTCGTACCGAGAGCGGTCGTCCCATAACATAAACACTACAAAACCTGAAATTGACCCACAAAAAATCGCATGTTGACAAATTGAATCACCAAAATAAATGATAAGCTTATATTGTGTGGTTGTCATTCTTTAATATTCCTATGTTACTTTTCTTGCATTAACTTTCAGTTTTCTTCACGAAGCGCTTAGACTTTCAATATCAAGTGACTTTGCCTCATAAATGGCCGTGAGAGGAAAATTGATATCCGAAAACTGGAATCTAGTAATTTATTCTCTAACTTCCCGGATGTGACACTCAATTCTGTGCGATGTACCACATCGTGTTTAATGGTCTTGTTCATAGTCTTTTTCATTTCCGTTTTAGTTTTTGCTTTACTTCGGCAAAGAATCGCAAAGAATGGCCATGAAGGGGTTTAGACTCCCATTTTTCACATTGTTTCATTTGCAGATGATCTTTGTAGGTGCTCTTTATCCTTTTTGTTTTCCAAGTTATGGCAACGTCGATTTTGCTTGGTAGAGATTCATTTAGCACATCTGTTTCGCCACATTCGGTCTTGAATCTTTTACTTTCTTTGTGTATGGAGTACATCTTTTTGTTGCTCTCATGCTTAGAGACTAGACGCACGAGGCAATCCTTGTTTTCTTTCAAGTACATGTCCAGACCAATAGTTGAGATCTTGTACGAGTTTTCTATCTGGACAAGTCCTCTACTTCCCTCTCTTCTTTTGACATATAATCTGTCAACATCCACTTTAGGATGATGCATGCGGTTCATTGTCAGGTGTTTCCTCGTCTTTGCGTCTAATCTTTTGATTTCACTTAACTTACAGTTGATGATATTGAAACTGTATGATAATACAGGTACTGCTAAGGTGTTGATAGCCTGGATCTTATTGGCTGCGTTCAACTCACTCTGTAGTATCAATCTGAGTCTTCGATAATACTCTTTTCTCACCTTTTCTTTGAATGCTGTATTCCATCACTTTCATCGATGCCTAGGTACTCGTAGGTTTTCTCTTGGTCAAGTACGTTCCTTAATGACTGTGTCAATATCAAGTTGAATGTTCGATTTCTTTATTAGTTTGCCTTTCTTGAAAGTAGCTTTGGCACATTTGGCGAGACCAAATTTCATGTTGATGTCGTTACTGAAGTGTTGCACAGTGTGGAGAAGTGTTTCAAGATGGTTGTCATCTTTTGCATACAGCTTGAGATCGTCTACATTAAAGAGATGGTCAACTTTCACTTTTTCCTTGATAGATCCCACTTTTGATAGTGATCGTTCTTGTTGTTAGTGTTCCTGCTGCGTGGCTTAGGATCATTGATGTTTTCCAATTCTTCATGGTGTGTTTCAGGAAGCTCCATAGTAGTGGTGATATCTTGTAGATCTGCAAAGTATTTAGCATCCATGGATGGGGGACACTATCAAACGCTTATTATTATTATTATTATTATTATTATTATTATTATTATTATTATTATTATCATTTTATTATTATTATTATTATTATTATATGTTTATTTCAACTTCAGACATTTTTGCTACATGAATACAGAATATTGCGGGCATGAATAGTCTAAGCAAATATCTGCATTACTGATTTTACAAAGATGTATACAAATTTAACTACAGACATTTCACAATCTCACAGTTCTGTGAAATAACCCATTTCTGACACTTTCGTACAATTTTTAATTAGTCCTTCAGTGAGGCCTACATCAGCCAGTTTACTAATCAAATCCGTATTATTATCATTATTATCATCATCATCATCATTATTATTATTATTATTATTATGCAGCTTATCAAACATCTGGATGCAAGACAAAGACACTCATAGGGCGCGTAAACGTAACCTATGGGTGTTCAAACTATTTACAATTTATAGATATGTTCAACCACAATAAAATATTTACAAATCTTACAGTTATCTACAATATAAGTCAGACCATTTAGTAAATGCAGAACATAAGAAATAATTTAAAAATAATATAAATCTAAAATTTGTAAAAGAAGTAGGTTAAATCACGCGTAAAATTTATAACTTCTTATAAGAATTCAGTTCATATAATAGTTCATTTTCTATATGTCCAATATACCCAATATAATCTCCTATACGTTCTTGAATATCCTATATCATGTTGTATATAAATGTTCATGTTATGTTATCTTAAATGTCCTTGCTATGTTCAAAGCTCCTGATAAGACTGCTTTCTGCATATTCCGTAGCACATCTTTGGTCTTTTTCCCCAATAACTTTCGCAGATCTTCCTCCATACTCCTTGACCATCCTCCTAACACATCTATAATGAGATTATAATGATGTACTTTGTACCCAGGGTATTGATCTTGCAATTTCCAACGCAGCGGACCGTACTTCACTGTCTTCTCTTCATCTTTCTTTTCTCTATTCTCCACCCATGGGCAGCTCATCTCCAGAATCACCACTTCCATGCTTTTGTGATTTACAATTTTAGTATCAATTCTGTTGGCTTTTAACTCGTGGTAATAATAATAATATTATTATTATTTTATTATTATTATTATTATTATTATTATTATTATTATTTTATTATTATTATTATGGCAAGTTTTATTTGTCTGTATATATCACGTTTACATTGACCAGCGGACTAAGTCTAGGCTGGTTAAGTTCATCATTTTTTTCAATCCTTTCTTCAGCTTATGCATATTCATAGAACTTCTTGACTATATTAACGTTCTGGCTTACAGTCAAACAAGCTCACGCGTTGACCCCTAGAGTCGATTAATAATTTGAATTTTCGAATTTTGATTTCATTATTCAGTTGAAATTTACAACGTCAAAAACGAAGATATGAAAATTCCAATCAACTTTAAATTCAATATACGACATTTTGATTGGTTAATCAGTGCTAACACAGCCGGAAGACCAAGAAAACATGGCGGCCAGAAATAGTCTTGGCCGTGTTTATGTGCCGGGAAGGCCTTTACCTGATATTATTCGACAGGAAATTGTTTATCTCAGCAATAGCGGATTGTTCAATAAAGCAATTTCGCGACAACTGAAAATCTCTAGTTGGGGAGTCCAGAAAATACTTCAACATTATCGACGATATGGAACTGTGTCTCCATTCGCTCAAGGCGGGAGCGCTCCCTACAAAATTATTGATGATATCCTCCAAGTAATTGAGGCATGGAAATTACAAAACCTAGTGTGTATGTTTATGAAGTAAGGGAGCGACTTCTGCTCGAAGGTATCTGTAATTTAGATGATTTACCTTCTTCATCACGAGTCGAATAATGAACTGAATTTTCATTTGAATATTGCAATATTGCATTATTCCGGTTCGTATGTATAAAAGGAATAATTGACTAATGATTTCATTAATCGAATCTAGGGGTCAACGCTTGAGCTTGTTTGACTGTAAAATCCATTTTTGGCATCTCCCTATAAGAAAGTTCTCTTCCCTGTCTGTATTTGTAATTGTTCTTAGGTCTTTTCTTAGCTGTTCGTGATGTCCTGGGAGAAAGTCAAACACTATGTTAATCTGATTTACACTTGAGCGTTTGCACTCTTTTTTGATGCCTGCACGTAGTTCCGTGTATTTTTCTTGTTTTTCAACAGTTCTCTCCGCAATCTTACCAACTTGAAAAACTGTGCCTTCATATAGTGCCCAAGCATTAGTTTCTTTATTTTCTACAACTATGTCGGGTTTATTGGCACCGTTTTCTGGAGCTTTCTCAAGTTGAAAGGGTACATTCCAGTATATTTTTGCCTTTTCTTTTTGAAGTACTGCTGATGGTAGTTTTGTTGGTACCATGGCTTTCCATTATCGCTCTCTTGAAATTTGTACTTTTCCAGCAAAGAGTGGTATATCGGTCTCAGCATTCTGTCGTGTCTGGATGTGTAAAGGCTTTGGGCGATCTTTGAGCAGCCACTCAGTACATGTGTTGTCCGATGTCTTCAAACATACTCTTTGTTGTCTTTGTTATTAATAGCGCCTTTTGAGCTGACTTGTGGTATGTCTTTAGATCGTCAACCAGAGTTATTATTAACTCTGCGCCAACGTAAAGTAAGTGTGTTAGCTTCTCTTGCTCGTTGTGTGAGTGTCTGTATCCTTCTGTGGTTCTTAACCACCACGCTATTGGATTTGAGGCAGAGTGTGAATAATCTAAATCACAACGAGTCTCCTTGTAGAATTCCTTGCTTCAGTCGTATTAGGCCGATTTTCTCTTTCTTGTGTACTCAATCATTGTGTTCTTAATAAAGTTCGCTATCTTCGTTGGAACGTTGCGTATTTGTAAGGTGAGAGCCAGCCATTCATGATTAATTGAGTCGAAAGCTTTCTCCACATCAATCCATACACATGAGAGGTTTTTCTTTCTATCTCTTGCTTCTTCTAGTGTTGTTTTATCAATTATCAAGTTGTCTATGCATCCCATTGAGTTTGTAGAGCACCCTCTCTGGTCTAGCTGCATGTACTGGTGTTTTTCTTGGTGTTCTTTAAGTTTACTGTCTATGACTGATGTTATTGTATAATACTGGTGTTATTATTATTATCATTATTATCATTATTATTATTATTGTTATTTATTATTATTATTATTATTATCATTACCATCATTATTATTATTCTTTTTTTTAATTATTATATTTTTTAACATGTATTATTAGGATTAGTTTCTAATAAATAGATTTTCTCTTTTTTTTTTCTTATTAATTTGTTGCAAATATATTTAGCTACTGTATATATAGATTTTGATCACATTCTTTGGCTTTTATTTCATTATTATTATCATTATTATTATTATCATTATTATTATTATTATTATTATTATTATCATTATTATTATTATATGTAATAGGACTCCATGCTGTCCAATTAAGAATTAATTGGATGAGGAAAATCCCGAGGACTTCCAAAATTGGATGAGGTCGTAGGCCGAGTCCAATTTGGCAGTCAGAGGAATTTTTCGAGTCTAATTATTTCTTGATTGGGGGGCATGAAATCCCATTACCTATTAATTGTATATTATTATATCAACAAGACCTGTCCAATTAAGAAAATAATTGGACAGTTACCTATATGGGATTAATGAGAAGCTGTATAATAATAATAATAATAATTATTATTATTATTATTATTATTATTATTATTATTATTAAATAAGCGTTCATTCTGCTTGTTACTACGGCTCTCCCGTTATTTCGATCGGGACAAAAGTTGTTTCAACCGGCTTAATTTTGTAGTCACTAACATAGATATATAAGTTAGATTTTTTTGAAGTAACGATTAATTGGTATATTTAAGTCATTTTAGTCACAGATCACTTATTTGCAGATTTGTTACTAGCATGACTATCTGTTAAAATCAAGCATACGACGGAAAGGCTCAAATTTTCGAATTCTCTCTACTTTTGGATTTTAGTAGTGTATGATGAAGTACGAAACGCTATGTGGTTAGTTAAAAATACTTTGATTTTTACAGACAGTCGCCCTTAAAGCAATAAAAAAGGAGGATGTTATTACATTAACAAATAGATCAGGCTTAGCTATGATCGGTTCTTTGATAAAACACGACTGGAGCTGTAGAACACTCAAAAAGTTATAAAAATCACGAGCCGTAGGCTTAAGGTTCTTACAAGAATTTGTTCATTCTTTTTAGACTATGAAAAATGTTTAAAATTATATTTTGACTTCTCTAACACCATCACGGTCAAGCAAAAAGCTTCTAGCTTAGCGAAATAAGGTAATTGTAATAGTCGCAGCACAAATGAAAGAAAGCTTTAATTGTCGAAATGTAGTGCCAATCAAATGTGCTTCAAAACGACATATTTTCCTTTTTTAGAGGAAAGACATAATTAAAATGTGAAAATGCTTTTAAGTTTAAAGCCGAATTCCTGTGACGTAATTTCTATGTTTAATTTTGTATAGAAAACATGGTTATGACGTTATATCTATGTTTCTATACTCTGATACGGCATTACTTTACAGCCAATCAGAGCGCGCGCTCGTGAAAATCTATTATATAAAGTAAAATAGAATTAGTACGAGCCAAAGCCAGTAACTGTTGGTATACTAACATGATCTTATATGGAAAGTACTGAAGCTATGCACCACAGAATCCCGGTTATAATCCCTGGGCTTATGACAATTATCAATAATAATTATGATTTATAGAGCGCCAAGGTTCAACAGCGCTTTACAAATATATATTATATGAAAATGATTAACTGCTTTAGTGAACACGAAATAATGGATTTAGTGAAAATCTACGGACTTTCAAAGAGTACTATTTTGTTTCGTTAAAGTTGTGCAATTCTTACTTTACCGTCGCGGTATTTTTTAAGAAATGGCTAGCAATAGACTCCTTGGCGTAGTCCTCGACGACGATCTTTCACATCGACTGCTTACATGTCTTGGTGTTCTAAGTAGTAATATATCATAGGAACGAGGCCTGCTCAGAGATATTCGTGCATAGCGTTTTCCACGGATTACGTCACAATTTTGCAGTATGAGATTGAAATGCGTACAGCCCTAGCCATCCCATAGACTATGCTAATATGCGTACAACCCAAGCCCATTCCATAGCCTATGCTAATATGCGTACAACCCAAGCCCATCCCATAGCCTATGCTAATATGCGTACAACCCAAGCCCATCCCATAGCCTATGCTAATATGCGTACAACCCTAGCCATCCCATAGCCTGTGCTAATATGCGTACAACCCAAGCCCATCCCATAGCCTATGCTAATATGCGTACAACTCAAGCCCATCACATAGCCTATGCTAATATGCGTAGAAACCAAGCCCATCCCATAGCCTATGCTAATATGCGTAGAAACCAAGCCCATCCCACAGCCTATGCTAATATGCGTAGAAACCAAGCCCATCCCATAGCCTATGCTAATATGCGTACAACCCAAGCCCATCCCATAGCCTATGCTAATATGCGTAGAAACCAAGCCCATCCCATAGCCTATGTTAATATGCGTACAACCCTAGCCCATCCCATAGATTATGCTAATATGCGTACAACCCAAGCCCATCCCATAGTCTATGCTAATATGCGTAGAAACCAAGCCCATCCCATAGTCTATGCTAATATGCGTACAACGCAAGCCCATCACATAGCCTATGCTAATATGCGTAGAAACCAAGCCCGTCCCATAGCCTATGCTAATATGCGTACAAACCAAGCCCATCCCATAGCCTATGCTAATATGCGTACAACCCAAGCCCATCCCATAGCCTATGCTAATATGCGTAGAAACCAAGCCCATCCCATAGCCTATGCTAATATGCGTACAACCCAAGCCCATCCCATAGCCTATGCTAATATGCGTAGAAACCAAGCCCATCCCATAGCCTATGCTAATATGCGTACAACCCAAGCCCATCCCATAGCCTATGCTAATATGCGTAGAAACCAAGCCCATTCCATAGCCTATGCTAATATGCGTAGAAACCAAGCCCATCCCATAGCCTATGCTAATATGCGTAGAAACCAAGCCCATCCCATAGCCTATGCTAATATGCGTACAACCCAAGCCCATCCCAAAGCCTATGCTAATAGGCGTACAACCCTAGCCATCCCATAGCCTATGCTAATATGCGTACAACCCTAGCCCATCCCATAGCCTATGCTAATATGCGTACAACCCAAGCCCATCCCATAGCCTATGCTAATATGCGTAGAAACCAAGCCCATCCCATAGCCTATGCTAATATGCGTACAACCCAAACCATCCCATAGCCTATGCTAATATGCGTACAACCCAAGCCATCCCATAGCCTATGCTAATATGCGTACAACCCTAGGCATCCCATAGCCTATGCTAATATGCGTACAACCCTAGCCCATCCCATAGCATATGCTAATATGCTGCAGCAATGTTTTTTGTCTTGTTGTTTTCAATTTGAGGAAAAAATCTTGTATGAAAATCCTGCGTGGTCAATTACTAAGACTGTACAAAAGAGCCGTAAATATAATATTTTAAAGTGACATATATAATAGCGAATTGTAACAAACTAAATTTATAAAGTGAAATAGTCCAATTCAAAGGAACTAAACTGATAAATACATTGCATTTAACAATAATACACATAACGATACTCGAGATTATATGACACCATAGCTCAGTACACACTTTTCATCTCAGCGCATAATTTTAATGTAAAATGACTTATTAAATACCTTTTAATGTAAAATGACTTATTGAAGAAGATCGAAGCGTTACATCTTTTAAGAACTAATTTAGATATGCAGTCGAACTTAACAAACGGGGCTACCCACAGGCAGCCCAAGCAAGCATTTGCAGTAAATGTATGGGGCGAAAAAATATGTTGTTTTTTTTCCAAAAAAAATTGAACATATCTTGCTCCTGTGTTGCTGTTGATTGTATATAACATCATTCTGGGTAGTATTTAACTGTTTTAGAGCAGTTTTTGAGCTATTAGCCGACTAGTAAATAGAACTTAATAAAGAGGCTGGTGACTCCAGCTGGACACCACTCGTGTTCGATCGCCGCGGGGGAAAACATATCCAAAAACAATTCGATGATTCTTTTATACAGAAAACTGCATCATTTCGTTAGATCCCGAGTTTAGCTTTTTGAAATCCTCAAGATTATCTGCATGCTACACTTTTGGCTCCCGAAAAAGCGCAGATCACTTTCACTGATGGACACCGACTTAGACCGTTGACATTGTAACCGGGCCTAATTTTACGAATCTCCACATCTGATACACCGGCTTCCCTATGGATTTAGTCTAACATCCTATCTATAGTGTTACGCTCAGTTGTTTTTAAGGCAATTATCGATAGAAAGCATACTATGAGTAGCAAACAGTATTTACTTTTTGTCACAATCTAATGTAGAATGTGATGGCTTTGCCACTATTATGAACTAGACAACAATTAGGCAAGATCAATGATGCATGCAATATCTCTGTAGATGATTATGAAATTTCTCTTAGTTCATGTGTTACACATCGTGGCTCATGGTTTGATAATAAGTTGTCAATGTCAACGCATGTAACCAAAACCTGTAATGCTGCGTTTCACCTACATAATATTAGAAGGATTAAGAAGTATTTATCTCGAGATTTGTTATTAACGCTTATTCATGCTTTTATTACTAGTCGGTAGACTACTGTAATGGCCTTTTGTATGGCTTGCCTAAGTCGCAAATAGTTAAATTGCAACGTGTGCAGAATGCTGCGGCTAGACTTGTATTGAACTTAAGAAAGTACTCGCATATCAGTCCTGCGCTTTGTGAATTTCATTGGTTATCATGAGTACAATATCGTATTCATTTTGAAATTTTAATTTTAACATTTAGAGCTATCCATGGATTGGCGCCAAAGTATATTATAGAATTAATAAATATTAAACCTAGGTCGACATATAATCTTAGATCAAATGGAAGTTTCTTGTTAGACTCTCCTAAAGGGAAAATGCTTGTTACTCTAGGTGATAGATCTGCTGCTGCTCCATGTTTATGGAATAGTTTGCCATCTGAACTGCAAGATATTCAGTCATTAGCTGCTTTTAAGCGTAAGCTGAAAACTTATTTATTTCGTATAGCTTTTAAAGCGCACATAGATTACATATTCATTTTTCTAAAATTAGTATTAAAGTTTCTTTTTCTTATTGATGGGTTGCAAGCATTCCCAAGAGAGTCAAAAGACAAAAACATGGCGGCCATTGTGGTGCCGTCAACAGTGGATGCTAATGAGAAATGTTTTGTTAAATGGCACCAACATGGCCGCGATGACGTAACGTGCAATCGAAGAATTATTATAGTTATATATTTTACCGATATATTTGTGATTAGTTTCATAAATTTTGAAATTCTTTGTAGGATTTGACTGTAAAGCGCTGTTGATCAGGAAAAGTAAATAGGGCTTTAGAAGTTATTAAATTATTTATTTTATATTTATTATACACATTCCGACATTCATGACCGCAGCACCAATTAATGCAAATGTTAATTGAAAGTGACGCCATCATAATTTAGAGTAAATTTAAGTTAGCAGTCGAGAAGCCGTGGTACTTTTATAAATGATCCTCAATCGTGAGGCAAACAAATATGTGTCATTTGGTAGTTTGTACAATGAAAAACATTTTCCATTTAAATTATGTATCCTTTCTGTTTTCAGCAAATGCTACAAGGCTTGATTGCTGGACTTGTGAAGCCTCATCAATCGAAGAATGCCGTGCTACGAGAGTAGCACAAAAATGTGATGCATCCGCAGTTTGTACTAATCTTACTACAAACTCGCTAAACACCACCAGTGGAGAGGTAAAATATCTTATTTCTTCGTTATCGTAAGGCAAGTGGGAGGGCCATGGCATACATGTTGAAGGGTCATGGCCTCTGCCCTGTAGTGTCTGTTCTGTGAAAAGTGTTGGTGAAGTTCCCTGATATGACTGGTACTTGTATGTCCTGTATGATGTTATGACTAGGAAAATTGAAAATAGATCGCCACAGGGAAGTTGCTGTTCATATGTATTGAACGTAGATGCTCTGTAAATCTATCTTCTGGGCCGCGGCCTGTTTCCCCGATGTACAGTTTGTTGCACGCTTTACTAGTAACGCAGTACACCGCGTACCTAATACGTGTGGATCTTTCCTTAATGTTGAGTGGCCCTCCAGGGGTAATTGGTTGGTTGTGTTTCCATCAAACGTTAGTGACGGTTGCTATAGCACCAGTTCAAAACTAGTACAATGGTTATCTTTTAGCTTTGACTAATTAATGGAAATGTTCCTAAACAGTTCTTCAAAGAAGAACGCCATAAAACGTACTCAAGATATGAGGTTTCTTTGGCTGTAGATTTGATGAGAATACAATAGCAACCCATAATAAATCCATCGTTGCCGTTTGAAGTCTCCATCTATGTATAGCGATTATACAATCGAAAATGTGCAATAACGTACAAATCTTGAGGAACTGTACACTATTTGACTAAAAAGTCGTTTTTACCTTTTTGTTTTCCAAGATTACCAATATTATCAATAAGAAAAATTAGAAAACACTCTGGGCTTAGACGCAACAACTAAAAAGCCAATTCACAGTATGAACAAATCGACCAACCAATCGCAACGCAGATCATCATCAGACAAGCGTTGTATAACAGACACTTCATCCAGTCTATACCATCGCCTGATAAAGGCTATAAGTTTGCAGTGGAAAGATGGCAGTCCTTCTACGAAGGATCCGAAATCATTACTTAATTAAATAAGTATAGTTTGTTAATGTTATTGATATTCTTATCTTTATTATTATTATTTATTTATTTTGTGCCAGGAAACAACAAGGATGAAACTCGAATGCACTTTTGCTTCATTTTGCCAATATGAGAAAGGTGTGTGTGATACCCAAAATGGAACAATAAAGCCACCAATGAAAATGATAGAGTGTTCCTTTTCCTGCTGTACATCTGGCCCTGATTGTGTCAAAAGCCCTGATAACACTACAAATACTACAACTACTACACCTACCACAGTACCCACTACTTCCGCGCCTACCACGAAAACCCAAGGTAAGTTGAATGAGATATCTGTCGGCATTACTGCCAAAGCGGCATTTGTATACACCTATTTCAAAAAACGTTGTCGGTTGGATATCTGAATTCAAAAATCTGAGACCGATTAGAATTGTGGGGGACTGAGATTTTTCTCGTTACAAATTCAATATACACTTACCCAGACAAATTGCAAGCGCAGGTCATCGCTCAAAGTTAGTATATCAAGATATTATTTTTTTGCGAACTACTTATTAAAACCACAAAACAATTTACAGCTAAAAACCCACAATTCCTTTCGGTCTCAGATTTCGAGTCTTCGACCGACAACGTGTTTTGAAATAGGTGTAAACCTCTTTGCCTTGTGTTTAATGTTTTCAAATTTCAGACCATGTCTCATTTTCTAGAGTAACATTTCTTTGTTTAGTGGTTCTAATTTCAGACCACGTGTCATTCCCTAGAGTAACATTTCTTTGTTTAATGGTTCTAATTTCAGACCACGTGTCATTCCCTAGAGTAACATTTCTTTGTTTAATGGTTCTAATTTCAGACCACGTGTCATTCCCTAGAGTAACATTTCTTTGTTTAATGGTTCTAATTTCAGACCACGTGTCATTCCCTAGAGTAACATTTCTTTATTTAATGGTTCTAATTTCAGACCACGTGTCATTCCCTAGAGTAACATTTCTTTGTTTAATGGTTCTAATTTCAGACCACGTGTCATTCCCTAGAATAACATTTCTTTGTTTGGTTCCAATTTCAGAACACGTGTTATTCCCTAGAGTATCATTCTTTGTTTAGTGGTTGCACATGATAAGACACATGAATATGAATACAACTCAATCAAAGAATCTTATTCTCAAGAGAATGGCACGTTGTCCAAGCTTTCCATAGTACAGAGTTCGTTAATATTTTGCCAAAACTTTTTACCATACATTTTTTCAGTTATTAATGAAAAAAGACAACGCGCGAGAGGGATATTTGTGACGTAGTCAAATTATAATTTCTTCATATATTATGTATTGCGCATGCTCGTGCCTTTAAACTTCATACAACTACCTTAAGTCGCAAGTTTTCAATATAAATTCTTGGTTCTAGACAGTGAAATTATGATCGCCTGGTTTAAAGGGCTGCATGCTATAAAGAGCGAGCAGAAAAGCTATCAGGGAAAAGCTGGGTTCGATGAATTAATAAAGTTTCTAATTAGTATGCTGTATGAAGATACAGAACACTATTAGTATGCTGTATGAAGATACAGAACACTATTAGCATGCTGTATGAAGATACAGAACACTATTAGTATGCTGTATGAAGATACAGAACACTATTAGTATCCTGTATGAAGATACAGAACACTATTAGTATTCTGTCATGTTTAAGATCGTGAATTATTCAGTTTCTGTAATAAGTTAGGATTAAATCTGTACTAAAAAGTCCAAGACGTAGCCAGTACTGGCGAAGGAGATTAGTTTTGATGAATCGGTGGGGGTTTAATTTACTAACCAGTCTATGATATCATTTTCTTCGCAAGCGGCTTATACTGCGTCTCTATGGGTAACAGACATGAGTCTGTGTAAGACGAAGTGCTGTGGTGGAACTCCTGCACAAATCTGGCAGAACAGGACATGTTGTGCAGTACGTGCTGGGAGCTGTCTGGGTGTTGCACTAGCCAGGGAGGTCAAGTGTGAAGATACCTACTGCAA
Organism: Actinia tenebrosa; assembly: GCF_029948245.1. Classification (NCBI taxonomy): domain Eukaryota; kingdom Metazoa; phylum Cnidaria; class Anthozoa; order Actiniaria; family Actiniidae; genus Actinia; species Actinia tenebrosa. The sequence goes on along the minus strand of NW_028292571.1, from coordinate 8,266,633 downwards.
CCAGGAACACTGTGGTAAGAAAGACGACGTAGAGACGTTCGTTTGAAAATGAGAAATCAATAAACTAAGTACAGCCAAGCTAATTAGGACGAACACAACCAACCACTGATCCAACTACAGGCTAAATACAAACACTTTTCAATTACTTACCAAGCAAAAAAATAACCGTTCAACCTGCCGACAGAACCTAAATATATTTAAAAGTCAAAGCGGCTCAAGCTTACCCTTTCTAGGCTCAATTGATGGTTTAATTATTCGAATATTGAAATGTATTATCAAGTGAAAATGAACTAAGAGAAGGAATCTCTGGTATTCGTGCTTGTAACCATCAAAGGCAACGTTTGATGCTATTTTTAGAATAACATTTGCCATAGTTTGTTTCTGGGCATGGTCATACTGCGCGTGCTCTAAAATATACGTATTGTACGTATTTTTTGAAAACAAAGAAAAACATGAGCAAACAGGGCAGAGCGCGCGCAGTTTGCGCGTGCAGAAAAACAAACGATCAGAAAATTAGTCTAAAAATAACATCAAAGATTCTAAAAATAGCATCAAAGGTTCTAAAAATAGCATCAAAGAGTGCTCATGATGGGGGCGGAGATTCCTTCTCTTTGTTCATATTCTCTTGGTATTATTCTTTCTGAGAATACGAAGACTAGGCTTCAAAATGATAATCGATCCAAACTCTCTGGTTGGATTATGGTGTTCCTAATATGGAATAATCCAATCAGAATTCGAGATTTGAATCGTAGAGTTTTGAGTCTCCGTATTCTCAGAAAGAATAATAAATTTCAATATTCAAATAATGAAACTATCAATAGAACCTATAGGGGGTAAGTTGAGACGTTTTGACTGTACAGTGAAACCCCTCTATACCGGACCCTCAGTATACCGGAATTCTCTCTAAACCGGACAAAAGTTTTGGTCCGGAAATTTTTCCCATATATCTTTTGTAAAATAAACCTCAGTAAACCGGAACCTCTCTATTCCGGAAACCGGACGATAATTTCGGTACCAAACGCTATTTGACAATAGAATTCAACTCCGCTAGTCCGGAAGAACGTACCTTTGTTTCGGAACTACCGTCACTAGCGTATTTGCGGGTGTATAAATTGAGTCTACAGGAACAACTTCTAGATTCACAAAATCATCAAAAATTTTCTTTAAATAGTAAATCTTGTTCACAAATAGACTTATAAAGACTAATTAATTGTTTTCAATATATAAATGTTCAAACAGCATGCATTTAAAGGAAGGCTTAATAGTGCTGAGAAATACTAAACATTGAATGGTTCGCAAAGTTGCGGTCGCCATGTTTTTTTTCAATGTCGCATGGCTTAGGGGTCATTCCCAGTCCATTTTACCGGGGATTTTGTTCAGATCACATTTAGAATGTTTCTTCTTGGCGTTCTTTCGAAAAAAGTTAAGAAATTTGCTTAGTTTTTGATCTTATTGTTGATATTTTTACTTGAACTTTAGTTTACGTGTTTGTTTATACTGACGCCAAACGATTAGACACAAATATATTTTCAATAGGTGTGATATCGCACCTATTCATATCGAAAACAAAAATAATTTGCAAAAACCTCAATATACCGGAACCCCCGCTAAACTGGAAATTTTTATCGGTCCCACCACTGTCCGGTATAGAGGGGTTTTACTGTAATGCATATACAAGATCTTATTACAATTCGATGATACACCAGGCAGTTCATTATTTCATATGTTTTTTGTTTTTTTGTTTTTTTGTTGTTTTTTTTCTTCAGGGGCTTGTCAGCTTCATCAATTGCCACTGGTCATAAAGATTGCTTTCATTTTGTCTGTTTTGTAAGTGTTTTAGCACTCTGGGATTTTCTATTAATTTTTATTAATATTTATATTATATTATTATTCCTTTGTATATCTTTTTGCCTAACACACTCTCTTTTTTCCTTACTGGTCGGAATTTCTTCCCTCTCAGTGCCTTTCCCTTTGTATGTTGGCTTCTTCGCCTATATTAGTATTTCTTATCTTATATTCTCCTTTTGCGCGACGAATTTTCCTATGTATAAAAAATCAAATAATATTTTCCTTCATTCAGGTACCAAGTTCTGATTTAAGTTTCCTTCGCATTCCTGCAGTCGACATACGTCAGTCAGGTCACAGTGCAACTTAGCAACAAACGCTGAAGCTGTTTATAAGGCAGTCTTGAATGTATAAAGGCAGGAAAATATTCCCATTTACTGATAAAGTGGAGTTTTTTAATTTATAAAATGTTAAGCATTTTTATTTCAATTTTACCACTGGAATGCAATTCCATATATTGTTTTGTTTTCTAAATATATGCATAGAGTAATTGTGAGTCTCCGCCAAGGGTATAATGCGATGTATTCCCATTTTGCGCTTACGAAAAGATAGATAGATAAACATCATTTAGGCAGGCAAGGCCATTCATCGACGATGCTGGTATACATCCAGAGGTATCCTGCATAAAAGTCGTAAAAAGCTTCATAAAGGAAATATTATTTGCTGGCAATTAGGTTTTTTATTTTTATTTTATTCTATTTTTGAGAGATGCAAACGTTATGCAGCATCACGTGGTCATGCAGTACCTTCCTGGAGGTAATAGTACAAGTGACTTTCAAACGGATCCATTCAATGCTGCTACCAGCCAGGTTCGAGCTTTTTGACCACCTTTTCCCTTTGCTCCTCTGCATTATCATGAGTTTTATTTAGATTTATCAGGTATTTTAGCGTTTTGTAGCCCTCGCCTATACTGAGGCCTATACAATTTCTTTTCTCAATTGTAAACATATACTTTGTTTTCTGACTTGTAAATTTAATAAAGCTGCTATGAGCTTATATTAGTCCAATATTGCAGTGATATATAGTCCTATTTATGACTGGCCATTGTGCACAAGCATTAGTTAAAGCTAAAGCAACCTGCTAGCTCTAGACTTCGAGTGGTCCCACTTTTCCCTCTAAACTCAGTAAGGGCAAGTGTTTTGGGATTCCTGTGGACGCGTGTAGATTAAAGCCGAGTAAGCGGGAAGAAGGGAGAGGCAGGAATAAAAAGCACTTGTTCGTACTGAGTTTGGAGTGGAAAGTGGGACCGCTTGCAGTCCAGCGCGCCCGACCTTTTGCAATTTTTTTTTTTTTTTTTTTTTTTGTGCTATATTTTTTGTATAATACCGTTAATTTCTGCATCACGAATAGGTTACGAGCATACAACAAAACGATTCATGTGCATCAGGGCGACCAAACTATTAGTCGATTTTCAAAAAAAAAAAATTAACCTTTATTATTTCTCAATTGACACGGTTTTCTTTGTTATTCACAAGACTTGATTTTTGTTATAACCCTCATTATAAATGCGAGGTCAATATATAGTTAGTTATTAACCCGGTTAATAACTATATATAGACCTCGCATTTATAATGAGCAACATTTGATAGAAAACCTTCTCAATTGATAAATAAAATACTTAATTGCCTCAAACGTCGGCAATAAGCCTCTCTTCTCGGTAATTAGCTCTTACTTACAAATACTAATAATGAGGTTCTTTTATAGCGCATTTCACAATGTCTCAATGCGCATTACATCGTAGTGGAGGACTTTACGGGCTGCATATTAAGGCGCTATTAGCAGCCGTGCAGTTTACAATCATGAGTGATTTGTTAGTACATTAGTGTTATGCCTCCAGAGAGGGATAGGCTGTTGAAACGGGAGACAATCCCCTACTCTTAAACGAATAATTCAACAGGTTCTTTTATGTCCCCCATTTTACTGCAGGTTAGGAAGGGTTGGGAGACGGGTCCTTATTCAAGAAGACTTGAAGTTCTTACCATTAAACAACAACAATGACAGAAAATATACGCAAAAATTTTCAAAATCCGAATTTTCTTGATTGCCTTTGCTTTCACAGCGGGTTTTCTCTCGTTTGAGTCTGTTTTCAGTCCAACTAATAATGCATACCGTCAATTCAAAAAATGTTGTCGTCGACCAGCTCAAGCCTACGCGACTGGACCGAAAGGAACTCTGGATAGTAATCATTGAAGCCGAGTTGACTCCATAATTTTATCTGACTAGTTATGCCTGGTTTACAGCACGAACCTTCGTAGGCGAGCGGGAAGTGTTGAAGGAGACGTTTTTTTAATGCCTTAGGGTTAGGGTTATATTTTCGGAATTGTGAACTGAATCATAACTGCTTTATTTTTCTTTCCCTAAACCCGAAGACATGCATTTGACGGATTGAATTGTTTCTCGCCATTATTATCTTTACTCGCGGGAACAATTAATTCAGAACGAATATTTAACCGCTTCAGTGAATTTTACCCATATTTCTTTCGGTCCAGTCGCGTAGGTTTGAGCCGGTTCGACGACAACGTTTTTTGAATTGACTGTATATACTTCTTCGATACACCTTTGCAAAAATGTGAAACGCCGTTGTAAAAAGTTGAAATCTCCTTTCTTTGATTGACTGAAAAGACCAAAAATAAATAAAACTAGTAGATCAAAAAAGATACGACTCACAAGGAATTTTGGAATTTAAAAAAAAACTGTCATTGCCGAAAGAAAAAGTAGAAAAAATTGAGCTAGGCAAAAAAACGAAGAAATAATCAGTGTAACTTGAATAAACAGACGTGTCGCAACCTTCCAACAATGCGACCAGGATTCGAGTCCTGCTGGACTTGGTGTCGTATGAAACAGAATTGTTTGTTGGTTCTCTCTGTGCTTCGAGGGTTTTTCTTTGGGTTGTAAATTGCAATCGCGCGATCTTTGCGCTTTCATCTCGTTTCACCTAGATTTTCCTAGTTTGGTGATTGTCCAAGCTGTGATACTTTTTTAATATTTTGTTTTTAACTTTTTTCCAGTAAAGCAGGTATTCCAATTGGTGAAGGTTGTATAAGATTTCGGGGTTGTTCTTTGTGGTCGGCGACCGGAAAAGTTGCTTCAGTTGGCGATACACAGTAATAATCAATTATAAGAAAAAGCATAGATTTTAAGAACCCGTTAGGCTAAGATTTTCTATTTAGACCCTCTTTAAACAAGAACCTGCTTTAAGCAGGTTCTTATTTCATCAAATAGAGTCAAAACTCAAAAAATATAAATGAAAGAAAATAAGCTCTAGAAAAAATTCATGAAGCATTTCGAGAAGCTTTATATACATCTAATTCAAAAAACGTTGTCATAGGCGATAGGCGAAAAGCGATAGGATATATGTCATTCCAAGATCCAAGAATAGCTGGAATGACTTGTTTTTCTTCTCTGTATTCTCGTCACGAGTGGACCTTAGCGCTGAGATTGATTCGATGTTCTTTGTATTCAACGAAACCATTTCCATGTCGGAATGACCTATCACCTATCGCCTTTGGCGATGACAACGTTTTTGGAATTAGGCGTATAATTTATATCAATAAAAGATTACACCTATCAAGAAAATAAGAACCTGTTTAAGAACCTAAATAATGTGTATTCGCTATGCTAAAATACTCATGTAGAATCACTAAATACCATATTAAAAATGATATGTATATTTGCTGTGCATTTTCGCAAAAACTTTGTTCACTGCATGTGCAAGCTTTTGCGTTTCTAACTTTCCCCGGGGGGGGGGGGGGTACTCCCCTATATTTGCTATACGGGTATGTGCCGCCCTATAGGGTATGGTTTTTCGGCTTTTGGGTCTGGGGTAGGGTATCATTTTTTGACATTTTGTCTGGGATAGGGTATCATTTTAGTCTGGGATAGGGTTAGCGATTTGGTCGTTTTTGTCTGGCGAATAGGCTACGCTTTCTGCCGACCAAAAACAATAAAAATGTTAGTAAATATTGATTGCAATCGATTGTAAAACCGTATTTTCCGTCTTTTAGTCTGGGATAGGGTATATAATTCTTAGTTTTAGTCTGGTGTAGGGTATGTAAAATCAAAATTAGGTACACCCCTATCCAAGTTGGGGTGGTAGTACCCCCCTCCCTCCCCCCCCCTCCCTCCCCCTCCCTCCCCCCCCCCCCCCCCCCCCCCCCCCCCGGCCCGGGCTAACTTATATTGAACTCAATTTAACTCTACTATTTCAATATCAATTAATTTGGATTGTCTTCTCCAAACTATAACTAAGAAAAGGGTGTGATAACAAACACAATAGAACGGTTCGATAATCGATTGATTTTTTTCAATCGAACCAAACTCGTTTCTTAATCATCTTCGATTTGTAAGAGACGAAAGTTGGCCGCATCTGAAAAGGTCCGAGAAAGGTTCAGAGTGTAATGCTGTTTTTTAAGATTCAGGGAAGTTGGATTTTGTAGGTAGTAATGAACGGAAGGATCTTTCTGCTAGATGTTTTGTCTTTCAGTTAAAAAAAACAACAAACAAACAAAACGTTCGAGTGAACTTCCCGCAATGTGACACATCTGGAAGAATTTGTTGAACGATATCTTTAAGGCCCCTTCCACACTTGTCCGGAAATTTTTGTATCCGTGTCCGGAAATTTTCGAATACGGTCTCCAGAGTGGAAATTTTCGAATACGCTCCAAATACGGATACGTGTGGACGGTCGTATCCGCAAATTTTCGAATACGATGACGTAAACACGATTTTGCGCATGCTCAATAAGAAAAACTATCCGTCAAAGGGAACGGATCATGAAATTTCCGGATACGTGTGGACAGTGAAAACGATTCGAAAACGGTTCAAACACGCTGCGTGTGGACGCAAAAAAAATTTGCGGATACAAGAATTTGCGGATACGTGAGGACGGGGCCTAAGAAGACTCCTTAACAGAGCTAGGGACTATCAGGAGGGGATTCTAAAAAACGGGGAGAGGGCCAAAGTACAAAGTAATGCAACCAATGAGGGTTTAGATTCTTTGACCCTGAGAGCATCACCAATTTTGCAGCTTGTATATACAGGTTGTAATGTTGTTCCGATGTTGTTTAGTTGTTATAACTTGAAACATTTATTTTGTTATGTTCAAACAAAAAACAAAAACAAAAACAAAAGAAAAAAAATTGAAAAATGAAAATAAGCTTCGAATCCTATTTTTCGTCAATAAGTAAACACTCAATTATTTTCTAAATAGTGAAAAAAAGCCAGCTATTCTAAGGTGGCATTTGTCATGTCAACACAATAAACAACCAGGAGAAAGAACAATCGGCAACCAGAACCAGCTCACTACAGCGCTGCTATTGGTTTTTTCATTGAAGGAGCAAGGACAACTGCTGGGAAGTGCCTGGCTGATGAGGATATCCTCTAAAAGTTATTCATTTTCTAAACTTAGTTTAGTTTAGTCCATTGAATTAGATTTTAAAACAAGCACCATTGAGAACTTCTTGATCAGATACACCAACAGATCAGAGGTGAGTATCAAGCTATTTTTCATTTATTCATCTCAAGTCTGATGTTTCTGATTCAATGCAGCTATTTGATAGCTATTCTACCCTTACTAAAAACCGAAATTTAACGTCTGCTTTATTTCAGTCTGTTAATCACTTAGTTTTAAGCAGTTGAATTCGGTCCAAGGTAAGAAATAAGTAAGTACTGTGTAACTATCATCAAATATAAAGCTAAAGAGATTATAAAAAGGTAGAAACCGAAGATATAGATAAACTAAGTGGAGAATGTGAGAGTAAAGACGCTTGTAGTTAAAGGAGTGAGTATCTATAGGTGAAAGGCTTATTCAAAAGAAAATAGCGAAGCCAGATATTGCATAGTGCATGAATTACTTCATTGTTGTTCTTTTCTGACTTTTTTTTGTTTTTGTTTTTGTTTTTTGTTTTTTGTTTGTTTGTTTGTTCGTTTTTCGTTTTGTTTTTGTTTTTGTTTTTTGTCTTTCTTTTTTTTTATTTTTTTTACTTTTTTAAATGTTTTTATAATATAGCTTTAAAAATAAAAATAAAAATAAAAATAAAAATAAAAATAATAATGATAATAATAATGATAATAATAATGATGATGATAATGATGATGATTATTATTATGATGATGATGATGATGATGAACGAATGAAGCTATGATGATACCGCAGTTATTTTTTCAAGGGAAAATTATTTTGAACATACATGGATACATGGTCTCAAGTATATAATGTAATGATATTTTGGGTGAAGACAACTGTCCTTGTTATTATCAGTCTCCCAATAATCTTTCAGTAATAATCAAGTCTATCAATAAAGTATAAAATGAATAGATCTTTATTTATTGATTAACAGGAAGGATGACATACATTTTGAAGCTTTGTGCTTTCGCAAGTTTTCTCTCAATAGCACTAGGAGAGGAAATACCATATGAAATACCCAGGGAAGAGTTTTATAAAGGTATCAACGTACAAACAAAAAAAGAAAATAATACATCTTAATAAGTGACAAGAATAAATGAGTGGAAGAAAAGGAGAAAGGGGTCATGGTTCCCGGGGGGGTTACTCCCCTGCTATATTTGCTATACGGGTACGTTCCGCCAAACAGGGTATGGTTTTCAGCGATTCTACTCTGGAACAGGGTATATAAAATCGCGCTCGCTCTGGGACAGGGTATATGAAATCAAGCTCTCTCCTCTCTGGAACAGGGTATCCATTTTGGCACTACCGAAAAAGGGTATGAATTTCAGCGATCTTGCTCTGGAACAGAGTATGAAAATCAGCGATTTTACTCTGGAACAGGGTCAGGGTTCAGAGGGCTCAGGGGCACATCCCTACCCTAAACGGTCAGGAGTACCCCCTCCCCTGGTAATGGTTACAACGTTTTCGCTCGAAACTTTTGGTCAATGTCCCCTATTTGTCTGTTCTTTCTATCTTCACAGACATATTTTTGATAATGCAATCATATCGCATATTGAAGTTTTACAATGATATAACTGCGTATAATGACCATGAGGCACCTTTTTTAAACTTTTATAGAAACGCCTGAAAAAGAATTGAATTTCAACCAGTTTCTGGAGAAGCTTCACAAACAAATCAATGTCGACATCAAAGAAAAACTAACCGAGCAGTTCAAAATCCACGAAGATATGCTTAATATTTTTAAAAAAGTTAGAAAGTTGGACGCTTGTTTTGGATTCAATCTGGATCTAAAGGGTTCTAGCATCGAAAACGTAAAAATTGGCTTTCCTGACGAATTTGACTTCGGCTTAGTAAACCAAAGATGGACAGGCAAGATCGTGTTGTTGGAGAACGATAAGACACCTCCTGGTTTTGGTTATGCAGTCGACAAAGACGAAAAGACCTGCTTGAAAAACTACCTTGCAGAACACACCAAGTACGTCGACCCTGCTAAAGTCCGGGGACGACTTCGAGAACTGGTGGCCAGGGCGATGACTGACCTTCAAATGGATGGAAGAATCCAGGATATAAGAGAGGGAGGGCCAGCGGTCACGTTTGAAGAAATTACGCCAAACGACAGAAGGTATCCTTTGATTTCTATTGATTTGGCTATCGCTATTGACCTGAGGAAATGGCCCAGAGATGCCAGGATACTTCCTCCTCATATAATGAATGCTAACGCCCAGTTGGTTCCTAAGGTACTGAGCGAACCGCACACGAAGGTTTGGCAAATCTCATTCTCTAAGGTGGAGAAAAGAATCATGCAAGATATTGACAATGATGGTGGGTGTAGGAAAAAAGTACTACAACTTGCTAAACATTTAAAAACCAGAGCTATAGGCCAAGGATTCTTCCTGGCTTCCTACCACTTGAAAATGACGTTATTGCACCTAAACAATAAGAAGAAACAGGCAGAAGACTGGAAACAAAATAAACTCACAGATCGATTCGTGGATCTAATAAATTGGCTTCTGCACTATCTGAGAAAAGGAAGCTTGCCAAGTTTCTTTATAAAGGGTTATGACCTCTTTAAAAACAAGCCAGATCTTAGATCAGCTATTGAAAGTATCAAACAAGTAATAGAAAAGATGCACAACGATCCAAGCTTTTTGTTACCTGAAAATGATAGACTACAGCCTAGACACAAAACTCACCATAAGAAATCCAAGAAAAGATACTATGTACTGAATATCTAATAAAAGAGTTAATATCCAGTGCTTCATATAAGTTTTTCATTGTTTTGTTTTTTTGATTTTTGCTTTTCTGGTTTTTTTTTGTTTTTGTTTTGTTTTTTGTTTTGTTTTGTTTTTTGTTTTTGTTTTTGTTTTTGTTTTTTTGTTCTTTTTGTTTTTGTTTGTTTGTTTGATTGATTGTTTTTTTATTGTTATTGTTTTTTGTTGTTGTTGTTGTTGTTGTTGTTTTTTTGTATTCATGTTTTAAAGCTGTCTCTGAAGCTTTATTGAATGTAAACTTTTTTTTTCGTAAACTACGGTGTTGTTCGTACAAGCAAACATGACGGTAAAGTAAATCGATTCTTTCTTTCCATATTTCTGTAGGCACATATTACATATTTTAGTCAAACTTTGAATAAAATAAAAAAGGCGCAAAAATTGAGTTACAATGGCCTGGGAATGAGGGCCGGCGGCAAAACAGCTAAATGCGCTGTAATTTGCTGAAACAAAATTCAATGCTAATCTGGATGGGTTTCTGCAGATTTCTCCACACAAAAACAGCTAGATTAACGAACGCCATGAAACTTGATTACTCAATGGTAATACCCATTCCCTGTTCTATCAAGTCTCCTTTAAACGATATATATTTTTATTGAGGTTTTATTTAGTTTTAAACGAAACATAGCCTTGAAGGGGTCCAATAACCTTAATTCACAAACGATGTGAAACGAGAAAGGTCAGAAAAGGAAATGATCACATGCTGAGAGGGAGTTCTGGTACTGCAGCCAAGACCTCACGTAGTCTTGATTTTTATTCTGTGATTTCAATCAACTCTTCTCGAATAAACTTCTGAGACTCCTAGGTCTGGTTCGTACTTATGAAAGGGCCAGAGCTTGGTCAGGCCGAGTCTTGTTATATGCTGAAATTCTTCATTTTATTCAGTATTGAGTGGTGTTTGGTAGAAAAGTATCCTCATGTTTGACACGTGTGCGGTAATTTGATCCTTTCAAGATAAAGTTCCTTGCATTCCAGCTGTGGACCTCGAATTTTCCACCTAAAGGTATTCGAGGTCTTCCTAAACAACTATACGCAAAAACACACTAAAATCAAAAGACTTAAAAATAACGAAGAGAAAGCCTTGAATATAACAATGTCGTTAATTGCTGGTGTTGTCACGCTAGTGTTTGTCATTCAGACAGGTAAGAAAAGACTTATTTATTCAATTTATGGCATTCAAGTTGAGATTACTAGTTTATCAGGCGTTCAATTTTGAATCACTATTTACTAAGCTTTCGTTCAAAAATAACCAAATGATTTGTATTTCATAAGATATTTGACAACCAGTGAAAGTCCTTCTTGGATAGGGTATTTGGACAGGAAAAGTTTTCAGTAATATTTGTTCCTAATTTCTTTAAAGTTAGACTACGCGTTTTCTCGACGATAAGCGATTTCTGCCTGCCCTTCTAAATCAGGCATAATTCAAAAATCGAGCTGGTTTGAAATTCAGTTGGAAAGTGCGTCAGCAAAATATATTTTTAGAAATAGTGCTTAGCTTTTAAGCACTATTTTAAACAAATATCATATCAATATTAAATTTGTCATTAGCAAAGGAGACGTCTGGAATTAAATAAGTAATACTAACAATAATTATACTCCGTTCACACCAGACCTTTAAAGTGCTACTATGATGAAAATCGCTCAAACTTGGATTCAGCTGAAACTTCCTAAGAATACTCTTTAAAGGTCCAATAATCACTGTATGAAGTGTTTTCTCGATATTCAGTACGAAAGTATGATATTTTTACGATTATTTTTTGGAGTCTGTGACGTCATAAACTCAACATCAAACATTGCTACATATATTTCTTTGTATATAAATCCTTAATTTATTTTATTCCTATGAAGCCCAAAGGGTGGCTAATGTGCTTATTTCACATTACTTGTGACTATAATTTATATTTTGGGGTGTTTGGGTATTTCTTTCTCCTTTTACTACTGATATTTTGATTATAAACTACAAAGAAATGTATGGAGCGATGTTCGATGTTGAGTGTATGACGTCACAGACTCCAAAAAATAATCGTAAAAATATCATACTTTCGTCCTGAATATCAAGAAAACACTTCATACAGTGATTATTGGACCTTTAAAGAGTATTCTTAGGAAGTTTCAGCTAAATCCAAGTTTGAGCGATTTTCGTCGTAGTAGCACTTTAAAAATGTTTAAAAGTAGTTTAGTTTTCTCAGTAGTGACAGTTCACACCGTGCGCAAAGGCTTAACTGAACCAGTTCAAACCTGTAGTAAACCTTGTTTAACTAAACTACCTAGGGGAGGTATAGCTTTAGTCCTGTTTAAAGATGGCGGCCAAATAGAAGGACGTGCCGGAGAAATTAATAACTAAATGAGGTTAGTTGGTGTGAAAGGGGTTTTAGTATGGTGCAAATGTGAGCTCTGCATTCAAAACGTTTTCTTCGAAGCGAAAAACATTCGACGTCGATCTTCAGGACAATTTTCTAAGAAACGACAATCATATACACCTACTTCAATAAACGTTGTCATCGCCAAAGGCGATAGGCAATAGTTCATTTGGACATGGAAATGGCTTCGTCGACTACAAAGAACATTGAATCAGTCTCAACACTAAGGTCTATGGTATTGACGAGAATAAGAAGCAGAAACATAAGTCATTACAGCTATTTTTTGATCTCCTATCGCTTTTCGCCTATATATCGACTATCACCTATCGTCTTTGGCGACGATAACGTTTATTAAAATATGTATATACAGGGTCTGGTAATACAATGCATGTCCCACGAGCGCTTCAGTTGAATCCGATTTAAAAAAATACTGAAAGTTAAAAGTTTAGTAGTAGTTGTTGCCAGATTTATCATAAGTAACACCGGGGTAACGACATAAAATCAATTCAAGCCCACTTACATGCATGCAGTTAGAATCAATACTTCATATAAACTGAAGGTTCTATGGGTTACATCTTGATTTGATTTTGATTACGAGACTCGTCGACTCGTCGACTTTAAGTTTGATGCCTGTGAATATTGCAAAATGAATGGCGCTTCGAGTTAGAGTTGATAAATCATGACCAATAGTTAAACGATGTCAACAGAACAAGCGTAGTACATTTACAAGCTCGTGTTAAGTTATAACAGCGTTCTTGTAGAAGCTAACACATGGGTAAATCATCATATTTTCGCTATTTCAGCCAAACTTGTGCATCACAAATCCATTCTCTTACTATATCAACTTTTACTCATTAGTGAATGCATTGCTAATGCATTGTTATCATGCATGTAGAAGTATTCGATGTACAGAAAGAAGATATTTTAATCGAATTAGTTACTAGCCATCCACTTATTAAAAAATAAATTTTCAGAAAGGCTTTTCGTGTATTTTATAAATCGTGTAACCAATATGATAAATGAATATGCCGATATTTTATGATATTCGGAGAGAGAAGTAGTAAAAATACTGAATCATTTTCACCTGGATGCTTTTCAAAAACATCTTCAAACAGTTTCTTTTTTGGGCGGAAAAAATCCAAATAATTTCCGTACGTTAATGAAAGCGGTGGACCTCTAATCTCGGATCAGATAAACCATGTGGGCCTTTTCAATTCAAGGGTCAGCTTGAGGCTCAATGGGAAATTATTTTTAAACGACCCACTGATACTAACTGCATAATAGTATCATTTGTGGTTTTTATGCCGCCAGCGAGTTCGAGAGTTCATTAGTCCCTCCGTTTTGAATTCTCGTAAAAACTAGAATACCTGCACGGAACGACGCAAAAAATTGATTTTGCAGTTTTCTCAAAATATATTATAAATTGGAAAGGTTGTGCGTAGAGGGCGAATCATTAAAATCACTCTTTACTATAAATAACATGATTTACGTTTTTTGGTGTTCAATAGACCTGAGTTTTGAGATCCAAATTACCGCTGTGTTCCTTGATTGCAGACTCATTTACTCAGGCTTAGCCTTGAATCAGTGTCTAAATATTCACAAATACCAACGGTAAAGTAAAGAATGCACAATTCCACCAACACAAACACTTAAAATTCCATTGACCTTCAATGGGACACATTTGCTTCTGCACGGCCAACCGTGAGCAACACCTCGAAACTGGAATATTTATATATTACGATGATGGAATTGACCCATTTATTCTAGATTGGACCGTAAAAAAATGCTTTTTCTTTTAAAGTACCCTCTTAAACTTCATTTTCTTTGTTTCAGTTTCGAATTCGAATTACATTGAATAATAGAATTGCAAGAAATTTGAAATGGGAAAAATACCGCCTAAATGGTCCTAGCTTGATTTAAGCATATATTGATGATATCTTATAATGCAAATAACATGTTGGGTGTACGATTAATATCAATAAATACAGATGGATATCGCGAGGACCATTTCATAGCAGGAAATATACTTGTTTCCTTTGGGGGGAATGTCTTTGCACGCACAAACATGCAAGGTCAACTATTTTCCAGCCAATTTACATGGATGCCATGAAAAGGCTCTGTTCATATTACCCCTTTGAAATATAACTTCTTTGATTTAGTTTCCAGTCTCCATTGTTATCAGTGCACTAACACAAACTCATGGGAAGAGTGCGGGAATATTACAACAGATGCAACATGCAGCGAAGAGACAACAAGAGGACAATGTATGTTGCTGACGTTAAAGATACCACAGGGAGATCAATATATTATGAAATACAGTCGTGGATGCGCCAAAATATGTGAAAATATAAATAATCCAAATTGTGGAAAGGAAGAGATGACGTGCAAAGTTGAATGTTGCCATGGAGATTACTGTAACCGGCTTGACTCTGACACAACAGCAAGACCTCTGGAGCCTCAAACGGAAGCCTTTTCTGGTTCGCATAATCACATGCAATTTCTTACGTATAAACTATTTTTTATCGTTCTTTTTTTCGTCATCGAGTTACTATAATTTTTCCCTGATAATAGTTTCGAGTTTTAGCTTTCTCTGAATGTTATCCATATTGCGTATATAAGGTAAAGTAGTGCGTAATTCCTTCCTCACGGCCTGACGCAAGCCCAATGATATGGAACATATAATTTTTCCTAATTAGCCTCGCATTCAAGGGTTTCAGGATAAATAAATGCGACTTTAAACAAACGCTGTTTTTTTAAAAGTGGGATTAAAGCTGACTGCCGCGTCAGCGCAAATAGCACAGATAGACTTTTACGAGTAGCTAACTTCTTTATTTTGATTTTAAAACAGTCGTCTAATCTTAAAATAACGTTTGCTCTTGTAATTGCTAGGAATTGCTACTATGAAGTCAATAGTTCAGTAAAACCGCGGAATCTACAACATGCAATATGCTTTTTGCGTTTTTTTCTTTTTTTTTTCTTTTAATGTTTTATCTTTTGCCTTTTCACAGTTTATGCAGCCTTATTTTTCCAAGTTTTTATTTTCTGTTGATTTGTTCATGGTTTTAAACCTTACTATGTACGAGTTTAAGATACAGTTCGTAAGTAAAGTAGAATTTACATTACTCATGGTCTATCACAATTCCTTTGTTTTGACTGGCTGATCTATCGGACTCTATTAGTGATAAACCACTAGTAGCTACACTGAGTGCCGGTTTTGAAAACCAAAACAATGGCGGCTAGCTCGTATGTTTCAACCTAATTTCAAAATTAGTTGAATTAAGTATTAACGATAAGTTGGTTTTGACCATTCAGATTCAATTCTAATTGTAAATACTCCTGTTTGGAATTCTCTGTTGTACAAGTTTCGTCTCAATTTCTTATGGAACTACTTTAAATAATCATGCATTCTAGTGAAAGTCCTTCGCCGGAATTTCAAAGTTTTGTATTGCTGAAGTTTGTAAAAATGATAATGAAAATGAGGCTCAGGTCAAGTGTCGACCATTGAATAACAAGGTGGTCTTCTCTGTTGTCATTAGGTTGGACTCATTTTGAGTACACCTATTTCAATAAACCTTGTCATAGTCACCAAAGGCGATAGGCGATAGGTCCTTACGACATGGAAATGGTATCGTTGAATACAATAACATTGAATCACCTTACCACTAAGATCCAACTATTCTTGGATCTCGGAATGACTTATCTTCTAATGCCGATTGTTTTTCGCCTATCGCCTATTACCTACTGCCATTGGCGATGGCAAAGTTTTTTGAAATAGATGCAAATGAGTCTGTGATAAAAAAAAAACACATCAGCATTCAGCTAATTCAAAAACGGTCTATTAAAACAAGTCTCCTTCAAAAACCTGTCCATAGCCAAGCAAAATCAGTATAACATATGTTACTTATTATGGTAGATTTATTTTTAAGTTATAGTGCGACCCGAAATCTTCAAGGCTGCGCCCGCGGGGCATCCAGGTTTCCTTAAAGATTACATTTAATGACTCAACTCAAAGGCCTTTTTGATTTTCGTATGTATGAAGGACGGAAGCCAAACGGGAAAAAGAGCTTATCGTGAGTGGGACAAAAAATGGCGCTGCTGTAGGTTTCGATAACAGAAAAACAGAATTTGTACGAATATTCATGAAAAACAACGACGGGGCTGTTTTCGCGAGTGGCTCCAAATTTTTGTGCCTCAAAAGTGTGGGGTCTTTGTTTTAAGTGTGGGGTCTTTGTTTTAAGTGTGGGGTCTTTGTTTTAAGTGTGTGGTCTTTGTGTTAAGTGTGGGGTCTTTGTTTTAAGTGTGGGGTCTTTGTTTTAAGTGTGGGGTCTTTGTTTTAAGTGTGGGGTCTTTGTTTTAAGTGTGAGGTCTTTGTTTTAAGTGTGGGGTCTTTGTTTTAAGTGTGGGGTCTTTGTTTTAAGTGTGGGGTCTTTGTTTTAAGTGTGGGGTCTTTGTTTTAAGTGTGAGGTCTTTGTTTTAAGTGTGGGGTCTTTGCTTTAAGTGTGAGGTCTTTGTTTTAAGTGTGGGGTCTTTGTTTTAAGTGTGAGGTCTTTGTTTTAAGTGTGGGGTCTTTGTTTTAAGTGTGAGGTCTTTGTTTTAAGTGTGGGGTCTTTGTTTTAAGTGCGGGTTCTTTGTTTTAAGTGTGAGGTCTTTGTTTTAAGTGTGGGGTCTTTGTGTTATGTGTGGGGTCTTTGTTTTAAGTGTGGGGTCTTTGTTTTAAGTGCGGGTTCTTTGTTTTAAGTGTGAAGTCTTTGTTTTAAGTGTGGGATCTTTGTGTTATGTGTGGGGTCTTTGTTTTAAGTGTGGGGTCTTGGGAGATTACTGTTGGTGTCCCTAGCTACTTTCAGAGGCAAGACATGAAAATAATAAAATTGTTAAGGCCATCGCGTGACTGGTAATCTACAAAAAATCCTCTAGACAGATAAAGTTGCTACGCATGATACTCGTGAATATTAAATAAGCCCCTTCTTTTGTAGCTGATCATTTGATCCCTTCCTAGGTTTCTTTGCTACACTGATTTTGCAAGCAGTAAGTTCAAATATTCCCTTCTCAACCATTACACACGTCAAAGGGAAGGCAATGGTCAGAGTATAGCTCAACATCAAGGGCAACACGCCAAATATAATCACGTGCAGGGGTAAGTAATTATAGGCCCATTCCATGTCAAATATCACCACAAACCTCCATGGCAAATAACAGATCATAAGCAACACGGACAACTTGGAGTTCAGGTCACGTGACTTAGTCTTGCAAAAGTCATCAATACCTATATGACAGATATGGGTACAAATATGAGCAAGTTCTCTAAAGGTAAAAATATTATGTATCTCTGCACAGTCACGAGAGCAGGGGGATCTATGCAATCTTTATAACGTACAAAGCCTAAGAGGGAGGGTCACTGAGAAGAAGAAGAAGAAGAAGAAGAAGAAAGAAAGAAAGAAAGAAAGAAAGAAAAAGAGAAAGAAAGAAAGAGAGAAAGAAAGAAAGAGAGAAAGAAAGAAAGAAAGAAAGAGAAAGAGAAAGAAAGAAAGAAAGAGAAAGAGAAAGAGAAAGGGAAAGAGAAGCATTAACGTAAGGGAATAACACTTGAAATTAAAAGTGATAATGTTGCGGCCTTTGGTTATCATACTGTGAATAGCAGCACCAGCTAAACATGGAAAGCCCCGGTACCTTAATAATGCATGAATAATAACGTGTAATAAGTCGCTAGCACTTGACTTTATTTTTTACAAACACATTGCAATAACCTACCAGCTACTGTATTTGCGGTGATCTCATCATCTTGAAATTGGTTTTTGCTCTTGTAATAGATCATGCTCAACACAGGAAAACCAGCAATGTAGAACATTTCTAAAGCAATACACACTGGCATGGCAAACACACTCTTTTCGGCTGGGATGCAGCGTATTGCACCAGTGGTACTATCAACCTTTAAGGTAGTGAAATACAGAAGGAGAAAAGGGATAACTCCTGGAAAAAATGTAGAAAAGATTTAAAAAAGGGTTGCCTTAAAAAACGGTAAGAAAACCCTAGAAAAACTGATATTTTGAATGACATCTTCAAAAGCTATTTATACATCGATATCTCTTTTTCGATCCACCAATATTTATGAGATATGCTACTTTTCTAAAAAAGTCATGAATAATTATTGAGCCTTTGGGCCAATTGGAGCGAGTATACACATCACGTGCATTGACCTTTAAACCCCATAAAGTCAACTTCATTAGTATTATTTACGTATAAAGAATTCTAATGATAATGATATTTTTAGAAATTCTCATTCTTATTAGTATTTTTTGTATAAAGAATACTAAAGAGGACGACTTTATCAGAGATAAAGGTGCATCCAAGTTTCGATGAGGACTTAGAGCCTCATAAAGGTCGGTCTCATGTATAATCACCGACGACCGACAAAATATCGCTTCTAGTGCCCCTCACTGCGCATGACGTTGATGTACAAACGTCTATCAAAGTACGACAGTCCATGTTCGTTACGGGTATCGTACATCTAAGTCAACCAAAGCTTTGAGATGAATTATGCTTAAGTTTTTGAAGCAGTGCAGTAAATTCGCAGATCGTGTTTTTTAAAACACTGCTGCTCGTTTATTAAAGAGTACATATAATCTTTTTCAGTCTCTCAGTTGGTCAGACAAACAGACATACTGTCATTCATTCAGAAAGATAGACAGAAAAACAGGCAATTCTAAGTCAATCTCTGATTCAGTTTTTCCTGCGCAGTCAAGTTCGTTTCTCAGTCAGGTTGTCAGTCGCTTTGTCAGTCAGCTTGTCAGTCAGTTTGTCAGTCAGTTTGTCAGTCAGTTTGTCAGTCAGCTTGTCAGTCAGCTTGTCAGTCAGTTTGTCAGTCAGTTTGTCAGTCAGCTCGGCATTGGCAGCCAGTCCTAGCCGCTGTGGTTCTCTAACTGCCTATCCATCTGTTTGTCTTGTAATGCAATAATTCTTACCTATCATCCAGCTCGTGCCCAATCCAAACCTTCCTTTTGGAAAACCAAAGGGTTGGAACGAGTCTTTGGTGTACTGAACAAGGATGGATGCGATCGTGAAGAACATAGAGCGAGTGATTATGTGGTAAATGCTAAAAAAATGTAGATACATAATACGGCGTTAGCTTCATTTCGATTAGGGACAGTACGAACAGACACAAGGGATCGATAAATCGATGGATTATTTATTTATTTATTTATTTATTTATTTATTTATTTATTTATTTATTTATTTATTTATTTATTTATTTATTTATTTATTTATTTATTTATTTATTTATTTATTTATTTATTTATTTATTTATTTATTTATTTATTTATTTATTTATTTATTTATTCATAAAGCGCCATGTTCAAAGACCTTACCAAATAGTGTTCTACAAAAAGAAATGGACCAATGGATGGATGCGGTCTTCTTGCATTAATTAATCTGTATTGCTTTATTCAAATCATTTTGTAGTCGTCCTTTGTTTATCGTTCGGTGCCAGAGCCGATCAATAATCAGCCGATGAATTTATTTACTGAATAAATGGTCAGCCTGAAAAGCTCGAAAGGTCATGATAAACGTTTTTTGAATGTGTCTGAGTCTGAGTCTGAAGTATCCACTCATTGATTTTCATTTTGTATTAAATTTCAAATGTTTTTGATATATAGATATGGTGAAATAAAAAAAAGAAATCGAAAATAATGAATACAGAATACCGAAAGAAAATATCTGCTGTCCTATTCTAACTGAAGGTCGTCCTCATTAAAAAAAATCAAAAGAAATTTAAAGAGAAAGCATCAAAAATAATAAAAATTGAAATAAAATAACATGAAAAATATAAGTTGTTCACTTACCTACACCACTCTTTGTTGAAAACCCATGATCCATAGATTAGGTTTCCTGAATCCAGTGGCAAAGCCACCAACAGAATGAGATTAGCAATGGCAATGCTTTGCAGAAATGCATTGCCACGGTTACAGCCCTTAGAACTGGCGCGATATCTCGACCACCATAAGTACAAGATGTTCAAACTAACTCCTACTAAAAGAGTTAAGCCGAACAGACCGAAAGAAAAGTAAGATGTAAAATCCCATCCAGAGCTTTCAAGGAGATTCCTTGAGAAAGATTGAACACTCGAATGAATTTCCACTGCACTGTAAGGCATTTTTAGCATGCTCAAATAGTTCAAATCAAAAACAAGGCTAGAAAACTATCAACTTTCCTTGGGAGATTCGGAGGATATATCTGACCAGATGGCTGAAGACAGCCTAACCTTTAATCAACTTTTTTATAAAGTTTATGAATATAAATGAAACTGCAGTAATTCATCGATGCAGGTGTTAATGTTATAAATATGTTTTGAACCAACCACGTGGGGAGTAATTGTTTGGTCTCCCTAGCCATAGGCTCATTACTAGATTGCATTTCACATTTCACATTTCACATTTCACATTTCACACTTCACACTTCACACTTCACATTTCACATTTCACATTTCACATTTCACATTTCACATTCACATTTCACATTTCACATTTCACATTTCACATTTCACATTTCACATTTCACATTTCACATTTCACATTTCACATTTCACATTTCACATTTCACATTTCACATTTCACATTTCACATTTCACATTTCACATTTCACATTTCACATTTCACATTTCACATTTCACATTTCACATTTCACATTTCACATTTCACATTTCACATTTCACATTTCACATTTCACATTTCACATTTCACATTTCACATTTCACTAAGATATAACGCGCGCTCTGATTGGTTCACCACCTATGAAGAAAAATGTATGGAGCACTCGTATGGAGCACGCTGGTGACGTCAATTTGGTGAAAATTTGGTGAAAATTGCAAGCATTCAGATAAAACTAAAAAGACTACTAACTGGTCTACCTTTCGGCATTTAAAGATAAAATATAGCTATTGATTTCCTTTCAATAAAAAGTTTATAGCGTATTTGTTTGAGCTCAAGTTTGGCTCACTAAAAACTCCCCTTCCACCGGCCAGCTCACTCACAGCGAAATCAAGAAGTCTTGCAGTTGAGAAGTCAATTAGTTAAGTTTTTCTTGCTCAATCCGCCGTACAAGTCACCACAGTAGTCCAGAAAAACACCACGATAGTTACTGGAGTCCAAGTAAGGCCACTGATGCATTCTTTTGACTCAGTTTTCGAAAAAGGTTATGGTTCAAAATGTTCAGATAATTTGTGATGCAGCCAAGCGCCAACGAAGATCGCTAAATAGACTTCTCCTCAGTCAAATAAACTTTAAAACTTTCTTATGAATGAAAACGTTTAAGAATACAATTAGGAACTGCTTCCCTTGCATGAATTTTTCGGAAAAAGTTTTAAAAATGAAGTCAAAATACAAATTGAGCTGTTTTTGCTCCGAACATGCACTAGACTTGACTGATTTCAAATTTAGCTCGTAAAGTATCGTGCTCGCACCTTAGGAGAATCTGTGATTTGATCAGGGCGAAATAAACAGTTTGTATCGTGTAAAGTTGATCGGCTCCGCCTCGTGCAACTCTAACGCTATTATCGTGCTCTCCCAACTATCCGCGTGCAATGCAAGCTAATTTAAGCTCCACAACTCTCGCTTCCACCAGCTTACTCATCTTCTGAACACTCTAGTCTTATACTCATCCTCAAGGGATTTTGATTGGGTTATAATCACACAGCTTATAACTGAAATAAGGTGACACAGACACAGACAAGGGCTGGTTTGGGGATAATAAGTAGTATAGGGAATGGGGGTTCCAGCGCAATCTCAACACGGGGTAAGACCCGCGTCAAAAATCCACCTACGGAAACAACCCACTCCAAGTGTGGTTGGGGGCAACAGCGCAAATATGTTAGTCTATATATGGAGTGCGAAGATTGTAAGAGAACTTTTAAGAAAGAAGCGGATTTGAAAAAGCATTTGAAAATGAAGACGAAGTGTATGAGCAGTTATGATTGTGGATGTGGTAAGAAGTTTGAGACTAAGGTTAAATTGTTTTGGCATTGTCAGGACTGTGAGTACGACTACGACGACTTAAAAAGTGCTTGGTATTAGGTATAAAATATTTCCTATTATATAGATGGAATCCCAAAGCAACTTCAGCACGGTGTCAATACCCGGTAACGGTGAGATTGACGTTAGACAGTTTTGGCGTCAGTCAGAAAGGAAGGTTAAAAGGACTCTCCGAAAAGGTATAGAAGAATTAGGAGCCCTGAAAGCGAGCATAATGGTAGAAGTAAGTTTGTCAAAAGACGAGGTAATGACGACAGCAATGTTGCGATCAAAGTCGTTAGTGATATTAGAATCCACGAATCTGGATAGGTCACTCAGTGAAGCCTTAGAAGCAATAATGGAGTCGCTGTCTAACTACACGAAAGAAGGATCGGGTTGGACAGTAGAGGAGGTTGAAGGAATAGAGATAAGTATAGCCAGGTACGTACCCATACGAGGGGGGAGTTACGTACCGCTACCAACGTGGGTAGAAAGGAAGAAGGCTATTGTAAACGTGAAGAATGAAGACAATCGATGCTTTATGTGGGCAATCAGGTCTGCACTGTATACAGCAGAGAAGGATCCCTGTAGGACAAGTAAGTATCCCACAGACGATTTAGAGTGGGATGGTGTGGAATTTCCCATGCAGTTGATAGACATCCCCATATTTGAGGAAATAAACGATCTAGCAATTAACGTTTACGGAGTCAGAGAGCAGACGATAGTACCGTTAGTTCTGTCAAAAAGTAAAGGAGAGCGCGTACATTTATTCTACCACGGCGGACACTACTCATGGGTTAAACACATTAGCAGACTATTCTACAGACATACTAAGCACAAAGGCAAAAAGTACTTCTGCGACTGCTGCTTGCTGTCATTTACATCCTTAAATACCCTAAAGAAGCACGATGAGATCTGCCGCGGAGTCGAAGAAGTGGCGCAACGGATCCAGATGCCCACCAACAAAGAGCTTTCATACGCAGACCATCAAAAGCAGATGCAAGTGCCTTACGTGATATATGCAGACTTCGAAGCGTTGATAACTAAGGAAGAGCAGAAACGTGGCGCCACGAATAAGGTAGGATTACACGAGATCTGCTCCTTTGGTTACATAGTAGTCAGATCAGACGGTAAAGCAAACCCTCCTGTGATTTACCGAGGTAAGAACGCAGCTAATGAGTTTCTAGAAGCATTGCGAGAAGAGGAGGGGGAGATTAGAGAACAATTAAGACGTCCAAAGAAGATGGAATTTACCAAAGAGAACCAGGAGGCTTTTAACAAGGCAAAAAAATGCCACATTTGCCAACATACGCTTCTTCAGTTTGGAAGACGAGCCAAGAAAGCGTGGGATGAAGATGGAAAGTATCTAGGAGAAGCTCATTTTAAATGCGGGAAGTATGCTAAGAAAGGTGAGAAGCCGGGAAAGCCCTCCACGCACTGCATTCACTGCCACAAAGCATTTGTTGAGGATTTCTATGTGGATAAGGTTAGGGATCACTGCCACATCACGGGTAAATACAGAGGAGCGGCTCATTGGAAATGCAATATAAACTTCAAAGTAAATCCAGACATGGAGATTCCGGTGTTCTTTCACAACCTCCGCGGTTACGACTCCCATTTGCTACTACAAGGAACAGACGGCTCCGACGTCAAATGCATACCCAACAACAAAGAGCGCTACATGTCCGTAACTGTGGGTAAGCTAAAGTTCTTAGATTCGCAGCAGTTTATGGCGGACTCCTTAGCAAACCTCGTAAAGTATAACACCAACTTTCCCATTTCCAGTCAATACGGCGCGGAAAGGAAAGGAGTCTACCCATACGAATACATGGACTCCTGGGATCGATTCAAAGAACCCCTACCACCCAAAGATCGCTTCTACAGCACCCTAAACGAGTCCGGTATAAAGGATGAGGAGTACCAGCATGCGTTAGACGTGTGGGAAAAGTACTCCTGTGAGAACATGGGGGACTACCACGACATCTACCTAAGGTCTGACGTAGTGCTGCTCGCAGATGTTTTCCAAAGCTTCAGAAAGATGGCTATGGAATATTACGGATTGGATCCCGCTAATTTCTACACGGCTCCTGGGCTCAGCTGGAGTGCTTTGTTAAAGAAGACAAATGCGCAGTTGGATCTCCTAACGGAGTACGACATGTATCGGTTTATGGAAGACGGTATTCGTGGCGGCGTATGCGGACCCAGCCGACGTTACGCCCGCGCAAACAACCCCTTAGTAGAGCACGACCCAGAGAAACCAACCACATACATTTACTACCTGGATGCGAATAACCTTTATGGTTGGGCAATGTCACAGTACCTACCTGTGAGAGACTTCGAATGGGATCCAGTGAAGCCGATAGACTTCTACATGCAGGTAGGAAAGGAGGAAGACAAGGGTTACGTCTTAGAAGTGGATCTGGAGTACCCAGAGCACCTGCACGACGAACACAATGAGTTCCCCTTAGCACCAGAAGCGATAGAGATACCATTTAAGCAGCTAAGTCCGCTGCAAAAGCAAATGTGCCCTGGTTACAAACCGTACAGGAAACTAACTATGAACCTGATGGATAAGAAGAAGTATGTGGTACATTACCGCAACCTGCAGTTCTACGTGCGACACGGAATGCGCGTAGAGAAGATCCACAGAGTCCTAAAATTCACGCAGGAATCCTGGATGCGCCCCTACATTGACTTTAACACGCAAAAGCGTGCCGCAGCGAAAAATGACTTCGAGAAAAACCTCTTCAAACTGATGAACAACAGCGTGTTCGGAAAGACAATGGAGAACATCCGCAAGCGCGTAAGCGTAAAAATAGTCAGCACCAAAGAGGAAGCAGAAGCATACGTGTCACAGCCAGGCTTCGTTAGATACGTAGAAATGCTGAACTTCTACGTGATTCACATGAAAAGGGCAAACCTCTTACTAAACAAGCCCGTTTACACAGGCTTTACGGTGCTGGATCTATCGAAGCTGCTTATGTACGAGTTCTACTACGATAAGCTTAAGCCAAAGTACGGAGACCGCTGTCGCCTCCTGTACACAGACACCGACTCCCTAATTCTAGAAGTGCAAACGGAAGACGTTTACAAAGACTGCCTCCCCGACATAGACGAGTACGACACCAGCGGTTACCCGAAGGAGCACTTCCTTTACTCTGCGAAGAATAAGAAGGTAATTGGGAAGATGAAAGACGAAATGTTAGGAAAACCCATCGTGGAATACGTGGGTCTGAAACCAAAGATGTACAGCGTGCTAAAGTTAGACGGCGTAGAAAAGAAAGCTAAAGGCGTAAAAAAGTATGTGGTTAAGAAGGACATTACGCACGAGTCCTACCTCAACGTATTACGAACACGCAAGGAACAGCGGCATAAGATGAACAGCCTGCGCAGCTATGGTCATCAGATACATAACGTCACGCAGGAGAAGGTGTCACTGTCTGCATTTGACGGTAAGCGATGGATGTGTGATGACGGAGTGCATACGATAGCATTCGCACATCACACGATAAGCAGTTCTTCTTTGACGAACCCACGCGTGGGACCATCATGAAGATAATACAAGATGGGCTGACCCTTCTTAGCTATCGCACTTCGGATCTGGTAAGTTTCCAAAGACCAATTAGGATCCGTAGCTCTTTTGGATCCTCCTTCTAATTCACCCGGCTCATAGAGATATCGAACCGTGACATTACCTAATTTCTTTTCATGGGGGAAGACCGCCCTCGAACTTCTGATGAAGGACTTGTGTTCCACGTGTTTCTTTTTTATGGCATCCCTGGGTTTCATTCCCGTAGCCCTGGCCGCCTCGTTGTTCGAAGCTGCGACGACCTGGGGGAGCCTCTGAGTCCATTCCCTATTGCGTTTGGAGGGATCTTCCAGCTCTTTCCAATACTGGTATCCAAAGAGACGCTCGGCCAGGGTCTTATTGAATCTTTCGACAATGCTTTGACCCCTGTGGTACTCTGCTTTAGCTCTTCTAATCTTAGTGTCGTGGTCTTTCAGGGTCTTGGTAACCACGCCCATAAACTCCGTCCCCGCATCCACTTGCAGCAGCTTAGGCCATTTCAAGACGCGCTTATAAACCCTACCTAGGGCTTCTGCGACTTCCCCAGAATCCTTGCTGGTTATAGGTTCGGCGTCCTTGTATCTGCTTGCGATATCGACTACGGTCAAAGCGTACCTATAGGTCTTCTTTCTCACCTTATCGTGCGGCAAGAAAAGCAAATCCGCCTGATGAACTTCATTGGGGGTATTTACGGTGAAGCTGGGCCTGGGAATGTACTTAGGCACGGGAAGATAAACCTGCCAGAGGGTTTGTTTTTTCAACCAGTTCTTAGCCGTTTCGTCTGATACCCTGGCCGCGGTCGCGAGTTTCTTGATAGCTGACGCTCCTCTCCAATAGCCTTCCGGCCCATAGTAAATCCTTTTAAGTTTGTCCTCTACGCGGCCCATTATATGAATTCCAAAACAAGATTGATCTTACCTCCGTTAAAATCCACCGTCTTTCCGTCCACTTTAATGGTGATGTTTATGCTTTCTACCAAATTAGACAAGTCATAGCTCAAAGAAATGGGAGTGTATTCTACTGGGTCAAATGGATTACCTTGGGGCAGAAACTTGGACATAAGAGAAGACTTTTCTCCATTGTTGTAACTATGAACCAAGTCGCAATAGACTTCATAAGAGGATGCGACTTTCCATTTCACATCATATGTACTGCCGCTATTTATCGTGGTACTAGTAAGGCCCAGGAGTTCTACCAATGAACTGTCCTTTAGATTGGCGCTTCCACTATTTTTCTTGAATGTCATTTCATGGGGTAATCCTGTGGTAAGAGTATATCCATGCTTTGCTAGCTCCTTAGCCAGTGTTATGGGGGTGTAATGGGAATCTGGTATTTTTGGTTTGGTGCCGGAAGTTCCGATGACAAAGCCATTAATTAAATTATACCAAGAATTGTACAAAGAGCAACTAACCAACCGAACCTTACAGGCTTTGATGGGAGGATTCAAATACGTGGTAAAGTCATTCTTGTCGCTTTCCAAAAAGACGATCATTATATTAGATACGCCAAAGCCACGCCTCCGGCCAGCCCTGCGACTCCTACAAAGACCAATTCATTGTCTTTTTGTTTCTTAGAAGGCTGGTAGTAATTCTTGAACTGAGGCTTTTTCATTCTAAAGTCGGGGTGTGCTTGCGCATAAAGTTTGAAGGCGTAGTCTGTGTTTTCGAAGTTCTTGTCTGCCTGCATTTTGTCTTGGTAGTTCTTATCCAACCAATCCCTGTAAGCTTGTCTTTTTTCATTCCAAGCTGCAACGTCCCTTTGATATTTCTCCAGCGCTAAGTCGTGTCTCTTCCTTTCGGCGGCACCGCTTTTGTCGCCTCTGACTAATCTATCCAAATATTGACCGCCATAATTAGCTCCAGTGAATGCTAAAGCTGCAATGACTCCACCTGCGACTAAGCCAGCCATTATATATTACGTCGTAGGCAGGTACTTTTCCTTTCGTAGGTAATCCTTTAGCATGATAGCCCCGCCTACGGCAGCGGTCATCTTAGCAAAGTTAGCGAAGCTCTTGCTTGGGTCTTCAGTAAAGTCTTCTTTGAGCACTTTCTTACCTACCCAACCAATACCCGCAACAATAGAAGTAATGATAGCTGCTTCTTCAACAGTTTTCAACAACGCGGTCGACATTATATTACAAAGCGAGAAGGAAAATCTAGGTCCCCACGGTACGTGGTGATAAATCTACTCCATTTCAGGGATCTTACTTTTTCTAACCTCCACAGGTGCGTGATACGTTGGTGGTTCTACCTTTTTCGTTGCCCGCCATTGTAAGTAAAGGCTGCCTGCTGCTATAGCGACTCCTAACGCGCCAATGACGTATCCCGGATTAATAAAGGATTCCTCTTCCTCCACCTTTTCTTCTTTCTTTGCTTTGTTCTTCCTGTTCATCTCCGCGAGCTTCTTTCCGGCAGCGACTCTGCCTGGAGATTTAGCCTTGGTGATTCGTTGCTCCTCTACTTGAGGGGTTTCCTCCGCCTTCGATTCAGCTTCACTCATTTATATCTAAGGACTTGAAGGAATTGATAAGTACTTAACTAGGTACTTGAGGCGACCTGGGTAATTCCCGCGAATGACTTGACTAAGTACTTGATAAGTCACTTGCAGGTACTTGACTAGGTACCTCAGCAAGTGCCGCCTGGAAGACCTTTTCGACTTCTCTGTCCTTCTTGAAGTCCTTCCAAGATGTTCCGAAGGAACCTAGTACCTCCTTCAAGTCGACATGCTGAGCTACGTGCAAAGCCGCAGAGGCGACTGCCATTAACTTACCGCACTTCAAAGACAACCACCCACAGGTTATCTTAAGTTCTTGGGATATGACATAGTCATCTCTTATGTCCTTCTGTAGTTGCTCCACGTCGTCTATGGGCAGTGCAAGTCCAAGCAATTTAGTGGCAAGTCGGATAGCGGAGTCTGCTACGGCGTCCGTGGTCTTACTTGCAAGGGCAGCCTCGTACCTCTTATGGAACTTCTTAACCTCCTCTTCTGACAGCTTATTAACCTGCTCATGGGTAAGTTCCTTACCTATCATTTCTTTACACTTCCCAGAAGACACAAGAATGTTAAGTTGTTCCTTGAGGTTACTTTCATCTAACTGTGTGGGGACTTCATCTATGAGCTGCTCAATGTCCATATATGTTAACGTCATACGGAAACCTCAAAGAGAAAATCATTTTGGAATGTTGGTGCGTCTTTAAATGCCGCATGTATTCGTGCAGCTGTTCCTTGCTTATCTCACCGCCGTAGTCGCTTAAAATGGTTTCCAGGTCAGACTTGCTCGGAGTATAAAATACTACGAGAGAGCCTATGTTTTCCCTAAAGGGCTTAGAGACGCTGGTAAGCTGCTGGGAAAGCAACCAAACGCTAATGTTGTCATGTCTGCCGCTAAAGGCGAGCTTCACTAATTCGGAGGTGCGCCTTTTTACGTCGTCCCCACAGGCAATGTCATCCAATATGAGGAGCGTCTGTGTATCTTTAGGGAATTGCTTGTGCCAGAACTTCAAATGGCTGGATAACTCGTTAGGATCTAAGATATCTACGAAGAAGTCGTCATCTTTCACTCCTATGCCTTCCCAGGTGCGGTTATTCACGTAGGTGGGACAAAGCAGCACTATGTAGTCAAAGCGGTATCTAAAGGATCCTAATAGCTGCTCCACGATGAACTGGGTCTTTCCGCAGCCGGTGGGTCCTACTATCAGAGCGTTACAAGGCATGTGATCTGGGTTCATATATAGATGGAACCAGTGGAAGCAGTAAGAAGGATTACCGCTGACGCAAAGGATAAAAGAGACACCATAGAAATGCAAAGGGAAGAGATAGACCGGTTAAAAGAGCGCGTACAGGAATTGTACGATGAAATGTGTGGTCTGAAGCGTGCAGAACGGTTTGGCGCGCTTTTGACAATGGCGGGCTGGGCTAAGGAGTCCATTAAGGACTTCATTCGATATCCCCCATAGATATATGGACTGCATTACGTGCGAACTACCTGCTGACTGCATCATCGTTACCCCTCCGACGCCTCGTAAGAAACACAGCTGCTGTCACTGTAATAAGGTATTCTCTGAAGAAGACTTCGTTGGACATTGGTGTCCCGCGGATACTAAAGCACAAAGGACTTTAGACGACGTTCGAGAAGAGTAAGAGGTCGCAAAGAAGATCTTACTAAGCCCCAGCAAGAGGAATTAGCATAGGTCTTTCTTTTTTTATCGTTATTTTGTTAAATGCTGCAAAGAGGTCTCAAGTAAGGGTCTATCTTTTATTGTTATTTTGTTAAATCATCACGATCGAAGAATGGTTAACATGATTATCTTTTTGCTGGTTTCAACAATGAGAAAGAATGATACCTCATCTTTTAATGGGGGCTTAACAAAATAACAATAAAAGATAGATCCTTACTTGAGACCTCTTTGCAGCATTTAACAAAATAACAATAAAAAATAAGGTGTATATAATGGAGTGCGTGCAATGTGATAGAGCTTTTAGTAGCAAGCAGCGACTGCAATACCATCTTTCCAAGAAAGTCTGTCAGAAGACCGTAAGTACCCTTTGCGGTGACTGCGGTAAGGAACTGTCCACTGTACAGGCCCTACGATATCACCGCGAGAACAGAGTCTGCCTCAAAGACCGTTGTCTCCGTTGCGATGAACCTCACTTCGAGGAGAACTGGCATAAATACCGCTGTCGTCGTTACCACCTCGAAGATGTCGTCTGTGAAACCCACGGAGACTTAGCCGAACGTTGTTGTCCCCACGAAACCTCCCGGGTGCTCACGCGACGTAAGAAGGAAATAGACCAGACCTTCGTATGCTTTGACGACGTTGAGGGCGTGAGATGGGAATACAGGGAACACTGGGACGGCATTTGCAACCGATGTGGCTGTATACGTAGCGGTCAACATATTTGGTGTTGCCTGTACGACGGATCCCAAGCCCTTAGACCATTACCTTGCTGTAAGAAAAGCATGGAAAAATGAATAATATATGATGTTACCTTACATCGCAGCGTTCGCAGGAGGAGCCTTAATTTACCATACTAATTACATGACAGAAAAAATGAGGTCCGACATAGCAGACCAATACTTAACCGCCCATGAGGATGACTAATCACATAATGGATTAGCGTCGGTGCGGCGTTCGATGTCAAACTTCCATCGACCATTCACTTTACCATAACTTCTTACGTGTGTGTATTCCTCACCTTGAAGGACATACCGCACGCAGTCAGGTGCCCATAAAGTGCACTCTTCATTGTCATGCATCAAGATTAACCTCAATCGGTTGATATCTTCAAACATGACATAATTTTTTATTTTGTAAGTTTGACCAACGGTCAGATTACGCCAGTGTGTCTGTTCAACTATCATTATATCTATGAAATATTCTTTGGTGAGTCCTTAACGCCTCCTGCGTCTTAAAAGCCTTAACACACCAAGGACAAGGTACACGAATGCCTTCCGCGTAATGGTCGATCTCCCTGCATATAAGGTCGTAATCGTTGCACACCATGGTTAGGTAACCATTTGCCTCGTATTGTGTGAGTAACGCCTCTTGTTTTGAGGATAATACGCCGTTACCCTTAGGCGTCTTCAACTCCAGGCATAACCCATTATGTTTTTTATGTGCATTAAGGACTAAGATGTCGGGTTGCCCCGCCTGATACCCTTTCTGCCAACATACTATCCTTTTGCTAGCTGAGTCCTGTAGTTCTCCAAGACCTGGTGCGAGCAGTAGGATAGGGTGGAATCGACGTATGTAGTTTACGACCTTCTTATGCAGGTCAAATTCATTTTCTATTTTGAATACCAACTTGTTAGGACTGTCAAAGCGTTTGTCCATTGCATATTTACCTGTTTTCCTGAGGGTAGGGAGAACTTCCTCTAAGACCCAATCCTGGAATGTCTCTGCCGTTGGCATCTTAGAGCTAAATATCAACTGATACAACCCAGATTCAGTTACGTACAGGGAATTAGGCTGTGAATGAGAGGGGAGGCGATTCACCTCCACTCTAAGTTCGCTAAGCTTTACCTTGTATTTATCGCAAACATGCGCCTTAATTGCATCTTTTGGACGCTCGTAACCCAACGCAGCCGCCACTTCCTTTGCTTTGAAATAAAGTTTATCGCCTTGCACTATGCATTGCAGTTTAGTTTCATTGTTTTCAAATACGCGAAGCATTATATACGTAAGGGATATTTCATTCTTTTTTTTTTTTTTTGGATGAGGGAGCGCAGCGCATCAATACGCAACGCTCTTTAGCTGATTCATTTCTACGCTCAGTTGCGCGTCTGAGACTACGAAGATATACGCGTTGATCTTAGTAGTGTCGCTGGCATGTTTGGTGCGCTTGATCTCCAACGTAATACCGTCCTGGGTATTTACCAGCCGCAATCCCTGGCCATGTAGGTCTTCGTCGTTTGTCGTGCGCATGTCGATCCACAGCGCGTACTTATCCTTAAAGAATTCCTTTGGACTAATTTGATCGCCAAACTTACGCGCGACTTCCCGGTACATGTCCTCAGGCTTTATCCCTTGTGAGTAAACCTTATTAGGTACTCCGTTAATGCTAACGCCTACGTTAGTGATGTTAGGATTAAAGAATGCCTCAGAGTCACGCAATCCTGCCGTGTATGTCTTTGCGAACAGCAACATTATCCCTGTAAGGCTGCGTCTGGGTAGGTTAATGCTTTGGTTGATGACCTCTTCGACGTTGTTCGTGAAGCTAAAGGTCTTGTACATCACGACGTGATCGTAAAGGAAAGCCTTCCCAGCGCTGTATTCCATGCCAGCGCTACGAGCCAGCTCTTCGCTGTGTACCGTCTCGTACTGCAGCTCCAAGTTCTTGATGAAATAAGGATCCACAGCTGATGAACTTACATCTTTTCCTTGCAGGACGTTCGTAGTATCTGCTAGGGTCACTTCGAACTGCAGTTCGCTTAGCTGCCTTGGGTAGTATGCACCGTGGTTCGTGATAATTTCGAAATCTAATGGAACGACATATTTAGTACCATAAGCAGTCTTTATTTCGTCTTCTCCTGAGGCGCCAGAGGTTGCGCTTCTTACTTTGCGTATGGCTGCGCTTGCTATTCCCTGCTCTATCCTTTGCGCGCGGTCAAATGCAGTCAACCATAAGTCTTTGTACGTGGTATACAAATCATACCTGTTTAAGTCCAGCAAGGATTCCCCGGCGAACTTTACGCGTATTTTGGAAACAAGGTTTCTACCTGCATTATTGACGACGTAACGCGCGTCTGCGGTATCTGGCTGTATTGCTAGGTTAAACCTTAGCGCCAGGGTACCAGGAACCAATACTAGGTTATCCGTTAGGCGGGGTACGCCTACATACAGCGTCTCACCTGGCTTAGCGCTAGAAGGCGTGAATGTAACCCGGTGAAAGGTGCGTTCTGCTTTCAGTCCGCCAACCTGCTTAGGTAATACGTTGGGGTTTAACTTTGAGCTTATCATATATAATGGAAGTAGAAGGTGATTTTGATCCCCTTACCGAAGAAGGTCAAGTCGACATTAACGACGAAGAATACGAGTCTTTACTACCTAAAACCAACGACCCCACGGAATTCCGAGGTAACATGGTGCGTCGGTTTGGAAAAAGAGTCCGCGCCGGCTGGATGGCTTTCCTAGACAAATACCGCACTAAGAACCCAGGCAAACCCATACCAGAATACATAAAGCTCGATAACATCGACTTTGGTAGTAACACGATGATGAAACCTCCTAGGAGCAAAACCGCGGAAACCAGCTTTGGTCCGGACGGCAACATCCCCGAAGCCCCCGGCGCTGCATGGCTTAGTAAGGTTCAGGAACAAATGGATGAATCCATGGAAGAAACCCCGGACGACTTTGATAGGATCAAGGAAGAATTCCCAAACTGGGAACCAAACAAAGTCCAAGTAATGTTTGACGCGGATAACGAATGGGGCAGGGAAGTCGTAGTAGCAAGGTTAAATAGGTCTAATGCTCATCCATATGTCATCAGGGACATAAATGGTAAATACTACGCAGATAAAAATATTCCTCCAACCCTTAGAAAGGCATTAGGAGAGCCCAACTTACCCGAAAGAATGAGAGAAAATAGTGAGAATATTGACGAAGCCGTCGAAAGAGTTAAGACCATAATGCAGTGGCAACGAAAAGGTCCTGAGGCGATAAGGGAAGTAGAAGAGCTAAAGCAAGCGATGGAAGAAAGGGAGGCAGATTACATGAGGCAAAACCGACTACTTCTCGATGCTCAAAAGAGAGAACTTGACGACAAGAATCAACGCATATTAGAACTTAGAGAACGAAGAGACATTTCTCTTCGCGAAAAAGACAGCGCCCAAAGGGCATTCAATCTCGCCCTGCAAGACCTAGACATAAGCAAGGAAGAAGCTAAAAACTTGCATATCACCATAGCCGGCTCTTTAGAGGAACGGCGGCAGTTGGTTGCCGAAATTAACACTAAGGAAGAACAAATCCGGCAAAGAGATCAGGCCATCGAAGACCTGGAGGGGCAAATAGAGCGGCAGCAGGAAATAATCAACGACCAGACTCGTCCCGAAGAGGAAAGGGAGGCAGCTCAAAGGGAATCAGAAACCCTTCAGGTACACCTTGCGGAATTACAGGCGCAAAAGGAAAACCTGGAAAAGGAGCTGGGGCTTACCACCAAGGAAAAGGTAAAAAGAGCCCTTTTGAAGTATGGTATTCCGCTGGCATTTGCGGTCGCTATTTCAAGCGTAGTAGGAGTTATCCTATCCGCGCTTAAGGCCACAGGCGCGGGCGTAAAGAAATTAGGCAATGGGCTGACGGACTTGGGAAAAAAGATGGCAGCCGGTCTTTCTGGGCTGCTGGGTTCGGTTGTTTCCTTGGCACTTAGGGCCGGCGGAGAACTGCTAAAGTTTGTGGGGAATAACATTTGGATCTTGGTTGTCGCTATTGGGGTGGTACTCCTGAAGAAGATGAAGGGTTAATCTTATCCTTGTATGTTATGTCGGGCTTATCGTCGTCAGCCGCACGAGGCGTCCTCGACTGGGGATAAGTAAAGATAGTATTCGCACCGCCTTGATAATACGGAACTAGCGGTATGGCGGTCATAGTGCTAATGGTCTTATGATTCCAAGTGGCATCATCGGTAGGTTGAGATGTACCGGCAGCATTTATTAGCACGATACCTCGTTTTACTGCGGTCGCACCTCCATCACTGGGACGAATTTGCAGCTTCGCATATTGGCAGCTAGCTATCATGTGAAAAGACACTGGAGTTATATCTTCTGGGCTTCTCGGATATGGTTCATATGAAAAATGGGTTGAATGCCTAGCATTATTTTTTGTCCTGTAAGGCAACAACGGATGGTTAGCCTCATCAACAAGCCTAAACCCGGCATTGCATGACCACCCCGCAGTAATGCTAATAGTGCACATGATCAATCCTAATCCCCCAACCTCCACCCACAATCCGGTGTCATGCCATTCGTCGTTTACGTAGTCCTTCTCCTCCAAATAATAAAGAAACCAATCTTCCTTTGCGTGCGGATTCATATATTACAGGGAACAAGTCCCCTTCGTTAGAAGGGGCAGCAAACATAGTTTGCTTCTAGAGACTAAGCACCGTAAGAGTGCTAATGGTTGCATGGTTATAAGCCGTATCTCTTTGATTTTCTATGCTGTTTATGCAAACACTCCCGGTGTCATCTACACGCATCTGCAGCTTTACCTTCCCATGGCAATCGGCGACCATGTGGAAAGTCCAAACGGAAAGATTCTCGGCGCTGCCGGGGTTTGGCTCTACGGAGAAATGCGCAGGCTCTCTGTTGTTCGTCTTCGCGCGCATAGGCTGCAGTACGCCATTCTCATCCAGGAACCTAAAGCCCACGTTGGCATGACTACTCGTACCAATGCAAATACTGCAAAGGATCAATTTCTTTCCTGAGTAATTCAAATTCACGGACATGCCCGTGACATCAACCCAAGACGCCTGGGTGTATTTTTTCTCGCCTGTGTAAGTCGTATAAACGCAATCTACTCCAGCTACGTAGGGGTTGTTCATCGCCATATATAATAGCTCAGACCAATGCTTGCAGCTGCTAAGCCGGCTTTTAATAAGTTATGGTCATATTCCTCGGGTATCGTAGGCAGGACCTTCTTTTGGGGCTTCTTAACTACGGGTAGCTTCGTTTCGTGTGACTTTTTTGGCTTCTCTACGAAGTGAGGAATGTTCCTAAGAGTGTCAGAGTTCACGTCATTCGCCCCAAACTTCATATCCTTAGTAGCTCGCTGCAGTTTGTTGTTGTATCCTACTACAGAACCAGTATTTATAGATAAATTACTAGGCATTAACCAACAACCCGGGGCTACTGCATAGTCCAACCTCGCCTTAGAATTTTGTATGGCTAGTTGGTAACGCTGTACGCCCTTGCTAATGTCGCCCTCCAAGATTGAACTTTCGAATAAGATCAAGGCTTCGGCTCGCGTTTCTTCTGCGGCGCCAGTATTTCCGATTATGCTGGATCAGGGTGTTTACCTGAGCTCCAAGGATGGAATACACGTAAGCTTCTATGCTGCGGTTTAAACGGGCAAGGCCGGCTTTGGTTAGTCCTTTACCTTCTGGGGGTATGAAATTAAGATATTGCTTTGTTTGCTCGTCGTTGGTAATTTTGATAATCAGTGGATTAGCCCCTGCATACTTACCGCCCTCGTCTTTGAACAGAGGTCCGTCTCTGACTTCCTTAGTGGTCTTAGCGTTTGGTTCAAAGAAGGTGCTACTGTCGTGAGTTTCTTTGTGATACCCAGTGTTCCATCGTAGATTCAACGCATGAACTTCCTTATCACTTAGCTCGTGTCCACCAATCCCCCAATAAGCCCAAATATGCCCCAGACCATTGTTAGCGCCGGCAGTGCATCGGAAATCCTTCCCTACAACGTCAAACTCCTTACAAAGTCTGTCATAAGCCGGCACGCTGTATTTATTATCTCTTGGATAAAACGTGGCATCTCCCGGCAGCGCAATAACACCCATTTCATGCAGTATTCTTCTAACCGTGAAGTGAAAATGAAACATAAATATTGAATTCTTCATCAAGCTTGCGCTTACACCACAGCCGCTAGTGGCACACCAAACTGCAAAGTTTAGTTGCTGCGGCCAATAACGCATGTTAGGACCACTTAACCATTCATGAGATTCCTTAGCGGTGGTATGAATAATGGGTACGTCTTTGAAGATATCCCGCACCTTTAACGGAAAGGAATGCTTGTTAGAAATCCGCATGTTCAGCGTTAGGTCCAAGCTTGGGTGTTTATCAAATGAAACTGCGGGTATCGGATAAGTACTGGTACCAAGCAATAATTCCTTTGACCAACTGGGTTCAACATGCGTTGGCGCTGGCGTTGGCTTATGCATTGGCGAATGCTTCAGTTGATCGTCTATTTGATTAACCAGCGTAGGCTTCAAATCCTCGTTGCTGTACATCCTAGAGCCGTTATAGTAAATACCATCGGGTCTTCTTTCGAACTTACTGGGGTCTGCATGTGGAAACATCTTCCTAAATGCTCTCCAATTCCAGTAATCCCGGTTGTCGTGATGTGGCTGCTCCTCAATATCATTCCCAAAAGCGTCGTACATTAGTATATATAATGGATGTTATACCATCAGCGCCTCCACTTTATCCTGAACTTCCTAAGGAACCTAACGAATTAAACGCTGAAAACTTTCGTCTGAATAAAGCGAACTTAATCCTGGCTTACTTGGAAGGGCAGACAAAACACTATGAAAAAGTTAGAAAAAAGTACGTCAGAGCCCGGAGTACGCTACATAAGATTTCGATAACTTCAGGGTCCATATCTGTTGTGTTAACGGGCTCCGGCGTTGCTACTTCGCTTACTGGACCCGGAATAGTCGTTGGCGTTCCTTTGGCCAGCGTTGGGGCAGCCTGTGGTATTATTTCGGCTGTTGCTACGGGCATTATGAAACAGTTGTCAAGCAAAATATCAAAACACGACACGACAATAGCTCTGTCAAGGGCTAAAGTAAATACGATCACTGACCTTGTCTCAAAGGCTTTG
The DNA here is from genome assembly GCF_029948245.1 of Actinia tenebrosa. NCBI lineage: Eukaryota > Metazoa > Cnidaria > Anthozoa > Actiniaria > Actiniidae > Actinia > Actinia tenebrosa. The sequence goes on along the minus strand of NW_028292571.1, from coordinate 8,228,640 downwards.
CGTGACAGAAAGATAGACGACGTAGAATTCTCGCTTATCTTAGCCGAAGAGGAAAAGTACGAGAAATTAAAGACGGACATAAGGAATAAAAAAACAGTCGTAAGAGATCTTTCCGAGGAATCTCGCAAAAAGATCTATCAAGAAGCGAAAGAAGAGCTTCAAAGAAAGCTTGCTCAGTAAACATCTGCTTCGAAAAGAGCGTGACGGGATTCTATTTACATATCGAACGTCAGTCTAGAAATTATGCAGATTAAATATAATAATTTTCACATACATAAGCGTCCAGATGTGTCTGGCGTTCGCTCGTGATCGTGGGACTTTGGAGCTGGGGAGGCCTAAAGTCCCGAGTTCGAGCCTCGCTGTAGACGCATTTGGACCGGTTGCTGTGAGTGAAAAAAAAAAGCCTCCCCACACTCACAGCAACCGTGGGGGGAGGGGTAGAAAGTGCGATTCAACCCCGCGATGGGGGGTTTCGTGAGGAAAAGTTGGAAAAGTCAGGGGGTGTCTCGGGACGCTGTCCGGAGTTCACCCTCTGGTGGGTCGTAAGAAAGATATATGTGTACGTACTAGAGGGCCTCTGGCGCGGGATGAAATAAGCCCCGTAAGCCCAAAATGCAAAAAACCCCACTGGGGATAGCTTGGTGTTCTGCGCGATGCATTCCCCAGTGGGGTTTCTGGCAAAATAAACGCCAGTTTTGCATTTTTATTTTCTCGGAATCCATCCTAACAGGGGGTGGTTGGGGTCTATTTTGTAAAATATTTCGTAAATTACATCAGGATAATAAGGAATATCCTTATTCAGCCGACAAAACATCCACTCGGCTTTTGTCATATCAGAAACCTCGGGAATAGACTTACCGGTAATTTCAGACAAAAGATAGGGAATAGCTTTGTAATATTTCCCTAGCTTTAATTTTTTCAACGTTTTCCGTAGACTTTGTGGGGTTGGCTCTTCTAAATGGTCTATGATTTTCTTCCTTACTTCGTCGCTTAAATATATCGGATGTAAACCTTGGATATGACTCATCCAGTCTCGGAAGTATTTTATTCTTTTGTATGGGGTCTTCTTACGACCTCCATTGGCGTAATATTGCTCTTTGGTAGCATTTGGTACGGCATTACGAATATTCTTACCACATTCGTAACACTGTGCTGACGTGTCGTCTTCTATTTGCATTTTCTTGTCACAACAAATATACTTATTTGGTTTAGTAGGTACAAACTTGGGTTTCAAGCACTTTACACAGAAATCATAAACAAACTCTTTACAATCTTCGCACTCCATATATAGACTAACATATTTGCGCTGTTGCCCCCAACCACACTTGGAGTGGGTTGTTTCCGTAGGTGGATTTTTGCCGCGGGTCTTACCCCGTGTTGAGATTGCGCTGGAACCCCCATTCCCTATACTACTATAATAACTATTCGCTTTTATATTTATTACTTATATTTATTTCTTAGCAATATGCGTATATACTGGGGTTGGTTGAGGGTTGTTTTTGGGATAATATTAAATCTCCTAGCTATTTTATAAGTATTATATTATTATCTTAGCTTTTATATTGTATTTCATATCTTTAGGAAGGCACTTTGTAAACCAGTCCATGAATGAAAGATTAGCCATTAGATTACTCATTAAATAAAGATTTTATTATCATTATTATTATTATTATTATTGTTATTATCATCATCATCATCATCATTATTATTATTATTATTATCATTATTATTATCATTATTATTATTATTATTATTATTATTATTATTATTATTATTATTATTTGCGTTACCAGACATGTGGTATTTCAGTTTCGAACTCAGATCATATCATTTTCAATGTTTTTCCTGTTTGGAGTATATCGTCTGTAAATAACGAATATCATAATATTGCATTTGTTTTCCTTATTACACGACTTGATCATTAATTAAAAACCTGGTCCGCTCTATTCTAAACAAAATGAAATATTCATATAACACAATAATATTTAACCAAAAAAGCCTCAGCTGTATTCTAAAAAGGGTTAAATAAGCGAGATAAATGAGATTAGATTGTTTTTCTTCATAAAGTTTTGACTCTTTAACTACTTGAATGATAGTCCTGTATAACTAAACAGTTTTTTATCTAATCAGTTCCTCATTATAGGTGTACGGATATAATACTTTTTTGACTTTTTAATAATATATATTTAGAGATACTGATAAAACAAAGCGATGGGCACAGTGATTACAAACCACACGAATAAAGAACTATCGATCTTTGATGGGTCCATATTTGGGAGATTTCCGATACACATATCGCTATGACAACAGGTGACATGACAGCTGTCCAGTGGGAACGCGGATGCTTTACTAATCATCTCACAAAATTTTGGACATTTCGAAGTAAAAGTGCAGCTTTCCTCGATGGCAAAGACTGTCATATTTTTTGCAAAAGTCGTTGCGTAAGTTACCCTGTAGCAAGTGTCGGCGTTTATCTTACTGCAGTCCACCAATGACAGGTTTGATTTGTCGCATGAAGATTGCGTGACAGAAGTCCCGTATGAGAAACAGGCTTTGCACTTGATTGACTTCCCTATTGAATGTAGGAAAAAAACCCAAATATCTTCATTAATAAATTTTGATCATAGATATAGTTTTTCTATATATTATTATTTATTTTTAGTAAAAATACGCAGATGATAATAGAAAATCTCTCGCGCTGATTGGTCAAGAAACTCCCACTATCACACGATAATCACCTCGAGCGATAATCCAAAATGGCGGCAAGCCGCTTCGTTGCTGTTAAGGGGGAAAATGCCTTTTATCTTCTTTTTTTTTCTTCCTTCTTTGAAAGAATCACCTGTGTATTTATGCTAAAACAATTATTTGCCTCAGGCTCAGTGATTATTGGGCAATATTTACCTCGCAGCTCAAAGACTCGGTAAATATTCCCCGATAATAACTTCGCCTTCGGCGAATAATTGTTAAATATTATTTATTTATATAAAACAACATCCATTCATCCATCGATCTACCCACCTCTAATGCAAAAAATTAAAAAAGCGTCCGGCAAAACCACACTGTATTCTCAGAAGTAAAACATGAAATTAACACAACACAGGTACCCCACAATTCCTTGCGATGTATGAATTAGCACTTCTCCTTCCTATGTACATATTCCTCTGAAATCATTTTTCAAATGTTGGTTATCTGAGCGACACGAGTGAAAAACGTCTGCGCATGCTGTAGTTATTTATTATGGAAATTAGTAAAGCTATTTGTAAAATATGTAAATATGTAAATCTTCACCTGTATTTGCATATTAACAGCATAGCACGTAAATTGGGGGAAATGAGCGCCCGGATTTGTTATAGCCTGCGTGAAGACCGAATTTAACTTTCGCTAAGACGGCCTGCGAATACTCCTTTTTACAGTTCCATTCAGTAACCACGAATAATAGTTCCTCGATGCTGGAGTTTCTGCGCATAGCAAAACTACAGTTAATCATGAAGGGTAACTCCAGCCTCGGCTAGGAACTATTATTCGTGGACACTGAATGGAACTGTAAAAAGGAGTATTATTGCAGGATATAAAGTTCGTGTTTTGACCCCAAGCCGATTTGCATGATTATATATGTAACAGTCTATGTTTGGCTGCTTTGCCAGCTCATCCTTACATGCGTTCTGATTGGCTCGCACCAGTATTACTCGTCATGAGAAACCTTTCTTAAAATTTCTTAACTATGAGGGTCACGGCGACCAGTGAAAATCTTTGACTCCAAGTCTTGCGGAAGCTTTCTAGTTGCATCTTTAGAAGGCTATTGTACATCACTGTAAGATTAGTTTTATTTTCAAGCGGTACATATTGATTTTTGCAGTCGAGGGTACTTATGGTGTATATGATTGACGAGAATGGCAATAAGCCTGAAGCGAGATGACGTTTTACCCCCGTCTCTAGACCATAATCCTTTTCACACTGCTTTTGTCCTTTAATTATGACTATTGTTCCTGTATTCTCTAAGGAATCAAAATTTTTAATTTGAAAGAATTTAAAAACTATTATGGTATAGAGTCGGGGGTAAAACGTCATCTCGCTTCAGACTTATTGAGGAATCCGAGTTCAAATTCTATTTATCTCTGCAAGCAACACACAACGAAAAACGAGCGTGCGGGTGCGCATGCGCGCTTTATTCACGTGTAGATGAATATAACAAAATAAGAGGTAAAATGTGATCAATGAGCGCGCCGGATTTATCATATTCACTTGCGTAAAATTACTAACTAACATACAGATATTTCACTGTACAATATCAAGTTTAGTATTTACCTTGGATGTCTTTCATTTAAATCCATATTTTGGAGATTTCAAATTTTTTATTCAACACGAAAGAGCACTATAAAACAGACATGACAATATTGAGCAAAACATAAACTTACTCAATTGTACTTTTTGTACGTAACGAAGTTTCGTTATGAAACGTGCGTCCTTTTACGAGCCGTACTTTTACCGCAATGAAACAAAACAAAAATACATTTTTAGTAGCACCAGAAAGAAAATTAGCTGGAAATGATTAACTTACTAAACAAGTAAAATGGACTACTTCGAAGGCGGCCAACTTGCCAGGGGACAAAACAACGATAACGGAAAATGCATAGAGTTTCTTTTGTGTTTGCCTACTTTTATAAATACATGATAAGATGTTAATATAATATCAGATGTCGTCATTACTGTAACAAAACTTAATTTGGCCCCTGAACTAACGCCCCATATTTTCTTGCAATTCAAGATTGGATGGATGGATGGATGGATAGATGGATGGATGGATGGATGGATGGATGGATGGATGGATGGATGGATGGATGGATGGATGGATGGATGGATGGATGGATGGATGGATGCATGCATGCATGCATGCATGCATGCATGCATGGAAAGAGAGTTCTATTCTTCTTACCTTGATGACACAAAAGATGGATTAAGAGGGCAATCAAGAGTGGCGAGCAACGACGAGACATTTTCATCGATCTGGATTGATTCTTGTGAACTGAAATGTTATCACACAATGACAAGTTCAAACTGACAATAATTAGAGTGTCACGCGTAACTCAACATTGTTTGATTAGTGGGAAAATCACCCTTCCTATCCAAGAAAGCAGGGTCTGCAACTATTTTACTATTCAACAGTGCTTTTATGGCTTTGAGATGTTAAGAACCCCAATAAAACACAAAGCAACATGTTATTGATCTAGCTTCTCAATCTCATTTTAATTTGTAACACATTTTTTGTTTGTAGTCTTCATTTCAGTATTATTCATATCGTATAAAAGTCGCTTAAAAATTGAGCATAAAATTTTTAAAGTGCTAGTCTTACGAAAATATTAATGACGCAAAAAATCCCCTATTTTCTATATGCTAAAATAGGTTATAATGTTCACCAATAAACAAAAATTGGTTCGAAAAAGAAACTGAATTCTACTTCTGAAAATTGTTAAAATCTCGTCAGCCATTTCTATGAGCATCAATTTTGTGGTTGCATTTTAATCTATGTGTGACGTCATATGCGCAACTGCCATCCTTTTTATCCACACTGACTCTACAGCATTCTCTGTAAAAAGGCATGACTTGGTTTAAGGCTTGATTTTAAATCAAAAATAGTCGAAATTTGGTTGCAATTACACATTGTGAAAATTTCAATTTTGAAGGGTGGCGCGTATGACGTCACTTCCTTCGAATCACTAAAAGTTGCCAGGAACGCAATCGCTTAATGACGGAATCAAACGGCCTAAATTTACTGGCTAAATACAACATCTTCCCAGTCTCGTATCGAAAAAGAATTTGGACAATAAGCTATATTACATATCTAGTTTTATATGGTAAATTTCCAGGGACGGTGCCATTTTCGTAAGACTAGCGCTTTAAAACTTCGTTCTCGCTCAAAGAATTGAGTCGTAGCGTAATGGTAAAGAAGGTGAGAAAATGCTATAGTCGGTGAGGGTCCCTTGTCCTGGGGGGATGGGGTTTGGCTTGGAGGGTTGCGAAAACTAAACATTCTCATTTACCCTTTTTCTTTCTATAGTTGTTTTTTTTTTTTTTTTTCATATTCACTATATTAGATATATGAAACGTCGCGAGTCTCTATATATGGCTGTGACTAGTCAATTGCCAGTGAATAAATTCACTTTTTTGAATTCTGAGAAATACGCTAACAGTTGACAGAAAGAAAATAAATAATTGTCTTTACAATCGGCGTGCGTGTGAACTTTAAGCTTTGAACTTTTTTTTGTGTACACTCTGTCATGACTTCAAGGTGAAGCGTAAAGTCATTGTGATTTATGTGCAGACTATATATATAATTGCTAATTTGGCTTAAAGCTTAAAAAATGCATGTACATATGAGAAAATTTATAAGTTTGTTGATTCTGTATGTTTGGATTTTTCAGGTTAGGGTGGACAAATGTCAAATTTGTTAAGAAACGCACTCATTGGCTAGAATTTGACAGAAAGTGACAGCAGTTGACGGTTTGACACTTGAAGGGATTGCCGCAAGTCATTTCAAGTCGCTCGGTAGTCTGACGTTTGCCATGTGCGCCCCATGTAAGGGAATCCGGAATCCGGAATCCACAAAATTTTAGGCTTCGTAATCCGGAATCCAGGCCTTGGAATCCGGAATCCCGTTCATAATGGAATCCGGAATAATAACAACAATAATAATAATAATAATAATAATAATAATAATAATAATATTTATTTATAAAGCGCAAATACAAATCTGTTCTAAGCGCTAGTAAACAAACGACAAAGACAACGACAAAATAAAAATTATTTACAAAGAATATGCTAATTTGAAGAGATAAGTTTTAAGTTCAGTTTTGAATAAGGCCAGACTTGATGCATTTCGGAGAGATATTGGAAGTGAGTTCCAGAGTTCAGGAGCAGCTACAGAGAAGGAGCGATGACCATAAGATTTAAGATTATAAGACTGTGCTGCTAGAAGAACTTTGAAATTCAAAGTATAAACGTGTGTTTTCTTGTTCAAACTTCATTGACTTTAGTGACAAAGCCAAGATCCGCCTTTATTGGTGTCAAATGGTTCGGAGGAACTACAGATAATCCGAATGGAGAAGTTGTTATCAAAACAGTCAGTTTCCCTTTGGCCATGCATGCTTTGGTGAACAGGTTTGTTTATGAAATAGCTTTCGGATTTCATCTATATCAAAAAGTGATGATTTTAGGCATGTTTTGGCCCTTTTAAAAGTTAAATGAGCAATGTAATTACTTAGCAATTCAAATTTAGTTAATTTTGAATCATTTTTTTCTTCTAAGTTTTGTAATTGAATGAATCAATTTGGAAATAAAACTATTTTGAGTCACTTCGTTGTGTCGTCTCCGTATTCAATGGAGAGTTGTCGAAGTGATACTTTTCTCAAATTCTGTCAAGGAATGGGGTACGAAATTGAGCATTTCTTTCCATATAAAAGCATTGGAATGACATGGTTTTTGAATGTTTTGCTCCAGCAGGTTCCGTTTTAGTTCATGATATTTGAAGACTCCCTTTATATTTTCATAGAAGCGAGGAGCCTGGTCATGGCGGACGAGCGTTTGTTCTGAATGAAAACGGAAATGATTTTCTGTCGATTGTTAAAAGTGCAACATTTCAGCGACGTTTCAGCGCGATTTGAGGCCGTTTAGTGGGTTCTTTCAAAATCCGCTCTTCTCTACCTAAATAATGGGAAGGCTGGAGACTTAGCACCCGATATCGACTACATCACGCTAGAAAATCCAAAAAAAATCTCTCTCTCTCCCCTTGAACCGCAATAAAAATGCAACATGTCAAAGGAACGATAATTTCTCTATGATATCATGTATTCTGAATGCCACCACACCAAATATTTCCAGAAAAATCCTGGCTTGAAGTCGAATATTTGATTTCTTCTACAGCGTGTGATCGATGGTGTTCAGACGGCCGTTGTAAAGCGTGAGCGGGTCACGTTTCATACTGCATTGTGATACCGGGCTGAAATTAGCAGCCAACTCGGCAGCCAACTCAATATTTCGAAATATTGCCTCGAATGCTATAAATTATGAATGGTATATCCAAAGAAAAGCTTTTTATAAAAATTTTAAAAGTCACAACTATCAAAATAATATTAATATCTTTAATATATTACTTATTAAGTTTTAAACCTGGGTCTTTCTCTGTCACACACTGAATAATTTATTAATGAAAGAACCTCTCAACTAACAATGTCCAATACGGAAATCTCTAACGAAGTTAATTATTAACATTTGCAATTACAACTGTGACATTTATAAACAAACAAAATTACGAAACTCAAAGAACTCGTAATAATCGAGCTTTGTAGATGGAGTAGCAGACACCTTTACTGTGACTATCAAGCCTTGTAGATGGAGTAGTAACCATGGTTACTGTGACAATCGAGCTTTGTAGATGGACTAGCAGACACCTTTACTGTGACAATCGAGCTTTGTAGATGGAGTAGTAACCATGGTTACTGTGTCTATCGAGCCTTGTAGATGGACTAGTAGCTATCGTTACTATGACAATCGAGCTTTGTAGATAGACTAGCAGACACCTTTACTGTGACTATCGAGCCTTGTAGATGGAGTAGTAACCATGGTTACTGTGACTATCGAGCTTTAATAGATGGAGTAGCAGCCATGTTAACAGTGACAATCGAGCTTTGTAGATGGACTAGCAGCCATGTTAACAGTGACAATCGAGCTTTGTAGATGGAGTAGTAACCATGGTTACTGTGACTATCGAGCTTTGTAGATGGAGTAGTAAACATGGTTACTGTGACAATCGAGCTTTGTAGATGTACTAGCAGCCATTTTAACTGTGACTATCGAGCTTTGTAGATGGACAAACGGCCATCGTTACTGTGACAATCGAGCTTTGTAGATGGACTAGCAGCCCTTTTAACTGTGACTATCGAGCTTTGTAGATGGACAAACGGCCATCGTTACTGTGACAATCGAGCTTTGTAGATGGACTAGCAGCCATGGTAACAGTGACAATCGAGCTTTGTAGATGGACTAGCAGACACCTTTACTGTGACTATCAAGCCTTGTAGATGGAGTAGTAATCATGGTAACAGTGACAATCGAGCTTTGTAGATGGACTAGCAGACACCTTTACTGTGACTATCAAGCCTTGTAGATGGAGTAGTAATCATGGTTACTGTGACTATCGAGCTTTGTAGATGGAGTAGTAACCATGGTTACTGTGACAATCGAGCTTTGTAGATGTACTAGCAGCCATTTTAACTGTGACTATCGAGCTTTGTAGATGGACAAACGGCCATCGTTACTGTGACTATCGAGCTTTGTAGATGGACAAACGGCCATCGTTAATGTGATAATCGAGCTTTGTAGATGGACTAGCAGCCATGGTAACAGTGACAATCGAGCTTTGTAGATGGACTAGCAGACACCTTTACTGTGACTATCAAGCCTTGTAGATGGAGTAGTAACCATGGTTACTGTGACTATCGAGCTTTAATTTGTAGATGGACAAACGGCTATAGTTACTGTGACAATCGAGCTTTGTAGATGGACTAGCAGACACCTTTACTGTGACTATCAAGCCTTGTAGATGGAGTAGTAACCATGGTTACTGTGACTATCGAGCTTTGTAGATGGAGTAGTAACCATGGTTACTGTGACAATCGAGCTTTGTAGATGTACTAGCAGCCATTTTAACTGTGACTATCGAGCTTTGTAGATGGACAAACGGCCATCGTTACTGTGACTATCGAGCTTTGTAGATGGACAAACGGCCATCGTTAATGTGATAATCGAGCTTTGTAGATGGACTAGCAGACACCTTTACTGTGATAATCGAGCTTTGTAGATGGACTAGCAGACACCTTTACTGTGATAATCGAGCTTTGTAGATGGACAAACGGCCATCGTTACTGTGATAATCGAGCTTTGTAGATGGACTAGCAGCCATGTTAACAGTGACAATCGAGCTTTGTCTGACCTCTAGCTCAGCTGGTAGAGCATCGGTAGTACAATTCCGAAGGTCGTGGGTTCGATTCACAGCGAAGGTCGGAAATTAATTTATCCGAATTTAATTCCAAGGGTTTTCGCCCGGAATAACCTCGTTCGCAAGCACTATAACTTGTCTATATTTCTATATCTTCATGTATTTCATTAGTGCCATGCGGTCCACATATTCTCATCTTTGTAATATATAAAGTAGTATGATTGAAACACTGCGGGAAACTGCAGTGTAAGGTCTAGGTGTAGCCTAGTATTCAATTTTTATTCTCGAGTGCTCTATAACTTCCAAAGTGTTTATATCACATTATATAGACACAAGCGGAATTCATTTTAAAATATATTGCTTTTATAAAAATAAACAAAACATTTGGGCTGAACATGTTTACTGTCTTCTAGTGTTACCTTGGTTTTTAAGCGCTTCCACCTAATCAGAGCGCCAGAGTTTCGAAATAGTTAGAAACATGACTCCCTACCTTTTAGGATCAATTGTTTAGTTTATATCATGGAAAAAAAAAAAAAAAAAAAAAAGAAAAAAACGAAGAAAGATGTTGTCTAGTCACAGACAAAACGCTATCAGCACAATCACGTTTTATCGTATATGGTCGTAAGTGCCTTTTAGGGGTTGAAATCAACATGGCTTTAACAGGTACATTAATTTTTTGCGTACCTTAGAGAGATCATTTTCAAAAGTGACCGAGATATATCGAGGTGCCCACAGGGCTAGAGGTAACTAGTGTTATTTAGAGTCCATATAGCTTTAACATTATTTTGTTAAAATTAATTAAACATTATCAATTGAGGATCACAAATGTATTAGTTTCGTAGTTATTTTGTGTAGCTCTAAGCGTTAAATGAAGTCATCTATGTATCTACCCTGTAATTGTCACATTCTAAAGCCATTTTCGTCTTCTTCTAAATACAAAAAAGGGTTTGAGGGTTCTTAATTAAAAGTTTTGATACTTTAATAGCTACCGCATTCAATGCAACTTATTTTTATGAAAAACAATAATAATGATTAAAATAAGTGTGAATAAGAAGCTGGAAAAAAGGATATTTTTAAAAAATGCAAAAACTAATAAAACCAACCTCACCTAAAAAGGTTCAAATTTACACACTTTTGTGTATACTTTTCAGTCGAAGGACAACGCTCCAGTTTTCATCAAAAGCATAGATTTTTAGGAAAACGTTTTCCAATTAAATTCAATACTAATTCAGAAAAGATAAGGATATAAATTAAACGAAAACAATACATTCACTATCAATGAATATGTTACGTTAGTCTATACTAATCCAAAAAGAAAAAAAAAGGATTTGAAAGAAGATTTGAATTACCTTTTTGAATTTTTGGTCGATTTTTAAGTTACCAAATGACTGCGATGCGATCAAATTATTCGTGGATTGTTGTTCACGATAACTGAGGCTTCTCGTCCCAGAAAAAGATAGATTGAATTTTGTCATTTGGTTGTCAAGGAAGTATTTTTAATGCTTAGCTTCATCCGTTGAACTAACATTTACGTCATATTCTGAACAGGTTTTTAATAAGATAAGATATGGCATTTGTTAGAGTGAAGACAAATATTTTATTAAGAACTACTAAAGAAAAACATTTTTTTCAAATTTCTTTGTGCTATTGAGCAAGGTTGCATATCAACATTATCTTGATGGTACCTGCTCTGAAATAAAAATGATCTTTTGTTCCTTTCTGTCATTCATTGCAGAAGGGAGAGTTTTGTTTCCACGCGTGACGTCACATAGCAACGATGGAGTGATTCGATTGGGAATCTTGTTCTTGTTGATATAACTTGAAAACGCAATAGCAGAAATTGATCCCAAGAAAGACCAAGTTGCAAATAGAAACGCTTTTAAATGTTAAATGATCCGCCCTCTATGTAGTTATTTTATAGCCTTATGCGATCTACTATTTTTTTAGTCGCGTAGATAGGAAGTAATCCTGGGTCGCGAGTCTGAATTTTGTCTTTTATTTAAGCAATATTTTTCGATAGAAAGGGAGAGAATTGTTAATTCAAGCATATAAACTCTAGGAGGTTTGATTTAATGATAATATGCCGACTTTTAGAATCTGTCAGTTTTAATGTTTCTTTGTTTTCTCAAACTTCAAATGAATTCTTCCTCCATATTGAATCAGAGTTATGCTCTATAACTTCTCAATAAATGGTAAATAAAATGTTCTCTAAAGGTAGAATAATATTCACTTTTCATAGTCTTTGCCATGCGTTTAATTCTGACCAATATAATAAATTCACAGCTGCCGGGATTTCTTCACTTGTTTGAGTTCATTCTTGGTTCCGTAAATGTTTTTCTTTTCTTTTTGGTAAAGTGACATTGTTTTCTAGTTCAGAAATAAACTTTGTACTACATTTTCCTACTATACACATGAATATATATGAAATATGGAGTAAGCCGAAAAAAATGTCTGCTGATACACCCATCCACATCATGCCTAGGGTTGGGCGGACGAAAAAGAGAACGGTTTACCTAGCATGCTTTGCTCAACTCGACCAACCATGCTATCACACTGAGGAGTCACGTGATCTACTCACTTTTGCTTTGCTGTCATGCAGAAAAATCGACGCTATAATGAAAATTATAAAGGGAAACCGTAGGCCTCTTCTACTGTATGGTCCACAAAAAGGATAGATTAGACTGAATTTGCTGGTAGTACATGTTTTAAACTTGTGACAGTTATCATCCGTCAGACCTTTTTGTAGAAAGAAGCAGACATTGCATTATTTTCGAACATGACAATCTCGATTTTCCGAGGAGAGAGAATAGCTAGTGATTGGAGTTTTATCTAGCAGCTGTTTCGAGGTAATATACGAAACCCGTTCTATAAAGTTTGTTGTCGTTTATCTACATATTAGGAAAATGTATATTCTACTTTCTTCGTTCGAGTATTTTCTTCGATTGTTTACCCTTGGTATTTGAGTTTGAAGAAATTTTTTTAGAAAATTCCACTGTGGAATGGGCATTCTCTTAATAACATATAGAACAAACCGGCGATCGAGCATGTTCGATTAGTTGAGTTGGGTGTCTGACTACGCTGGGATATTTTATATCATAGACATAGACATAAGAGCAATTAATGGTAGTTCAAAAGAGTTCCAGTTTCACTGATTTTCAGGAAAACACATAAGCCCTTCAGTGATGACTAATATATTCATTGGTTTCTTCTTCACTTCCCAGGCGTGTCAAACCACGTCATATACTCCCTAGTGATTTCCTCCTTTTCTCCTTGGGCATGTTAAGGCCGGTTTAGACGATACGATTTTCGCCTACAACTATCGTATAGAACACGCTCGCGCCATCCTACAACTCGAGTCGTAGCGTGTAAATCAAGCCTATAACTCGCCTACGACAAACGCGAGCGTGTTGTATACGATAGTTGTAGGCGAAAATCGTACCGTCTAAACCGGCCTTTAAGGTACATGAATATGGATAAAACTCAAACAAAGAATCTTATAATTCTCAAGCGAATACTACTGCGCGCACACTAGTCAATCTTCCCCTCCCCCGTTGATATCATCTAGCTGACTCAGTTATCCTCCTTCAGCAAAATTAAACAAATCAAACACAAAACAATATGAGGGAACTACAGGAATGCTCGCAGTCTATCAAGAGAATGAAACGTGATCTCACTTCAAAAGTAAAGACTTTTGCATTGGGACAGTAATTTTCACAGTGAAGAGCCGATCCCGAAGTAAGGCATTAAGACCTCGTCCTGTTAACGGGCTTACATTAATAATGTTGATTAGCTTTGTTTAAAAAAATGCACGTATCTGTACACGGGATAGGCGTGTGTGACTGTTTATTTTTGGGCGATGATAAACAAGACAAGGCCGTCTCATCCCACACAGGAAGTGAGGTCAATAATCGCAATGAAAGTATTCAGCTACAATTACAATTTATAGCACTATTTTGTGGTTCGTCCTAAGTCATTTCTTCATTCGACATTACATCAAGAAGTCGAGAGTTCTTGAAGGCTGTATATTACTTCCAAGGAAATTTAATTCTCAATTTTGTTTAATACTTTGGATTCAAGATGCTTTCCGTGATCAAAATGTGTATGTTCCTCTGCTGTCTAATATTCATTCCAGAAGGTAAGACTAACGATTACCAAACACTATATCTATTACTATAGCACGGATTACAGAAATGCTGTAATATTTAGTATCTATACCTTATTTACACTCGTCTTAAATAAGCCGTGTCGGCCTTGTGAGTGTTTCTTTGCATGATGATTTTCTTTGTTGTTGTTGTTGATCACGATTCTCAATCAGTCTTGTTACATAAGGCAACGTTAGGTAATATCTAGGTTTTAATAATTATTCACTATTGGGAAAAAGAACCGTGCGTTGAACGATCAGCATAACCGTTAAAACCCTACCAGTGTTGCAATAGAGAAACATGTTTTGCTGTACACAATTTTGCTCGCCAACATTTAAATAATTGCTTATACCAGTGAATTTTCTTTATGTTTAAAAACAGTGTTAGTCCATTCATTTTAATACTAGTTAGAGTTTGCTTCAGAGCATTGTATGGAGTTTATTGTCATCTATCCAAATATCGGAACATTACTATAGATCTTGAAGATGAATAATGATTCAGTTCCTGTGACAGCATTTCCTTTGACATTTGTCAATATCTCGCTGCTATAGAGTGCATCTTTAAATTTAAACGTGAATGATTTCCTCACTAGCCATAGGAAGAAGACAAGCCTACTAGCGCTTCATCACTATTTATTAGTGTCGTCCGCAGCAGTCGTTAGTTTCTTTTTTTGATATCCACGTAACGTTGCCGTGACAGACCCTAAGAACGTCTGCGTAGGAGATACCAGCAAGAGCAAGCACCTCAACTACACAAAAATATCGCACAGGCTGTCCTTTCATTAAAGAAAAATTAAGCAAACACACAAAATGAAAGCATGGATTGTTACCAGAAAAAAATTTTTATCATAAATTCCTGTAACCCTTCCCCCAAATATTTAATGGTCCATAATCTTAAATTGTTCTACTCCTATTACTAAAAGTGTTATGTTAAAACCGCGTTGAAAGACGTGCCTCGGATTTATTTCGTGACATGACCTCACTAGTGCGAGGAATATAATTTAGTTCACGTACAACACTTATCTTTTATTTTTTATCTTATGAGAGTGTCTTACTTAACCTTTGTTAATGTGTAATAGTCGACGTGACAACAAATAAGATCTAATTTTCCTCTTTTAGAGGTGGTACTCACTAACTATTTTACGCGGGGAAAAGTAAGACTACTTTAAAGCTATCGTAATGAGGAGATGCCTAGCTAGAAAAAGAAGACAAGGAAAAAAGGAGCGAGAGAGAAATAAAAAAGATCGGAGTCGGAAGTAGAGTACCTTTTGATAAAGTGAAAACCTCATTCTCGGAATCGAAATCGAAGGGGGTCAAAACCGTATAATCTGTGTTTACGAAGAGCTTGGCTCGTGCTTTAATATAGGAAGAGTAGTTTCCACTTGCAATCAGATCAGTCGTGCTTGAACAATTTGCGACTGACACGCGTACAAGTGAAAACCAGGCTGAAGATAGAATAATATATGATTAACTAGCATGACCAATGCATAATTAAGCAGCAAAAATGTTTCCGTTCTTCTCAACTTCCTCTTACTTAATGATCGCTTCCTTTAGGATTAGGATTCCATTTAGAATCCCCTTTGTAAAGCGACTAAGCTAATTACAAATGATGTAACTGCCTTTTCTCCCTTTGATTCAACAGTGTGTTCTCTTAAGTGTTACATCTGTGCTAAACCTTCGTTTGCTGAATGCGAACAAAACCAGATTGTAGGTGATTGTCCTTCGTCGTCTTTGTGCGCCACAGTGGGCTATAACATATCTTACGCTGGAATCCGTTCAATGTTATTGTACACCAAAACCTGCGCTGGCTCTTCGTCAAATTGTTCAAGTCTATTTAATGAGACTGGAATTTTGAAAGTCCAGAACTGCACATATCTGAAGCCGACGTGTTCTTCCGACTACTGTAATGGTGTCCCTCCCACTACAGCAATTCCTATGACCAGCAGCAATACTACGAAATCTATTGATGTTAGTTCTCACGCAAATGAAATGAATACAAAGAGATCGATCAACAGTGGATCAAGACTTGTAAATGTCTTTAATGTTGGTGTTGCTGGACTATTAACATTTGGACTTATGGTGTTTGTTTTTCTGTAATCATCGATCATGATTAACTGATTGGAATAACAAGTTTGAGGGCATTGTTTACAGGAAGTATTTATATTATCCCTTAAACTTTGACTTAGCGATATATATACATATATGTTTGGATGCTATTTTTGTAGAGAAATAAATAGTAAACATAGCCATCCAATGGAGAACTCGTGGATATAAAAGTGTATTTATTTTGAGATATGGCTATTTTATAGAAATTATTATATGAGGATATTTGTAATTGAGTGATCGGTTTTAGACTTTCATCTCGAATTCTTGCAATTAAGTGGATTGTGGATTTTTTTATTATTCATGTTTAATCAATATTGTATTGATATTATACATATATAAAAATCGCATGCAAACAAGGTGATATTGGATAGATCATTTTTTTGGGAAAAATATTTAAAAAAATTATCTTTATTATATATGTAGGTAGTCTCCCGGCGCGGGGTGGGAGTAGACTCCCATACATAGAAGGGTGGGACCATACATATTCTTATCAGAGCCTTTGTCTGGTGGCAACTTTTAGGGATTAATTTTCGTTGTGGTAGTGTGTTTAAATAAAAAGTTAATAAAATTCCTGTAAAACTTAGTCATTTTTGGTACGAATTAGGTGTGAAACTTGGCAGTGATATGAGTTCAAGTAAGGAATTCTTGGTACCTTTTAGAGGTTATTTTTGAAATTTCCAACAAGCATTGGTGTTTGTATATAAAGGTAGTCATTGGTACCTAAACTCTCTGACAGAGTAATTGTGAGTAATATTATGAGGGGTATTCTTATTGTTTTGTACACTTGTTTTTGTTAATTTCTAGTGTCCATACTGCACCCTCAAGGCTGAGAGAAAAAGTGATTTGGGTAGACAGTGTATTAGGTACATAGTATATATGGAAGTTTTCCTCCAACCTCCCTTTGATGGGTTGTAAACCACTAAAATAAACAAATCATCACTTCTATATTGAACTCAACTTTTATTGAAGTAGAATAATAGAAAATCAGAAAATCATCCTTGGCTAAATATAACAGTAAATGTTATAATGTAAATGTTATGTTGTAATTGTTTTTAATTTCTAGTGTCCATGCTGGCACTCTTTATAAGTCTTAAAAAAATCATTTGGGTAGATAGTGTAGTAGGCATAATGTATATATTGGGAGTTTTGTTGTCCTTAAATCTTCCTTTGATGGGCTAATATAAACTACTGATATTGAACTCAACCTTGTCAACTCAACTTTTGTTGAATTAGAATGATAGGGAATCAGAGCATGAAAAATATTTTTGACTTTATGAATATGTTACGGTATCAGAAATTGTAAATAATCTTGATTTTCTATGCCAAAAAAGTGTTTAGTTAAGCTTTTGTATTTGTAGATTCAAAGAAAATTAGTATAGCTTATTTAATTGATATGTAATTTTGTGCATAACACAATTTTAGACTGTAACCAAAATGTTTGGAAATGTGGGGCAATAAATGATTAAACGTTTATATTTGTAAGTGTACTATGTGACTGTTTGAAATTATACATACTGATTTAGTTTCATTTGCTTGTCACAATTCAACAGAACAATATAACGATAGGAAAATACAACGGCATAATAAAATGAATGGCTTTAATATAGGGCTTATTGTACCTTTGCAGAATGAAATAAAATATTTTTAAAATTTATGTTGAAGTGTAGTATACTTTTAGTTTCCCTTTAAAAGTAATATTTACTTTTATTTTATTAAAATAAGAGGCTATTTCCCAGTGTTTTAATAATAGATTTTCTTCTGTATTTCAACTCTAAGTGCTTAAACTTTGTGATTGTTTTTGCTAAATCTCTTGAACAAGAGGAATAAGTTGACATTGATTAATTAAGGTACAATTTCCTTGGGTCCAAGCAATTTAGCATGCAACACAACAGTCAACAATGATTTTTTGAAATGTGACAAAAATAATACCAAAAGTTTATGTTGGGTTCAATTCCGTTTGTTTTGCATGAGCTTATTGCTGGGGTCCCTGTGGTATTTAAAATGGCAGTGCCGATAGCCCAAGGAAAAAGTTTGATTCATCAAGTTATTGTTTTTGTTTAAGATATATAGCAAAAAGGCATGCAAAGTTAGCACTTAGAAAAGGACTGCAGAAGAAAATCCGCTGTAAAAAGTGTTTTATGTGCCTGGAAAGTTCGTTGGGAAGCTATGTGTGTAAAGACTGGGAAAGTGCCTTTTATTTACGTATGAAGAACGTAAATATTCCTGTCGAGTCGTATTATAGAGTCAAACAAAGTGAAGATGTTATACTTAAAGGTAAATGTAAAGAAAAAAGTTATTTGGTTTCGTTTCGTTCGTTAAAGTATAATAAGCCCTATATTTCGTTTTGTTTACGTAGTTCCACAAAGAACGGATAAGACTGCCGGTAATGGATAGTAAATTTGAACGTGAAAAATGATGATGGCTTTGCAAATATAAAGTAATAGCTTAGTTAATTTTTTTTTCATTTTGTAGATCCGATGAAAAATATAAACGAAATAGCAAATTTAGTCGATATATAATATTGTATATAAATAAGATAAGTTAAGGAGACTCCAACGTAATTGGGAGGAAATTTAGAAATGTTTTGTAACTTGCTTGTATCGCTTCAAATATACTCGGATACTTCTGAGTTTAGGACAAGTTTTAGCGTAAACATATTTACGATATTTTATCTTGGAGTCGTGTTTCCTGTTTCTGGCTGATTTTCTAATAAATCGATAAGTTTTCATTGAAAATTAGATTCTTAGGAAATGGATGGCCGTCATTTTGTCTGTCGAGTTGAAAGAAAAGTTACCGGTATGAAGTGGAATTTAAAAACGTCTAGTGTAGTGGCAAATAGTCGTGCGGTGGCAAAATACGGCTCCGAAAAAATAGCATTACAATATAATAAAAAATCACTTTTTTCGCGATTTACTCTTAAAAAACTACAGTTAGAAAACTGGATCGTAACGGGAAATGCTACTTAAAAAGAATATTTTCAATTTATCATTATTAGAATACTGTACAAGCGGACTGAAGTGTTTGAGGTAGTACATGTTGCTAACCTAATTTATAAATATCCGAGTATGTTTGAAGTGAGCTGAAAAAAATCATTGAATTCGGTCGTAATTAAGTTGGAGTCAACTTAAAATATGGCAATGGTTGAAAATGAGGGGTAATATGAAAGGTGATTAAATACTGATATGTGTGACTATCATACGTTTGACGTTATACTTCATACTGACATTTTTCAGGTTCATCAGCGCTTCACTCGGCATTTCCTCGTCACAAACCACAGAGTTTGGAAAGCATGTTTGTAAAACATTCTCAAATATGGTTAACTGCACATCATTCTCTTCTTCTTTTACAACAATTCTGACCATCATAAGACTTTTACAAGACTCACTTCTAACACGGTGCAAACAATAGTCACATTTGAGTAAAGTACCTGAGTTTGGCTGAACGATTTTCTTTTGGCAATTGCTGCATTCTTGGATTAAATGGCACTCTTTAATGGACTCAATCTGGGAAAAAGCTACAGTTTCGTAAAGGAATTCGTGGAGAATGTTATCATCTTGAATACGATTGAGGGCGTAGTTGGTGTTGATTTTTACAGTAGTTTCTTTGGTCGTGCCTAAATATTTGCCTTCGTCATCTTGTCTCACTCTTAGTTGTTCAAAGCTATATGCTTGTCCTTTTTTCACAATGTCAATGTTATTTTGCCAAAGGAGTAATCTGAGTGTTGCGGTGCCATCGCTAATGAAACTTTCGGCCATGCGTAGTTTTTTGACCTTTGTTAATTCGACTTCTCCGATGTACAAGATTTTTGCTGAAACATTGACAAGATGCATATCTTCTGCTTCCTGTTTTACGTCAAGGAGGCTCAAATCTTTTTTCTTCTCTGGTTCTTGGTATTGGAATGAGTACTGTTCTGCCGGGGCGTCTGAAATTTGTGTCATGTCATTTATGTATACTGTTGAGGAATCCTTGGAATAACTGAAATTTGTTATCTTGATTGCAGTTTTATTCTTTTCCCTTTCAAGCAATAGTGGTCGTTTGATTTTGGAAAAACATACAGCTGGCTGCTTTTCTGAATTTTCAAGCTGAAGTGTCAGATTGGAGTAGTTTTTCTTGTCACTTTTGTCTCTTTTACTTGGCGAAAGATACTCAACATAGCCTATCATTTCAGATTTTCGCTTCAATTTTCCTGGTACTGACTTTGATGGAGAGGGGGAGTGGTGTTTCTCCTCTACGAGTTCAGCTGAACTTTTCGACGAGGTGGCACTTTCCTTTCTTGTAGTGTCAAGACTTGCTTGTACTATTTCTCTTTTTTGGGTGACCTTAGTTCTTTCTTGCTGATTCATTTTGTCTTCTTCTTGTTGATTCAGCCAACCCTGAGCTTGCTTCTCATTTCCTTTACCGTCTTTATCTTTTGGGTGAATTTTTTTTCGATCTTTAGAACTCATAGCTTTTGATTTAGGAAAGAAACCCCCTTCCTTCTTGTGAAAGGTCGTACTAAATATGTGAGGTCTTACTTTGACTGCAGGGTATTAAGGGACAATTTGTAGTCAGTGGATTATGATTAGCGTGAGAATGAGTTTCTGTGATTGGTTAATAACCATACTTTCTCATGACCTGTCAAAGTATAATTAGTGCACGTGAGATTTGAGAGAAGATGGCAGTATTTTGGCGGCATCTATAAAAGAATTTTGTTTCATTTTGTCAGTGTTAGAGTGTACGGAGAGTGTACGCCATATGTGTGTGTTTCCGCTTCTTTTCTGAACTAAAGAAACATAACTGCTTGTAACAGCACAGTATGGCATTGGCCAACATACTATGGTTTATTCACGTCTTGGAAGTGAAAATCATTACTACTCTTCAAATTGCTACGCGCTTTTCGAGACAACAGTGGCGACAGGGAAAATCGGGCAATAAATTTCCGTCAATGTAATAAATTGGTCGGTACCTTTGTAATTGTCTCGATTAGCGCGTCAAGGGCGGATCCAGGCATAATTTTAGGGGGGGGCTAATTGAGTTTAGGGGGCTAATTGAGTTTCTTCCGTCAACACAACGGAAAGCAATATAAAAATGCATCGTTTTTTCCGTTGAAGGGGGGCTTCAGCCCCTCTTTGCCCCCCCCCCCCCCCCTGGATCCGCCCTTGCGCGTAGCAGTGAAAAGAGTGGTAATTTACTTATTAATTTGTTTGAAGTTTTCTCTAGTAAGTAAATGTCTTTGTGTTAGACATTAACCGAACGTAAAGGGCTTGCGATTTGAAGACAGCTTTGCTCATCATTTTCAACATTTATTCTTCATTTTCTTAAGTCTTAGGGACCGTTCATTATTTAACTGGGGGAGGAGGCTGGGTGAGAAATTGGAAAAAACGCCCGTTTTTTTAGGGACCCCCCAACAAAGAAAGTGATCTTTTTCAAGGCCCCCCCCCCCCCCCCCCTTCACTATCTTTAGACCTTCACCTGAAATTTCAAATCCCCTCCTTTAAATCCATAAAAAAATTCCAGGACCCCTCCTTTTGTACATGAACAATTTTCGAGGCTCCTCCTTTTCTCACCCAGCCTCAACCATACTGCAACTATGGCGGATTTCGGAAAGAAAAGACACCTTTCTTGACAAGCACTCTATTAATTAGGTGTCCTAGACGAACCGTGAAATGAGTCCTTAAATCCATATATGGCAAGATGCTTGTTGACATTCGAAGGTTTCAGAGTACTTTGCCTGATTTTATATTTAAATACTCAATTTAGCTGTTGAGATGATTAGTCGTCCTTTTATTTTCCTTTTATACCTATTTCGTTTAGTTCTTTGTTATTTTGTTGAGTGTGAAAGCGAATTCTAGCTGTCTCTGATATATAGTAATGGACAAAACAAAATTATCAAGCTATGATTCCTATGCTAGAAGGATGAGTTATCAGAATTTGAGTGATCATGACTTATTTTTAAATAATGATGAGAGACAGGTTTGTTACATGCCATACCATGATCTTTATTTATAAAAAATGGTTGAAAACACCCTAAGGGTTACAGAAAGAATACAAAAAGTGAAAATATTGGAGATACTAATAGATAACATTAACAACATTCATGACCTGTCTATAAATGCTGCTTTTTCTTATATATGAATATCATTTGAAATCCTACTATAACAGTATAAGGAATATTGGAAAGAATAAAATAGGCTGAGAAAATCTATAGCAGTAAGCCAGTAACAGTAAGGCACTACTATTAAAAAAAAGACATATTCAGTAATATATACTGGAGATCATCATAGCTTTTGTTATCATAAGTGATATCATGATAAACATTCAGTCTTTCAGCTTTTTGGTATTTTGCAAATTTTTAATGATATGCCAATGTCAAATGTCAATGTTAGCTTGGAGCGGTGCAGTCTTTTTTTTTTTGTAATATTGCAACATAATAGTTTCCTCAAAGTGTCTTGAGCTTTAAGGTATGGAGTTGATTAGTGACATTAGTTAAAGCATCCACTTATCTTCAAGTTTGATGCTCCTAAATATTTATAATTTGTAAGATTTAGCTTTCCAGTGTCTTGAGGTCCAAGGTATGGACTTGATTGATGACATAATTATAGCATACACTCATTTGCAAGGTTGATGCTCCTAATTATTAAATTGTACCATGTAATATGTTATAGTTTCCCAGTGACTTGAGCTGAAAGGCATGAGCTTGATTGGTGACGTAGTTATAGCATTCACTCATCTACAGTTTGATGGTCCTATAGCATTTGAACTCATTGTTTTATGTCTGTTGTTGAAATATTGTCTGCGAAGGCATTTAGTGACTTGTTGGCATTGGAAGTTGTCGTTTGAGGTACTTGGTGAAGAGATTTTAGTCACTTTTTGGATTGATATCATTATTAGATCTGAAAATATAAGGAAGGGAAATTAGTTAAATTTAATTGTTGAAAGCGATATGTTTAAAACATTTAATAAAATTATAAGTATATAGGGGCGGATCCAGCCAAAAATTGAGGGGGGGCTTGACCTCAAGCATATATGACTGAAGTGGGGGGGGGGGGTAGCTACAGCCCCCTGGCCCTCTCTGGATCTGCCCCTGGATCTGCCCCTGGATCTGCCCCTAGTAGTGCACTAGATATAGCATATTCTTACCTTAAAGTGGATAACAATCCACCAAGAAATACTGGGGGAAACCCCCAGTATTGATGCTTTGCTTTATTTTGTTTGTATTATCTGTGCAAGTGTAATCTTATGTCTGTGTACAATATTATTTATTCATAACATTAGAATGAATATTACAACATTTTCATTATAATTGTAATTTCAATTATTTTATGGTTTTTAAATGATTGTTTATTAAGATAACTGTTGTATAATTGAGATTTGTAATTAACACAAAGTTCCGTTAATAGAATACAGCAATTTTTTAATTAAAAATTAATTTTTTAAACAAACAAATATTGGATTGTGATCACTATAATAAGACTCTAGAACACCTGCTGTTTGTACATGATTTGGTATATTGGTATAAATATGGTCAATTTGTGTACGATAGTCTGTAGTATACTGACTTATTAGTTGATTGTAGCTCCTTTGCTCTAAGAAACATTTAATTAATGCTTTTGTTCCGAAGAATTTTCCATTAAATTCACATTAAAGTCACCAAGTATGACAGTAGGAGTGTTTGCATCAGGAATGACTGTATCAAGCACATGATTAATTGTTTCAATTAATTTTTGAAGGTTAACTTTGCTTTTTGATCGGTAAATGCCTATTATATACAAATTTGGAATTGGATCATTTAGTACGCAAACAGTTATTTCTAAACCATTGAAGTTAGATCTGAATGGTGTAGTGACACACTCTACATTATTTTTAATATACATAACAGTTCCATAACTATTTCTTACATTGCTTTGTGGGTTCAAGTCATTTCTAAAAAGTGTGAAGTCAGTCATTTGATATCTTGCATTGTGATCAGAGGAGCACAAACGTGTTTCAACAAAGATATTTACATCAGCTGCTTGAACATTGTAGTCACATGCTACATCATCAAAATGAAGATGAAGACATCTTACATTATGAAACAGTATTTTTTTACTGGATTGGTAAACAGTATTGTATAAACATGGGACACAAGTGACGAAAGATTGTGTTCTGAGTCTGTTCATTTCTTCTTGAACCTTTTGGCTTACACAGATTTTCTTTTCATTTAAGTTAAGTATGTGTAATGTTGAACTATTTCTTACTCTACTCAAAGCAACATAATGCATGTGCTCTCTGCTAGATGATGGTAAATCAACTACTGCTTCACTAAGTGTATCACCCTGGCAACGATGAATAGTTTTAGCTGCAGCTGGTCGTAAAGGATATTGTCTTCGAAGTACCTGACATTGGTTTCTTTTAGAAATCTTAAATTGCCTGGTTATCTCTAAAACTGGTGTCCAAGTTTTATCAACATTATTGGTAAATAAATGAGCTAATTCTTTGCGGTGGTTAAGGCCAACGTCAGTTTGTGGAAAAGACACCCAGATTATACTTGGTCTATTGGAATCTCTAACTCTATAATCTATTTTTTTTTAATGATACATTCAGCACCATTTGTCATACCATCGTTTACATTGACATTTGTAGTCAAATCATATTTCGCTCCAACAGCAACTGAAACAATATTATATAAGCCCATAGTTTTAGTGGGATCATCTGGAATTTTCTCTTTCATTTTCTTTTTCAGGTCATCAGACATATCTCCAACAATAATGTCAATACATTTAATTTCAGCCTTCTCAGTCTGTGTAGCTTGATATACGGTAGTGTTGTGTTGATTTACTAATATATTTGTTGAGAAGAGATGATTTTTATTAATGGGATAATTCTGTTCACCAGGTTTTAATTTAATGATTCTTTTTTAAAGCTGTTCAATGTCATTTTGGGTATGCCTTCCTTCTCTTAGTCTGTTTAATAGTTGTGCAAATTGCTTATAATCTTTTTGTCACATGATTTCAGTGAGTTACTACAAGGTAAAATATTCCTTCCACATGTTGGTTGCTAAAGCTTATAAGAGCATTTTGCTGAATTAGCAAGGACTCCCCCAAGAAAATCCTTAATTTCTCAGCCGGTACATTAGCTGCAGCCCCCAAATCAAAAACAGCAACGACTTTGCAGCTCTGGCTAAGAGACTATGTAGTTTGGTGTGTGCTAACGTGAATGATGGAAGAGTTTAAAGGCACAATGTAATGTGGAGGATAGAACATCCACAGCCATTGTTTGGTACACACAACCTGAGCTGGCGTGAGGGGTCGGTGAAGGTGAAAACTACTAGATAGACGTATTTTAGCCGGAAATTTGTTGTTGAACATGATTCCCCTATCGAAAACGTTCAAGAAAATTCGGTTTTCCAAACGAAATGACGTTTGCAAAGGAATTGGCAAAGTTCCTGTTGCGTTCACATACATTTGCTTATAAGAGCATTTTGCTGAACTAGCAAGGACTCCCCCAAGAAAATCCTTAATTTCTCAGCCGGTACATTAGCTGCAGCCCCTAAATGAAAAAAGCAACGACTTTGGAGCTCTGGCTACAAGACTATGTAGCTTGGTGTGTGCTAACGTGAATGATGGAAGAGTTTAAAGGCACAATGTAATGTGGAGTATAGAACATCGACAGCCATTGTTTGTTACACACAGCCAGCGCTGTGGGGAGGGGCTGGGGGAGGTGAAAACTACTTGAAAGACGTATTTTAGCCGGAAATTTGTTGTTGAACATGATTCCCCTATCGAAAACGTTCAAGAAAATTCGGTTTTCCTAACGAAATAACGTTTGCAAAGGAATTGGCAAAGTTCCTGTTGCGTTCACATACATTTGCTTATAAGAGCATTTTGCTGAATTAGCAAGGAATCCCCCAAGAAAATCCTTAATTTCTCAGCCGGTACATTAGCTGCAGCCCCCAAATAAAACAAAGCAACGACTTTGCAGCTCTGGCTAAGAGACTATGTAGTTTGGTGTGTGCTAACGTGAATGATGGAAGAGTTTAAAGGCACAATGTAATGTGGAGGATAGAACATCCACAGCCATTGTTTGGTACACACAACCTGAGCTGGCGTGAGGGGTCGGTGAAGGTGAAAACTACTAGATAGACGTATTTTAGCCGGAAATTTGTTCTTCAACATGATTCCCCTATCGAAAACGTTCAAGAAAATTCGGTTTTCCAAACGAAATGACGTTTGCAAAGGAATTGGCAAAGTTCCTGTTGCGTTCACATACATTTGCTTATAAGAGCATTTTGCTGAATTAGCAAGGACTCCCCCAAGAAAATCCTTAATTTCTCAGCCGGTACATTAGCTGCAGCCCACAAATCAAAAAAAGCAACGACTTTGAAGCTCTGGCTACAAGACTATGTAGTTTGGTTGGTGCTAAAGTAAATGATGGAAGAGTTTAAAGGCACAATGTAATGTGGAGTATAGAACATCCACAGAAATTGTTTGGGACACAGAGTCAGCGCTGGGGGGAGGGGCCTGGGGAGGTGAAAACTACTAGAAAGACGTATTTTAGCTGGAAATTTGCTGTTGAACATGATTCCCCTATCGAAAACGGTCAAGAAAGTTCGGTTTTCCAAACGAAATGACGTTGCCAAAGGAATTGGCAAAGTTCCTGTTGCGTTCACACGTCGAGTGCTACTCTGCGGCTTTTACTCATCTATCGTCCTCCTCCATCTAAATCTAACGATAGCTCATTGGCACTATTTTTTGACGAGTTTCCTATCCTTCTTGAACAACTGATCGCTACTTCTGGCTCTTTACTCATTGCTGGGGATTTCAACTTCCATGTTGACAATTCAAATGACCCTACTGCTCCTCGTTTCTCTCAGTTACTTGATGTCTTCAATCTCAAGCAACACATCAGTTCTCCTACTCACAAGAGTGGTCACATCCTGGACCTTGTCATAACTAGATCTGATGATTCCTTTGCCAGCAGTTTTTCGGTAACTGATCCTGCATTATCAGACCATTTTGCTGTCCATTGTACGTTATCCTTAGTCAAGCCTTCATTTGAGATGAAAGAGATCTCTTATCGAAAACTGAAATCTATTGATATTCAACGATTTCGCGATGATGTTATCCAGTTACCTGTGGTTGCTAATGATGTCTGCACTGCTGATGTTGCTGATCTAGTCCATCGTTATAATAAAGAGTTGACAGGCCTGTTAGACAAGCATGCTCCTGTAAGGAACCGCCTAATCACACTACGTCCATCGGCACCGTGGTATTCTATGAGATCAAGATCGAGAAACAGAAAAGGAGGAGATTAGAAAGACGTTGGCGGGCGTCAGGTTTGACTGTGGATAGAGGCCTGTTTGTTGAACAATGCAACATCGTTAACAAGTGTGTTTACGATTCCAAGATGAATTATTTTTCTGCCCTGATCAAGAATAACCAATCTAACCCCAAGGCGCTTTTCTCAAGTGTTGACAAGCTACTCCATCGTCAACCCGAGAAGAAACTTCCTTCAACTGATTGTCCAAGAACTCTAGCAAACTCTTTTGCCGAGTTATTTCATGGTAAGATATCAAAGCTCAGTAGTGATCTCAAGACAAGAACGAAAGATATCGTCAATCCGTTTCCTGATTCTGACTGTTGCCAAGCTGTATTCTGCGAGTTCAAGAACGTTACTGTTGAGGAGCTGTCAACCTATGTTGGTGCGTCCGCTGTCAAATCTTGTGTGCTTGATCCAATTCCAGCTTCCATCATGAAGGAGTGTACTGATTTGTTGTATCCTGTAATCACCCGTATTGTTAACCTATCTTTGGAACTTTCTATACTCCCTACATCATTGAAAGAAGCAGTTGTTTCACCTATACTTAAGAAATCCTCTTTGGACCATGAAGAACTGCTCAACTATAGACCTATATCGAATCTTCCGTTTGTTTCGAAGTGTTGCGAGAAAGTGGCGTCTTCACAACTAACTGCCTATTTAAATGACAATAGCTTAACTGAACCTTTTCAATCTGCATATAAGGAACGCCACGGCACTGAATCTGCCCTTATTAGAGTACAGAATGACATCCTTCGTGCCATTGATAATGACAAATGTGTTGTCCTGCTGCTTCTAGACCTGTCTTCAGCATTTGACACTGTAGTTCATCGCATCCTGCTTTCAAGACTCTCTTCTCGTTTTGGAGTACGTGGTAAAGTTCTTGCTTGGTTTCGTTCCTACCTTG
Organism: Actinia tenebrosa; assembly: GCF_029948245.1. Taxonomy (NCBI): domain Eukaryota; kingdom Metazoa; phylum Cnidaria; class Anthozoa; order Actiniaria; family Actiniidae; genus Actinia; species Actinia tenebrosa. Next base: position 8,200,221 of record NW_028292571.1, on the reverse strand, counting down.
CTGATCGCAAACAAGTCATCTGTGTTGAAAACCAACGATCGGACGTTTTCAACTTGGAGTACGGTGTGCCACAAGGATCCGTTTTGGGCCCAGTCCTTTTTACTTTGTACACTTCACCATTAGGCGATATAATGCGGCATCATGGTATTTCATTTCACCTCTACGCGGATGATACGCAGATTTTCTACGCATTCAACTGCTCCATTGGAGGTGACATGGATTCTTGCAGATACCGGGTTGAAGCATGTATACGTGATATTGATTGCTGGATGCTGTCCAACAACTTGAAGCTCAACAACGACAAGACAGAGTTTCTTCTACTGCATGCGCAGCATCGTCCATCGCCACCACTGGACACTATTTCTGCTGCTAACGAACTCATTAAAGTTCCTGAACGTGCAAGGAACATTGGTGTAGTTTTCGATAGGACTCTAAGTTTAGCTAAACAAGTTACTGCAGTTTGCCAGTCTGCTTTTTACCATATTAGGAACATAGCACGCGTTAGAAGGTATTTAAGCTATGACACCACAAAAATCCTAGTTCATGCATTTGTGACTTCGAAGATAGATCATTGTAATTCTTTATTGTTTGGCTTACCCAAACACCTTGCGCAACGCTTACAATATGCTCTTAATGCTGCCGCTAGGCTTATTAGTCTTTCACGCAAATCAGATCATATTACACCAGTATTGATGGAGCTGCATTGGCTCCCAGTTGAACAGCGTATTAAGTATAAGATCCTTCTTTTTGTCTTTAAGGCAGTGAATGGTATTGCGCCAACTTATCTTAGTGATTTAGTGTGTCCTTACGTTCCATCTCGCACATTGCGTTCATCTGCCAAGGGATTGCTCAGGGTACCCAAGTTTAAGCTTAAGACCTATGGCGCTAGGGCATTCTCCATTTGTGGGCCTGTGTTATGGAATACTCTTCCCCAAGATATTAGATTATGTTCAAGTTTGGATACCTTTAAGAAAAAGCTAAAAACATTTTTATATAAAGAGGCTTATGGTTAGTTTTTAAGATTAGTTATTCATTTTATATATATTTATAATTACTAGATTATTATATTTTTATAGAATGTAGTCATTAAGATAGTTTAGTAGTTAGATTTTTGATTATTTGATATTTCAGTAATTATTTATATTTGTTATATTGTTTGTAAAGCGCTTTGAACATCATAGGTAAAAGCGCTATAAAATTAAGTTATTATTATTATTATTATTATTATTATTATTATTCACATACATTTGCTTATAAGAGCATTTTGATGAATTAGCAAGGACTCCCCCAAGAAAATCCTTAATTTCTCAGCCGGTACATTAGCTGCAGCCCCCAAATAAAAAAAGCAACGACTTTGGAGCTCTGGCTACAAGACTATGTAGTTTGGTGGGTGCTAACGTGAATGATGGAAGAGTTGAAAGGCACAATGTAATGTGGAGTATAGAACATCCACAGCCATTGTTTGGTACACACAGCCAGCGCTGGGGGGAGGGGCCGGGGGTGGTGAAAACTACTAGATAGACGTATTTTAGGCGGAAATTTGCTGTTGAACATGATTTTCCTATCGAAAACGGTGAAGAAAATTCGGTTTTGCAAACGAAATGACGTTGCTAAAGGAATTGGCAAAGTTCCTGTTGCGTCCACATACATTTGCTTATAAGAGCATTTTGCTGAATTAGCAAGGACTCCCCCAAGAAAATCCTTAATTTCTCAGCCGGTACATTAGCTGCAGCCCCCAAATAAAAAAAAGCAACGACTTTGGAGCTCTGGCTAAGAGACTATGCAGCTTGGTGTGTGCTAACGTGAATGATGGAAGAGTTTAAAGGCACAATGTAATGTGGAGGATAGAACATCCACAGCCATTGTTTGGTACACACAGCCAGGGCTGGGGGGAGGGGCCGGGGGAGGTGAAAACTACTAGATAGACGTATTTTAGCCGGAAATTTGCTGTTGAACATGATTCCCCTATCGAAAACGGTCAAGAAAGTTCGGTTTTCCAAACGAAATGACGTTTCCAAAGGAATTGGCAAAGTTCCAGTTGCGTTCACATACATTTGCTTATAAGAGCATTTTGCTGAATTAGCAAGGACTCCCCCAAGAAAATGCTCATTGCTGATTGCTGTGCTTTAAAGATGGCGGCACATTTGGCTTCTCCCGCCAAATGTTTGAATTTACGAATGTACATGGTTATGATACTTGCTCATCTATTTATTAAGACGTACTTAACGACTTCTGAAGACGTCCAGAACGTTCTTGACGTCAAAAAATTTCAGAGACCGGATTTCTGGACAACTCTTCACTTGAAAGCCTGGGATGACCGTTGGAGCTCTTCCAATATCACTCAAAACAAGAAGAAAATTTACTTGGGTTCAAGGCTGGGATACTATCCCAACACCATGGCCTGTTTCAACCTAACCAGACTAGCACAGTGTGGAGACATCAGCCCTAATCCTGGACCAAACACAAGCGTAAGGACAAAATGTAAAACATGTCAAAGAACTATCGCCTCGAACCATCGAACTGTGCAATGCCAACCAAACATGTCAAACACCGTATCACCTTAAGTGTTCTGGGCATCTTAGCAAGAATTACAAGCATAAGCAGTCCTGGATCTGTACACCATGTCTACACGAAATTCTACCTATATGAATTTGAGTTTCAGTTCGAATTATTCTGCTAACGACATAAATGCTTCGTTACACTCGGTTGCGTCGGACGAAGACCCGCTTCTTGTTATGTCACGCAAGAGACAAAAGCACCACAACCAAGATTTACTCGTACATCTAAACATAAACAGTATTCAGAACAAATTTGACGAACTAAAGGAAATTAACAACAAGCTGAAAGCAAGTATACTAATATTGACTGAGACCAAAATCGACTCTACATATCCAAACAGTTTATTTAAGCTTGCTGGATATCGAATGTTCAGAAATGACAGGGCGAAAGGCGGAGGAGGAGTGATGGCGTTCATAAAATCGGGGATAGCAGTCAAACGACTGAAGCTGACGAAAACTTACAGCACACTGGAACCCCTCGCTCTAGACGTCGAGATTGGTGAACATAACTCGGTCGTTTTAGGATTATACAGGCCACCATCAAGATCACCCAACAGTAAATATTACTCGGATCTCCAAGACGAACTGAATCACATACTCACATGGGCTCTTCACAAGAGACAGACCGTAATGGTCCTTGGTGATTTAAATCTTAATAAGCTCAAGCCAAGCAGTATAGAAGGAAAGATTCTTAACGATCTAGAAGATGTATTTGGTCTTACATGTCTAATCGAAGAGTGTACGAGAGTAACTCCCACCAGCGAAACACTCATAGATGTAATCCTTACCAACAGGGATGATTTGTTTGATACAGCGGGAGTCATTGATTTTGGTCTGAGTGATCACGCTATGATCTATGGCTTTCTGAAACCCAAAGTGAAACAACATCCATTCAAAGTCATATCTTTTAGGAGCTCAAGACACCTAGATGAAAATAAAGTCAAGGAAGACATAAAAAATGCTATGGGAAATCTTAATTTACATAATTTAAGCTCTGTAGACGAGCAGTACACAACCTGGCACACCGAAATGATCAAAGTACTAGACCAACACATGCCCCTGAAAAAAATGAGAGTGAGGGAAAGAGATGCACCTTATATAACAGCGGAATGGAAAGAGGCAATAAGAAAGAAAAGAAGATCGGCAAAAAGACACAAAAGGTTACAAACCGAAGCAAGTCTGAAAGAGATGAGACATTGGAGAAACGTCGCATCCCGTCTCAGAAGGAAAGCAATAAAGAGCTATTGGAGAATTAAAGCTGTGGACCTAAAAGAAAATCCCAGATCCTTTTATAGAACTTTTGCACCTTTTATGAATAACAAGAATAAAGATAACAACGAGATTATACTTAAGGCTGGAGACGAAGTGGTTCAAGATCAGAGTAAAGTGGCAGGAATGTTTGTCAACTATTTTTCTACAATAGCAGACAACATCGGGGACATACCAAGAGTAACTGAAGGCCTTCTCTCGAATCATGTGAGTGTTGAAAAGATCAAGGACAAATGGGCCGAAAATATATTCAGCTTTAGAACCATCGAACACAGCGAGGTACTTTCAGCTTTGAATAATTTAAACCCTAACAAGGCAATGGGATATGATCTCATACCCCCAAGTATTCTTAAGCTGGCAGCAGAGGAACTAACAGGGCCTCTAACAACGATGTACAATCAGGCTATCATGCAAGGGGTGTGGCCAAAGGAATGGAAACGCGGAGAATGGACTCCAATTCACAAGAACGATGATCCTTTGTGCATAGAGAATTACAGACCAGTCACCGTGCTAATATCAGTGGATAAAGTTTTTGAAAAACTTCTCTGCCTGCAGCTGAAAGAACTATCTGAAAATATCCTTGATGTATTCATGTCAGCTTACAGAAGTACTTATAGTTGCGAGACTACCTTAGTTCGATTAGTGGAAGATTGGAAACAGTCATTAGACAACAATGAATCAGCAGCCGTCTTATCAACCGATATGAGTAAGGCCTTCGACTCCATGTACCCGCCTTTATTGCTAGCTAAATTACAGTCCTATGGTCTCTCAAACGACTCCATCAAGCTCTTTAAATCATACTTCGAAGACAGGGAAAACTGAGTGAGAATTGGAAACTACACTAGCGACTGGAAATTAGTAAACAGAGGATGTCCACAGGGTTCTGCACTGGGACCAGCCCTTTGGAACATATTCCAAAACGATCTGTTCTATGAGGAAATAAAATCACAACTTTCAATGTATGCAGACGACCACCAACTCTACTCACCACACAAGGAAATGAAAGAGGTTATTAACTCTATAGAACAGGATGGTAGTAACACCGCAGATTGGTACAGACGGAACTATTTGAAAGGCAACATCAGTAAATATAAAGCCATGGTAATGACCAGAGACAAACACGTACAAGATGCAAGGAACGTTGTTATAGGCAATTTTAACATCAGTCAGGAAGATAAATTTAAACTGCTAGGAGTGACCCTGGACAAGGAACTGATATTTACAGACCATATATCATCTATTTGTTCTACAACAAGCAAGAAGATAGGAATCCTCACACGGTTACGTAAATTAATAACCATCCACGCGAAACTGCAGATTTACAAGTCAGCCATTCTACCTCACTTTGATTACTGCAGTCTAGTCTGGCACTTTTGCAAAGCAGGCAACAAAAATAAACTAGAGCGAATCAACGAAAGAGGACTGAGAGCTGTATACTGCGACTATGAGTCACCCTACGAAGAACTATTGAAGAGAGCAAAGCTCACCACATTGTACAACAGAAGACTCCAGAACATTGTGATCTTCATGTATAAAATCAAAAATAAGTTATTACCACGAACTTTAATTGACTTATTTAAATCACCCACGCATAAATATAATCTAAGGAACATAGACTTTTCATTGCCTAGCTATAGCACTGTAAAGTATGGGAGAAATAGCCTAAGGTATTTTGGACCACACTTATGGTCTAAGCTTAGTACTTCGTTCAGATCATCGCCATCCCTTCAAGCATTTAAGAAAGGAATAAGAGTTTCAGACCTGACTAAGTTGATAAAGTAACACTCGCTTCAATCATATTAATCTATCTATTTACTCTTACTATGAGAACTGAGTGAGTTCAACAAATATCGAAACTATATCTATATTTATTTATCTTTTTTTTTTTTTTTTAACGGAATCATATTTATATTTATATTTCATAGACTTATATCTACCTATATATTTATATATATTTATATTTACATTTATATTTAAATTTTATTTACTGTTTATATTATCATTTAAATTTCTAGTATTATGTTATAGTCTCCCCGATTAGTAGGGTACTTGTGCCCGGCTAGAAGATAGAGACTTAAATAAAGTTATTATTATTATCATAAAATCCTTAATTTCTCAGCCGGTACATTAGCTGCAGCCCCCAAATAAAAAAAGCAACGACTTTGGAGCTCTGGCTACAAGACTATGTAGCTTGGTGTGTGCTAACGTGAATGATGGAAGAGTTTAAAGGCACAATGTAATGTGGAGTATAGAACATCCACAGCCATTGTTTGGTACACACAGCCAGGGCTGGGGGGAGGGGCCGGGGGAGGTGAAAACTACTAGATAGACGTATTTTAGCCGGAAATTTGCTGTTGAACATGATTCCCCTATCGAAAACGGTCAAGAAAGTTCGGTTTTCCAGACGAAATGACGTTTCTAAAGGAATTGGCAAAGTTCCTGTTGCGTTCACATACATTTGCTTATAAGAGCATTTTGCTGAATTAGCAAGGACTCCCCCAAGAAAATCCTTAATTTCTCAGCCGGTACATTAGCTGCAGCCCCCAAATCAAAAAAAGCAACGACTTTGGAGCTCTGGCTACAAGACTATGTAGTTTGGCGTGTGCTAACGTGAATGATGGAAGAGTTTAAAGGCACAATGTAATGTGGAGTATAGAACATCCACAGCCATTGTTTGGTACACACAGCCAGCGCTGGGGGGAGGGGCCGGGGGAGGTGAAAACTACTAGATAGACGTATTTTAGCCGGAAATTTGCTGTTGAACATGATTCCCCTATCGAAAACGGTCAAGAAAATTCGGTTTTCCAAAAGTAGTATAGGGGATGCCACTCCTGATTCACCCCCCGACCCCCATTAACGCCCGCATTTAGGAGTCCTATAGGGGGATTCGCCTCCTCGAGTACCACTACTTTTACTATGTATTTCGGATGCAACATGGGGATTTATTGCGCCAACTCCCCATTTATAGTAACCGGATTTTTACTATTAAGTAACTTTGGTAGTAATCGAAAATGAGCTCCTAAAATGACCCACGGGGATTACAGGAGGCTTACGAAGCGGGTACTTATGAGGTCAAAAACAGCTTTACAGGCATTACCCACAACGCTTCCCAAAAGATATTCCTTATATATAGACAATGGACTCGCAATACAATTTCGAAACATACACCATTCCTGGCAGTTCCGTAATAGATTTGCGACGGTATTGGGATACGAACGCGAGGCGCATGCAGCGATTAATAGAGAAGGGCATAGGAGAGTTAGGAGCTGCAAAAGTCTCCGTTGTGGTGGAGGTTGACTTAATGAAAGACGACACAGAAACCACAGTTTGGTTGCGCACCAAAACGCTAACAGTCTTAGAGTCGACGGACTTGGAGCAAAAGGTGTCCTCGCAAGTTGAGCCAATTTTGGAAACGCTCGCTAAGTACACCCGAGAAGGATCCGGATGGACTGTAACAGCCATCAAACGTGCTACGATTAGCATTGCCCGTTACGTACCGATTCGCGGTGGTTCTTACGTGCCACTGCCAACTTTCATAGAGCGTAAGAAGGCAATAATTAGCGTGCGTAATAAAGATAATAGATGTTTTCAATGGGCGCTGCGATCAGCGTTGTATCCAGCCACTGAAAACGCATTTAGGACGTCTAAGTATCCACACGACGACTTAGATTGGTCTAACGTTGAATTCCCAATGGAAATACGATGCATACCAGAGTTTGAAGAACGAAACGACCTTACGATAAACGTTTACGGCGTTCGAGAAAAGACTATAGTCCCACTACATATTTCAGACCGTAAGGGAGAGCGCATACACCTTTTCTACCACGGCGAGCATTATTCGTGGGTAAAGTCGACGAGCCGCCTATTTGCGACGCATAGCAAAAACGGACATAAGAGGTTCTTTTGCGATGCCTGCTTGCTACCATTTAAGGACCTAAAAGCATTGAAGAAACATGACAGAATTTGTCGAGGAGTTGAGGAGCCAGCTCAAAGAATTCAGCTACCAGAAGACAAGAACTTACAATACGACGACCATAAGCGGCAAAACAAGGTGCCTTACGTGATTTACGCGGACTTCGAGTCCTTGATTACAGATGAGTATGAGGAAGCCGGTAACACGCAAAAGAAAGGACTACACGAGATTTGCTCGTACGGCTACGTAGTTGTCCGCTTCGACGGTGAAGCAGACGAACCAGTGCTTTACCGGGGTCCTAATGCCGCGAGGAAGTTTCTTACGGCTTTAGAAGAAGAGGAAGAAGACATTCGACGCCGCTTAACGCATAAGAAGAAGACTAAGTTAACCAAAGAGCAGTTAGGAGCATATCATGCAGCACAGGAGTGCCACGTTTGCAAGCTAGGTTTGTTAAAGTACGGACGCCGAGCAAAGAAAGCCTGTGCTAAGGATGGAGCTTATTTGGGAGAAGCACACCCTACATGCGGACGTTACGCAAAAAATGGGGATAAGCCTGGTAAGCCCTCCACGCACTGCTTTCACTGCGGTGAGCCATTAGAGGAAGACTTCTACACGGACAAAGTTCTTGATTGCTGTGAAATTACCGGTGAATTTAAGGGTGCAGCCCACTTGAAATGCAGGCAAAGGATAGACCTAAACATGGAGATTCCTGTGTTCTTTCACAATCTTCGTGGGTACGACTCCCATTTACTATTGCAAGGTGTGGAAGGGCACGAAGTAAAGTGCATACCTAATAACAAAGAACGGTATATGTCCGTAACCATTGGCAAACTAAAATTCCTGGACTCACAGCAGTTCATGGCAGATTCCTTAGCCAACTTAGCTAAATACAACGAGGATTCACCGATATCCGACGAATACGGCGCAGAAAGGAAAGGTATGTATCCATATGAGTACATGAACTCCTGGGATCGCTTTAAAGAAACGCAGCTGCCACCACAAGAATGTTTCTACAGCACCTTAACTGAGTCGGGGATATCCGATGCTGAATACGAGCATGCGAAGGAGGTTTGGAAAAGCCACGAATGTAAGAACTTAGGTGACTACCACGACGTTTACCTGTTGTCAGACGTCGTACTATTAGCAGACGTCTTTCAAAGTTTCCGAAAGATGGCTATGTCTTACTATCAGTTAGACCCAGCAAACTTTTATACAGCCCCCGGGCTTTCTTGGAGTGCGCTGTTAAAGAAGACAGGTACGCAACTGGATCTATTAACTGATTATGAAATGTATAGATTTATGGAAGACGGCATCCGAGGTGGCATTTGCGGACCCAGCAGGCGTTACGCGCGAGCGAATAATCCCCAAGTGGAGGGTTACGACCCCGAAAAACCAAACACCTACATCTTTTACCTGGATGCTAACAACCTTTACGGTTGGGCAATGTCCCAGCACTTACCCGTGCGCGACTTTGAATGGACGGAGCCGAGAGAGCCCGAGTTTTACATGAAAATAAGACCTGACAGCCGCAAAGGCTTTATCTTAGAAGTTGACTTAGAATACCCTGAGGAATTACACCACCTTCACGATGATTACTCGCTTGCCCCAGAAGCAATTGAAATACCCTTCGAACAGCTATCCCCACTTCAAAAGAAGCTGTGCCCCAACTATAAGCCGTACCGTAAGTTAACGATGAATTTGATGAATAAAAAGAATTACGTGGTTCACTACCGCAACCTGCAATTCTACGTGCGACACGGAATGCGTGTGACAAAGGTGCACCGCGCTTTGAAGTTTCGTCAAGAACCGTGGATGCAGCCTTACATCGACTTTAATACCCAAAAGCGCACAGCAGCAAAGAACGACTTTGAGAAAAACCTGTTTAAGTTGATGAATAACTCCGTGTTTGGAAAGACAATGGAGAACATTCGTAAGCGGGTTAGCATAAAGATTGCTAACACCCGCGAGGAAGCGGAGAAGTACGTTTCGCAACCAGGGTTTGTTCGATACGTAGACATGTTGAACTTCTTCGTAATTCACATGAAGAAGGTGAACCTCTTTCTAAACAAGCCTGTATACACAGGGTTTTCAGTGCTGGAGCTGTCAAAATTGCTGATGTATGAGTTTTATTATGACAAACTTAAACCGAAATATGGCGACCGTTGCCGCTTGTTATACACGGACACCGACTCTTTGATAATGGAGATAGAGACGCCTGACGTTTACGCGGACTGTATGGAGGACATTGACGAATATGACACCAGCGGTTACCCGAAGGATCACCCACTTTACTCGACAAAGAATAAAAAGGTAATAGGTAAGATGAAGGATGAAATGCTGTGCAAGCCCATCGTGGAATACGTGGGTCTTAAACCCAAAATGTACAGCGTATTAAAGACAGACGGCGCAGATAAGAAAGCCAAAGGCGTAAAAAAGTACGTGGTGAAGAAAGACTTAACTCACCAATCGTACGTGGATGTACTTCAAACTCAAAAGTCTCAGAAGCATCAAATGAACTCCCTGCGGTCCTTTAAACATCAAATACACAACGTTACCCAAGAGAAGGTGTCGCTGTAACATTTGATGGTAAGAGGTGGATGTGCGACGATGGTATCCATACGATAGCATTCGGACATCACACGATAAGTAGTTCTTCTTTGACAAACCCACGTGTGGGACCATTATAAAGATAATACAAGATGGGCTGACCCTTCTTAGCTAACGCACTTCGGATCTGGTAAGTTTCCAAAGACCAATTAGGATCCGTAGCTCTTTTGGATCCTCCTTCTAATTCGCCCGGCTCGTAGAGATATCGAACCGTGACATCGCCTAATCTCTTTTCCTGGGGGAAGACCGCCCTTGAACTTCTGACGTAGGACTTGTGTTCCACGTGTTTCTTTTTTATGGCATCCTTGGGTTTCATTCCCGTAGCCCTGGCCGCCTCGTTGTTCAAAGCAGCGACGACCTGGGGGAGCCTCTGAGTCCATTCCCTGTTGCGTTTGGAGGGATCTTCCAGCTCTTTCCAATACTGATACCCAAACAGACGCTCGGCCAGGGTCTTATTGAATCTTTCGACAATGCTCTGACCCCTGTGGTACTCTGCTTCGGCTCTCCTAATCTTAGTGCTGTGGTCTTTCAGGGTCTTGGTAACCACGCCCATGAACTCTGTCCCCGCATCCACTTGCAGCAGCTTGGGCCATTTCAAGACGCGCTTATAAATCCTACCTAGGGCTTCTGCGACTTCTCCAGAATCCTTGCTGGTTATGGGTTCGGCGTCGTTGTATCTGCTTGCGATATCAACTACGGTCAAAGCGTATCTATAGGTCTTTCTTCTCACCTTGTCGTGCGGTATGAAAAGCAAATCTGCCTGATGAACTTCATTAGGGGTATTTACGGTAAAGCTGGGCCTGGGAATGTACTTGGGCACGGGAAGATAAACCTGCCAGAGGGTTTGTTTTTTTAGCCAATTCTTAGCCGTTTCTTCTGATACTCTGGCCGCGGCTGCGAGTTTCTTGATAGCCGACGCTCCTCTCCAATAGCCCTCAGGCCCATAGTAAATTCTCTTAAGTTTGTCCTCAGTTCGACCCATTATATGAATTCCAAAACAAGATTGATCTTACGTCCGTTAAAATCCACCGTCTTTCCGTCCACTTTAATGGTGATGTTTATGCTTTCTACCAAATTAGACAAATCATAGCACAAAGAAATGGGAGTGTATTCTACCAGGTCAAATGGATTACCTTTGGGCAGGAACTTAGACATAAGAGAAGACTTTTCTCCATTGCTGTAACTATTGACCAAGTCGCAATAGACTTCATAAGAGGATGCGACTTTCCATTTCACGGGTATGGCCGTGTTGGTAATTGTCTTACCCGAGGCACATAATAAAGATCCTAATGGGTCAAACTTTCCAAAAGTTACTGAATAGTTTGGCATATTATGTTTGAGGGTCATTTCGTGCGGCAATCCCGTGGTGAGAGTATAACCGCGCTTGGCGAGCTCCTTAGCAAGGGTAATTGGCGTGTAATGACCATCGGGTAGCATTTCACCTTGATATTTGCCAGGCACCTTAAGTACGGTGACCAAGGCCCCAATTAAATTATACCAAGAATTGTACAAAGAACAACTAACCAGCCGAACCTTATGGGCTTTGATGGGGGGATTCAGATAAGTGGTAAAGTCATTCTTGTCGCTTTCCAAAAAGACGATCATATATTTCAGGAAACACAGTTTCCTTTGCTTGCTGAATTAGACTAAGTACGCCATAGCTACGCCTCCGACCAGCCCTGCGACTCCTACAAATACCAGCTCATTGTCTTTTTGTTTCTTAGAAGGCTGGTAGTAATTCTTAAACTGGGGCTTTCTCATTCTAAAGTCGGGGTGTGCTTGCGCATAGAGCTTAAAGGCGTAGTCTGTGTTTTCAAAGTTCTTGTCTGCCTGCATTTTGTCTTGGTAGTTCTTGTCCAACCAATCCCTGTAAGCTTGTCTTTTTTCATTCCAAGCCGCCACGTCCCGCTGATATTTTTCCAGCGCTAAGTCGTGTCTCTTCCTTTCGGCGGCCAAATCTCCGCTTTTGTCGCCTCTGACTAATCTATCCAAATACTGACCACCATAATTAGCTCCAGTGAATGCTAAAGCTGCAATGACTCCACCTGCGATTAAACTAGCCATTTATACATTAGGGATGTACTTTTCCTTCCGTAGGTAATCCTTTAGCATGATAGCCCCGCCCACGGCAGCGGTCATCTTAGCAAAGTTAGCGAAGCTCTTGCTTGGGTCTTCAGTAAAGTCTTCTTTGAGCACTTTCTTACCTACCCAACCAATACCCGCAACCATAGAAGTAATAATAGCTGCTTCTTCAACAGTTTTCAATAACGCGGTTGACATTATGTTACAGAGCGAGAAGGTTATTACGCATGAAAATGACCTTGCTATTACTCCATTACGGGTATTTTGCTTCTAGGCTCCTGCGGTATTTTTGGCTTCGTAGCCCGCCATTGTAAGTAGAGGCTGCCTGCTGCTATAGCAACTCCCAACGCGCCAATGACGTACCCAGGATTAATGAAGGATTCCTCTTCTCTTTCCTCCACCTTTTCCTCCTTCTTTGCTTTGTTCTTCCTGTTCATCTCCGCGAGCTTCTTACCGGCAGCGACTCTGCCTGGAGATTTAGCCTTGGTAATCTTTTGCTCTGGGGCTTCCTCCGCCTTTAACTCTGGTTCACTCATTTATACTAAGGACTTGAAGGACTTGACAAGTAGCTTAAGGACGACTTGAGTAAGTACTTGTGGCGACTTAACTAAGTACTTGAGGCGACCTGGGTAATTCCTGAGGATGACTTAAGTAAGTACTTAAGAAGGACTTGAGGCGACTTGATCAGGTACCTCAGCAAGTGCCGCCTGGAAGACCTTTCCAACGTCTCTGTCCTTCTTAAAGTCCTTCCAAGACGTCGTAAGTTCCTTCAAGTCAACGTGATGAGCTACGTGAAGTGCCGCGGAGGCGACTGCCATTAACTTACCGCACTTCAAAGACAACTACCCGCAGGTTATCTTAAGTTCTTGGGCGATGACATAGTCCTCGCTTATGTCCTTCCGCAGTTGCTCCACGTCGTCTATGGGCAGCGCAAGTCCGAGAAGCTTGGTGGCAAGTCGGATAGCGGAGTCTGCTACGGCGTCCGTGGTCTTACTTGCAAGGGCGGCCTCATACCTCTTATGGAACTTCTTAACCTCCTCTTCCGACAACTTATTAACTTGCTCATCGGTAAGTTCCTTGCCTATCATTTCTTTGCACTTCCCAGAAGACACCAGGATGTTAAGTTGTTCCTTAAGGTTACTTTCATCTAACTGTGCGGGACTTCATCTATCAACTGCTCAATCTCCATATACATTAGGAGTTAAAGATCGCAGATCTTTACTAAATACGGAAACCTCAAAGAGAAGATCATCTTGGAATGTTGGTGCGTCTTTAGATGCCGCATGTATTCATGCAACTGTTCCTTGGATATTTCACCGCCGTAGTCGCTTAAGATGGTTTCCAGGTCTGACTTACTTGGAGTATAAAATACGACAAGTGAACCTATGTTTTCCCTAAAAGGCTTGGAGACACTAGTAAGCTGCTGCGAGAGCAACCAAACGCTAATGTTGTCATGCCTGCCGCTAAAGGCGAGCTTCACTAATTCGGAGGTGCGTCTCTTTACGTCATCCCCGCAGGCGATGTCCTCCAGTATGAGTAAGGTTTGCGTATCTTTAGGGAATTGTTTGTGCCAGAACTTAAGATGTCCAGATAACTCGTTAGGGTCCAATATGTCCACAAAGAAGTCATCATCTTTCACTCCTATGCCCGTCCAGGTGCGGTTATTCACGTAGGTGGGGCAGAGCAGCACGATATAGTCGAAACGGTATCTAAAGGGTCCTAATAGCTGCTCTATCACGAATTGGGTCTTTCCGCAGCCGGTAGGCCCTACTATCAGAGCGTTACAAGGCATGTGATTCCGGTTCATTATATTTTAGAAAATCACAGGGATTTTCACTAGTCGCCTTTTCTCGAAGGTAATTTATTACCTGGAATATATATGGAGCCTACGGAAGCAGTGCAGAGAATCGTTAACGACGTCAAAGATAAGAGAGACACCATCGAAATGCAAAGGGAGGAGATCAATCGATTAAAAGAGCGCGTGCGGGAGTTGTACAATGAAATGTGTGGTTTGAAGCGCGCGATGGCCTCATGGGCTAAGGAATCCGTTAAGGACTTTATGAAGTATCCCATATAAGGCTTATTAAATTCTTATTATATATGGAGTGCGTGCGATGTAATAAGGAGTTCAGCTCTAAGCAAATGCTCGAATATCACGTCAAAAATAAGGTCTGTAGAAAGTCGCGGGAGAAGCGCTGTGAACACTGCGATCGTCTGTTCAGCAGCAAGCAGATGTTAAAGTACCACGTGGATAACAGAGTTTGCCTGAAGAACATTTGTGAGCGCTGCGAGGAAAGCGTAGATAGCGACTGGCATCAGTTCCGCTGCTTTACGGGTTATGATCTTATCGCTGTGGCCTGTGAGGAACACGGCGACGTTGCTGCGCGTTGTTGTCCAAATGAGACTATTATCCGTTTGATACGTCGTAAGAAAGAGATTGACGACCGCTTTGCATGGTTCGACCGCGTTGAAGGTGTGCGTTGGGAAGACAGAGAATACTGGGAGGCGGATTGTCCAAAGTGTGGGTGTAACAGGAGCGAGCAACATATCTGGCAATGTTCGTACGTGAGCGCAGAGTGCCCCAAAACGTTTCAAGAATACGTCGATCGCCTTGAAATGCCGCGTGCAAAGAAAAGAGAGGAGATTAAGAAAACCTCAGGGTAGGCCCATACATGGGTTTGGCGAATCCAGGAAACTATTTTGAGATATCCTTTATTATTATTTATTTATTATTAATAAGAATAAATAATAATAAGACATTCCTTAAAATAGTTTCCAGGGCATTTAATAAGATCTTAATAAGAATAAGGTCATCCTTAAAATATATGATAGCCTACGCAGCAGCATTCCTTGGAGGATTCCTAATAACCCTAAGTATATATGGACTGTATTACATACGAACCCCCTGCTGACTGCATCGTTAAAAAAGAGTCGCCGACCCTCATTGTCGACGAACCCCACTTAAACGACGCTTTAGACGCACTTACCCGCATAGGACCGAAGGAAGGATGCACTTTGCGACGTCAAAGGCCCAGCGGCCATCCTTCTTACCATACGACCTCAGATGCGTAAACTCCTGTCCTTCGATGACGTAACGGACGCGATCCGGCGCCCACAGGCTGTACGTAACAACCTCGTGCGCCAATAACAACCGTAGCCTTTCTTCAAAGGCTACATAATGTTTTATTTCGTAGGTAACACCCTCCTTTAAGTCTCGCCAGTGTATCTGCCTCACAGCCTCAAACGCCATATATTCTATGAAATATCTTTAAGTGCGTCTTTAAAGTGTCTGTGTTCTAAAGCGCTTACAGCACCACCTACAAGGTAGACGAATTCCTCGCGCATACTCCGCGATGGCTCTGCAGATGTCGTCGTAGTCGTTGCTTATCAGCACCTTAAATCCATTTTCCTCGTAGACGTCTAAAAGGCGGCGCTGATCCTCAGACAATACCCCGTTGCCTTTCGGAGTCTTCAGCTCGATGCAGAATCCACGGTACCGCCTGTGAACATTAAGGATGAGCAGATCAGGTTGACCGCGTTGATATCCTTTCTGCCAGCACTTTATGCGCTTGCCGTCGCTGTCCTGCAGTTCGCCTAGGCCGGGCGTTACGAGCATTTGAGGGTAATACTTGCGAATGTAATCCACCACCTTTTTATGCAGGTCGAATTCGTTTTCTATTTTGAATACCAACTTGTTAGGACTGTTCAAGCGCTTGTCTAATTCGTACTTACCAGTCTTCCTTAGCGCGGGTAGGACTTCCTCGAATACCCAATCTTGTAATTCCACGGCTTTAGGTAGCTTGGAGCTAAATATTAGTTGATACAGACCAGGCTCTGATATAAATAAGGAACGTGGGTGCATAGTAGAAACATAACGATTCGTTATGTTCATCTCGCCCAGCCTTTTCTTGTTTTTCTCAGATACGTGGTCGCTAATAGCCTTAGCCGTGTTCTCGTAATCTATATAACGCAGCAGCCACCTCCTTCGCTTTGAAGTACAAAGGTTTCGCCTTGCACTATGCATTGCAGTTTGGTATCGTTGTTTTCGAATACGCGTAGCATCGTATATCTGAGAAATATTTTGACTTTTTTTCTAGGATTTCGTTAATATGCAACGCTCTTTAGCTGATTCGTTTCCACAGACAGCTGAGCGTCTGAAACTACAAAGACGTAGCAGTTTATTTTGTCAGTGTCGCCCGCGGAGGCATTCTTGGTGCGCTTGATCTCCAATGTTATACCATCCTGCATATTTACTAGACGTAAACCCTGGCCATGTAGGTCTTCATCGTTCGTCGTGCGCATGTCAATCCACAGCGCATACTTATCCTTAAAGAATTCCTCAGGGCTAATTTGGTCGCCAAACTTACGCATGGCCTCTCTGTACACGTCTGCGGGCTTTATTCCCTGGGAGTAAACTTTGTTGGGAACGCCGTTGACATTTACCCCCACGTTGGTAATGTTGGGGTTATGAAAGGCTTCTGAGTCGCGCTTACCGGCCTCATAGGGCTTAGCAAACACCAGCATTAGCCCCGTGAGACTTCTTCGGGGAAGGTTAATACTTTGGTTAATAACCTCATCCGTCTTGTCCAAGAAGCTAAATGTCTTGTACATCACCACGTGGTCGTAAAGGAATGCCTTGCCGGAGCTGTATTCCATGCCAGCGCTACGGGCCAGCTCTTCGCTGTACACGGTCTCATACTGCAGCTCTAAGTTAGTAATGGAGTATGGAGTTGTTGTGGTAAGTGCAGTGCTTAGCCCACCAATGATGTTATTAGCATCTGCTAAGGTTACTTCAAACTGTAACTCGGATAACTGCCTGGGGTAGTACGCACCGTGATTTGTGATTACTTCAAAGTCTAATGGTATGACATACTTACTACCATAGGCTGTCTTTATTCGCTTTGCGTCTGCTACTGCGGTTTCCCCACTGCCGTCAGTAGGTTGCGTTTTCGTAGGTGTGCGGACCTTACGTAGAATGACACTACCAATTCCTTGTTCTATCCTTTGCGCGCGATCAAATGCTGTTAACCATAAATCTTTGTAGGTGGTGTATAAATCATATCTATTTAAATCCAATAAAGATTCCCCAGCAAACTTAATTCTCATCTTAGAAACTAAGTTTCTACCCACGTTGTTAACAATAATTCTTTCGTCTGTGGGGTCAGACTGCACCGCTAAGTCGAATCTTAAAGCCAAGGTGCCGGGTACTAAGACTAGGTTATCCGTTAGACGGGGCACGCCTACGTACAAGGTTTCTCCTGGTTTTGCGCTACTGGGCGTGAATGTTACCCGGTGAAAGGTACGTTCTGCCTTTAGTCCGCCAACCTGCTTAGGTAATACGTTGGGGTTTAACTTTGAGCTTATCATATATAATGGAAGTAGAAGGAACGGATTTTGACCCCCTTACCGAAGAAGGCCAAGTCGATATTAACGATGAAGAATTTGATGAATGGACTAAAAACGCGGAGGCAAAGCCTTTGCTTTACGACATGGCCTTGGCAAGCAAGTATGGTAGTAGGTGGAGAAGCTTCAAGGCAGCCTTGAATCGCATGTGGCAATCAAAAAACCGCGGCCCCGTTCCTGAGTACTTGGAACTTCAAAACATAAATGAGGAACCCGAACAAGAAACCGTAGAGTGGGCAACGCAAGAGCTAACGCAGCGCTATTCCCGCTTTGAGGCTGACGACGTAAGGCTCACAGAACGCGGAAACAAAGTCCTCATAAGCGTCCAAGACCTGAGATTTCCCGACAAAAACCGCTGGACGAAACCACAACCCCTTTTCGACGAAAATGGCGAAATTAGGGGTGACGTGGCGAGATTAAAAGGCTTTCAACTAGCTACCCGAAGTGCGTTAGAAAGGTTGGCAACCCTGAATGAAAAGGTTGCGTTAGAAAAACGCGTCGAGGAGCTGCAAGAAACGTTGGAAGAAAGGGAAGCAGATTACACGAGACAGAACCAACTGCTCCTTCATGCTCAAAAGAGAGAACTTGACGACAAGAATCAGCGAATGATAGAAATGAGAGAACGAACAGACAATGCCCTACGCGATAGAGACCAGGCCCAAAAGGCCTTCAATCTCGCCCTGCAAGACTTGGACATGAGCAAGGAAGAAGCCAAAAACTTGCATATCACCATAGCCGGCTCTTTGGAGGAACGGCGGTAGTTGGTTGCCGAAATTAACACTAAAGAAGAGCAAATTCGGCAAAGAGATCAGGCCATCGAAGACCTGGAGGGGCAAATAGAGCGGCAGCGAGAAGTAGTTGCGGACCAAACTCGTCCCGAAGAGGAAAGGGAGGCAGCTCAAAAGGAAGTAGAAACCCTCGAGGTACGCCTTACGGAATTACAGGCACAAAAGGAAAACTTGGAAAAGGAGTTGGGGCTTACCACCAAGGAAAAAGTAAAAAGGGTCCTTTTGAAGTATGGCGTTCCGCTGGCATTTGCGGTTGCTATTTCAAGCGTAGTAGGGGTAATCCTATCCGCTCTTAAGGCTACGGGCGCAGGCGTAAAGAAATTAGGCAATGGTTTGACGGACTTGGGAAAAAAGATGGCAGCCGGCTTGCCTGGGCTGCTTGGTAGTGTCCTTAGCCTGGCACTTAGGGCCGGCGGAGAACTGTTGAAGTTCGTGGGGAATAACATTTGGATATTAGTCGTAGCTATTGGGGTGGTCCTCCTGAAGAAGATGAAGGCTTAATCTTGTCCTTGTGTATTACTGGTGGCTTATCGTCGTCGGGCGCCCGAGGCGTCCTTGACTGGGGATAAGTAAAGATAGTATTCGCACCGCCTTGATAATGCGGAACTAGCGGCAGGACAGTCATGGTGCTAATGGGCTTATGATTCCAAGTAGCATCCGTCGGGGGACCTTTTGACGGGGCGGCATTTATCCGAAGGTAGGCAACGTCGTTGGGGAGAACCTGAAGCTTCGCATATTGGCAATTGGCTATCATGTGAAAAGTTACCGGCGTTAAGTCTTCTCCGCTTTTTGGAGGCGGCTCCGATGAAAAATGGGCTGGGTTCCTTTTGTTATCTTTTTTTTCTGTAGGGTAGTAATGGATGGTCATTCTCATCGACGATCCTAAACCCGACATTACACGAATACCCCGTCGAAATGCTAATGGTACACATGATTAATCCCAGGCCCCCAACCTTTACCCACAGCCCGGTGTCAAGCCAATGCTGTTCTAAATAGTCCTTCTCCTCCAAAAAATGTAGAAACCAATCTTCCTTCGCGTGTGGGTTCATATATTTCAGCAAACATAGTTTGCTTCTAGAGACTAAGCACCGTAAGAGTGCTGATGGTTGCTTGGTTATAGATAGTATCCCTTTGATTTTCTATGCTATTTACGCAAACGCTCCCACTATCATCTACGCGTATTTGCAGCTTTACCTTTCCATGACAATCGGCCACCATGTGGAAAGTCCAAACCGATAGATTCTCGGCGCTCTGGGGGTTCGGCTCTACGGAGAAATGCGCTGGTTCCCTGTTGTTTGTCTTCGTACGCATAGGCTGCAGTATGCCGTTGTCATCCAGGAACCTAAAGCCGATGTTGGCATGGCTGCTCGTACCAATGCAAATGCTGCATATTATCAGCTTCTTCCCAGAGTAGTTCAGATCCACGGACATCCCCGTGACATCAACCCAAGCCGCCTGGTTGTATTTTTTCTCGCCTGTATAAGTCGTATAAACACAATCTACTCCAGCTACGTAGGGGTTGTTCATCGCCATATATAATAACTC
This sequence comes from Actinia tenebrosa, assembly GCF_029948245.1. NCBI lineage: Eukaryota > Metazoa > Cnidaria > Anthozoa > Actiniaria > Actiniidae > Actinia > Actinia tenebrosa. The sequence goes on along the minus strand of NW_028292571.1, from coordinate 8,180,056 downwards.
AGACCAATGCTTGCAGCTGCTAGGCCGGCTTTTAGTAAGTTATGGTCATATTCCTCGGGTATCGTAGGCAGAACCTTCTTCGATGGTTTCTTAACTACGGGTAGCTTCGTTTCGTGTACCTTTTTTGGCTTCTCTACGAAGTGAGGAATGCCCTTGGTAGTATCAAAGTTCACGTCATTCACCCCAAACTTCATGTCTTTGGTTGCTCGTTGAAGTTTGTTGTTATAACCCACGACGGAATTAGCGTTGATAACCAAATTACTTGGCATCAACCAACAACCAGGACTCAAGGCGTAATCTAACCGCACTTTAGATTGCTGCACCGCTAATTGATATCTCTGCACCGACTTGGATATGTCATTTTCTATTATTGCGGACTCAAACAGGGTTAGGAATTCTTGTTGCGTTTCCCGCGAAGCACCTTGGGAACCAACAATGGGGCTGCGGGTATTTACCTGCGCTCCCAGGGTGCAGTAGACGAATGCTTCAATGCTGCGGTTGATCCTGGCTAGGTTTCTTAGGCCTTTTCCTTTTAATAATACAAACGGATCCCAAGGACTGGGGTAAATCGTCTCAATCCTATCAATCAGCGCAACGTCATTCTTGCGACCACCCAAGTCGTAAAACTTTAGGACCCCGGGGTATTTTTGATGATACATGTCTGCCGGACGCACGCCGTCAACATGCCAAGCATAGATAATGCCCAAACCATGCGTGGCGCCTTCCCGATAACGAAGGTCTCTTTGCTGCGGCTTAAACTCATTCATTAGTCTTTCTAGGGCAGCGGAATCGTAGTGGTTAACCATTCGATTGAATGGCTTTTCCCCCGGTAATGGTACGTTAAGCTCCTTCAATATGCGCCGCATAGTAAAGGCAACGTGGAACCTTAGAAAGGCAATGTCGAACATATCCGCGGCAACCCCGCAGCCCTTTGTAGCCGCCCAGACGGCAAAATTTAACTGCTGCGGCCAGTACTTAAAGTTAGGTCCCCTTAACCATTCGTGGGCTTCTTTTCCTGAAGTGTGCGTAAGGTTAAAATCCTTAAAGATATCCCTTATTACTACGTCAAAGGTTTGCTTACCCACTGGGATCTTTAAATGCGTCACTATTTTATCAAAGTTGTTTATGCCGCCTTCCGCATCGTAAAATGGATAATCCTGGTTGGTTATTAATAGATTCTTTGGGAAAGTAGGTGTCGCGGGCTTTGGTTTAGGGGTAGGTTTCGGATCGTTATGCACAGGTTTTGGCTCCTTCCTTACAGGTTTTGGTTCTGGCCGATGCTCAAACATCTTTCCAAGATCTTTCCGACTTAAGTAATCTCCATAAATATCATTCCCAAAAGCGTCGTACATTAGTATATATAATGGATGTTATACCATCAGCACCTCCACTTTATCCTGAACTTCCTAAGGAACCTAACGAAATGAATGCCGAAAACTTCAGACTTAACAAAGCAAACTTAATCCTGGCTTACTTGGAAGGGCAAACAAAACACTACGAAAAAGTTAGGAAGAAATACGTTAGAGTCCGGAGTACGCTACATAAGATTTCGATAACTTCAGGGTCCATATCCGTAGTGTTGACGGGCTCCCGCGTTGCTACTTCGCTTACTGGACCGGGAATAATTGTTGGGGTTCCTTTGGCCGGCGTTGGGGCAGCCTGTGGTATTGTTTCGGCTGTTGCTACGGGCATTATGAAACAGTTGTCAAGCAAAATATCCAAGCATGACACGACAATAGCTCTGTCAAGGGCTAAAGTAAATACGATCACCGAACTTGTCTCAAAGGCTTTGCGTGACAGAAAGATAGATGACGTAGAATTCTCGCTTATTCTGGCCGAAGAAGACAAATACGAGAAATTAAAGTCGGACATAAGGAACAAAAAAACAGTCGTAAAAGATCTTTCCGAGGAATCTCGCAAAAAGATCTACCAAGAAGCAAAAGAAGAGCTTCAAAAAAAACTCGCTCAGTAAATATTTGCTTTGAAGAAAGCGAAACAGGATTCTATTTACATATCGAACGTCAGTCTCGAAATTACGCGTAACCAACGTCTTATGGCATAAGATTTATGCTAATTCCACTATCTTCTTGGAATCCATCCCAACAGGGGGTGGTTGGGGTGTATTTTGTAAAATATTTCGTAAATTACGTCAGGGTAATAAGGAATATCCTTATTCCGCCGACAAAACATCCACTCGGCTTTTGTCATATCAGAAACCTCGGGAATAGACTTACTGGTAATTTCAGACAAAAGATAGGGAATAGCTTTGTAATATTTCCCTAGCTTTAACTTTTTCAATGTCTTCCGTAGACTTTGCGGGGTTGGCTTTTCTAAGTGGTCTATGATTTTCTTCTTTACTTCGTTGTCTAAATATACCGGCCGATAACCTTGGATGTGACTCATCCAGTCCCTAAAATATTTTATTCTCTTATAAGGTGTTTTCTTACGACCTCCATTGGCGTAATATTGCTCTCTGGTAGCATTTGGTACGGCATTACAAATGTTTTTGCCACACTCGTAACACTGCGCTGACGTGTCATCTTCTATTTGCATTTTCTTACCACAACAAACAAGCTTTCTTGGCGGTGGGGTAACAAACTTAGGTTTCAAACACTTTATACAGAAGTCATAAATTGGACTGAATTCTTTACATTCATGCATATATGTTAGCATATTTAATGGCATTCGTTGGTGGTTTCCTTATCTTATTGAGTAGCCTCCTGTAATCCCCGTGGGTCATTTTAGGAGCTAATTTTCGATTACTACCAAAGTTACTTAATAGTAAAAATCCGGTTACTATAAATAGGGAGTTGGCGCAAGAAATCCCCATGTTGCATCCGAAATACATAGTAAAAGTAGTGGTACTCGAGGCGCCGAATCCCCTTATAGGACTCCAAAATGCGGGCGTTAATGGGGTTCGGGGGGTGAATCAGAAGTGGCATCACCTATACTACTTCAAAACGAAATGACGTTGCCAAAGGAATTGGCAAAGCTGCTGTTGCGTTCACATACATTTGCTTATAAGAGCATTTTGCTGAATTAGCAAGGACTCCCCCAAGCAAATCCTTAATTTCTCAGCCGGTACATTAGCTGCAGCCCCCAACTCAAAAAAAGCAACGACTTTGGAGCTCTGGCTACAAGACTATGTAGTTTGGTGGGTGCTAACGTGAATGATGGAAGAGTTTAAAGGCACAATTTAATGTGGAGTATAGAACATCCACAGCCATTGTTTCGGACACACAGCCAGCGCTGGGTGGAGGGGCCGGTGGAGGTGAAAACTACTAGAAAGACATATTTTAGCTGGAAAATTGCTGTTGAACAATATTCCCCTATCGAAAACGGTCAAGAAAATTCGGTTTTGGAAACGAAATGACGTTGCGAAAAGAATTGGCAAAGTTCCAGTTGCGTTCACATACATTTGCTTATAAGAGCATTTTGCTGAATTAGCAAGGACTCCCCCAAGAAAATCCTTAATTTCTCAGCCGGTACATTAGCTGCAGCCCACAAATCAAAAAAAGCAACGACTTTGAAGCTCTGGCTACAAGACTATGTAGTTTGGTGGGTGCTAACGTGAATGATGGAAGAGTTTAAAGGCACAATGTAATGTGGAGTATAGAACATCCACAGCCATTGTTTCGGACACACAGCAAGCGCTGGGTGGAGGGGCCGGTGGAGGTGAAAACTACTAGAAAGACATATTTTAGCTGGAAAATTGCTGTTGAACATGATTCCCCTATCGAAAACGGTCAAGAAAATTCGGTTTTGGAAACGAAATGACGTTGCGAAAAGAATTGGCAAAGTTCCAGTTGCGTTCACATACATTTGCTTATAAGAGCATTTTGCTGAATTAGCAAGGACTCCCCCAAGAAAATCCTTAATTTCTCAGCCGGTACATTAGCTGCAGCCCACAAATCAAAAAAAGCAACGACTTTGAAGCTCTGGCTACAAGACTATGTAGTTTGGTGGGTGCTAACGTGAATGATGGAAGAGTTTAAAGGCACAATGTAATGTGGAGTATAGAACATCCACAGCCATTGTTTCGGACACACAGCCAGCGCTGTGGGGAGGGTCCGGGGGAGGTAAAAACTACTAGAAACGCGTATTTTAGCTGGAAATTTGCTGTTGAACATGATTCCCCGATCGAAAACGGCCTAGAAAATTCGGTTTTGGAAACGAAATGACGTTGCGAAAAGAATTGGCAAAGTTCCTGTTGCGTTCACATACATTTGCTTATAAGAGCATTTTGCTGAATTAGCAAGGACTCCCCCAAGAAAATCCTTAATTTCTCAGCCGTTACATTAGCTGCAGCCCACAAATCAAAAAAACCAATGACTTTAGAGCTCTGTCTACAAGACTATGTAGTTTGGTGGGTGCTAACGTGAATGATGGAAGAGTTGAAAGACACAACGTAATGTGGAGTATAGAACATCCACAGCCATTGTTTGGGACACAGAGCCAGCGCTGGGGGGAGGGACCGGGGGAGGTGAAAACTACCAGAAAGACGTATTTTAGCTGGAAATTTGCTGTTGAACATGATTCCCCTATCGAAAACGGCCAAGAAAATTCGGTTTTCCAAACGAAATGACGTTGCCAAAGGAATTGGCAAAGTTCCTGTTGCGTTCACATACATTTGCTTATAAGAGCATTTTGCTGAATTAGCAAGGACTCCCCCAAGAAAATCCTTAATTTCTCAGCCGGTACATTAGCTGCAGCCCACAAATTCAAAAAACCAACGACTTTGGAGCTCTGGCTACAAGACTATGTAGCTTGGTGGGTGCTAACGTGAATGATGGAAGAGTTTAAAGGCACAATGTAATGTGGAGTATAGAACATCCACAGCCATTGTTTGGGACAGAGAGACAGCGCTGGGGGGAGTGCCCGGATGAGTAGAAATCTACTAGAAAGACATATTTTAGCTGCAAAATTGCTGTTGAACATGATTCCCCTATCGAAAACGGTCAAGAAAATTCGGTTTTGGAAACGAAATGACGTTGCGAAAAGAATTGGCAAAGTTCCAGTTGCGTTTACATACATTTGCTTATAAGAGCATTTTGCTGAATTAGCAAGGACTCCCCCAAGAAAATCCTTAATTTCTCAGCCGGTACATTAGCTGCAGCCCACAAATCAAAAAAAGCAACGACTTTGAAGTTCTGGCTACAATACTATGTAGTTTGGTGGGTGCTAACGTGAATGATGGAAGAGTTTAAAGGCACAATGTAATGTGGAGTATAGAACATCCACAGCCATTGTTTCGGACACACAGCCAGCGCTGGGTGGAGGGGCCGGTGGAGGTGAAAACTACTAGAAAGACATATTTTAGCTGGAAAATTGCTGTTGAACATGATTCCCCTATCGAAAACGGTCAAGAAAATTCGGTTTTGGAAACGAAATGACGTTGCGAAAAGAATTGGCAAAGTTCCAGTTGCGTTCACATACATTTGCTTATAAGAGCATTTTGCTGAATTAGCAAGGACTCCCCCAAGAAAATCCTTAATTTCTCAGCCGGTACATTAGCTGCAGCCCACAAATCAAAAAAACCAACGACTTTGAAGCTCTGGCTACAAGAGTATGTAATTTGGTGGGTGCTAACGTGAATGATGGAAGAGTTTAAAGGCACAATGTAATGTGGAGTATAGAACATCCACAGCCATTGTTTCGGACACACAGCCAGCGCTGGGTGGAGGGGCCGGTGGAGATGAAAACTACTAGAAAGACATATTTTAGCTGGAAATTTGCTGTTGAACAATATTCCCCTATCGAAAACGGTCAAGAAAGTTCGGTTTTCCAAACGAAATGACGTTGCCAAAGGAATTGGCAAAGTTCCTGTTGCGTTCACATACATTTGCTTATAAGGGCATTTTGCTGAATTAGCAAGCACTCCCCCAAGAAAATCCTTAATTTCTCAGCCGTTACATTAGCTGCAGCCCACAAATCAAAAAAACCAACGACTTTGAAGTTCTGGCTACAAGACTATGTAGTTTGGTGGGTGCTAACGTGAATGATGGAAGAGTTTAAAGGCACAATGTAATGTGGAGTATAGAACATCCACAGCCATTGTTTCGGACACACAGCCAGCGCTGGGTGGAGGGGCCGGTGGAGGTGAAAACTACTAGAAAGTCATATTTTAGCTGGAAAATTGCTTTTGAACATGATTCCCCTATCGAAAACGGTCAAGAAAATTCGGTTTTGGAAACGAAATGACGTTGCGAAAAGAATTGGCAAAGTTCCTGTTGCGTTCACATACATTTGCTTATAAGAGCATTTTGCTGAATTAGCAAGGACTCCCCCAAGAAAATCCTTAATTTCTCAGCCGGTACATTAGCTGCAGCCCCCAAATCAAAAAAAGCAACGACTTTGGAGCTCTGGCTACAAGACTATGTAGTTTGGTGGGTGCTAACGTGAATGATGGAAGAGTTTAAAGGCACAATTTAATGTGGAGTATAGAACATCCACAGCCATTGTTTGGGACACAGAGCCAGCGCTTGGGGGAGGGACCGGGGGAGGTGAAAACTACTAGATAGACGTATTTTAGGCGGAAATTTGCTGTTGAACATGATTCCCCTATCGAAAACGGTCAAGAAAATTCGGTTTTCCAAACGAATTGACGTTGTCAAAGGAATTGGCAAAGTTCCTGTTGCGTTCACATACATTTGCTTATAAGAGCATTTTGCTGAATTAGCAAGGACTCCCCCAAGAAAATCCTTAATTTCTCAGCCGGTACATTAGCTGCAGCCCACAAATCAAAAAAAGCAACGACTTTGAAGCTCTGGCTACCAGACTATGTAGTTTGCTGGGTGCTAACGTGAATGATGGAAGAGTTTAAAGGCACAATGTAATGTGGAGTATAGAACATCCACAGCCATTGTTTCGGACACACAGCAAGCGCTGGGTGGAGGGGCCGGTGGAGGTGAAAACTACTAGAAAGAAATATTTTAGCTGGAAAATTGCTGTTGAACATAATTCCCCTATCGAAAACGGTCAAGAAAATTCGGTTTTGGAAACGAAATGACGTTGCGAAAAGAATTGGCAAAGTTCCAGTTGCGTTCACATACATTTGCTTATAAGAGCATTTTGCTGAATTAGCAAGCACTCCCCCAAGAAAATCCTTAATTTCTCAGCCGGTACATTAGCTGCAGCCCACAAATCAAAAAAAGCAACGACTTTGAAGTTCTGGCTACAAGACTATGTAGTTTGATGGGTGCTAACGTGAATGATGGAAGAGTTTAAAGGCACAATGTAATGTGGAGTATAGAACATCCACAGCCATTGTTTCGGACACACAGCCAGCGCTGGGTGGAGGGGCCGGTGGAGGTGAAAACTACTAGAAAGACATATTTTAGCTGGAAAATTGCTGTTGAACATGATTCCCCTATCGAAAACGTTCAAGAAAATTCGGTTTTCCAAACAAAATGACGTTGCCAAAAGAATTGACAAAGTTCCTGTTCCTTAAACATACATTTGCTCATAAGAGCATTTTGCTGTATTAGCAAGGACTCCCCCAAGAAAATCCTTAATTTCTCAGCCGGTACATTACCTGCAGTTCCCAAATCAATAAAAGCAACGACTTTGGAGCTCTGGCTACAAGACTATGTAGTGTGGTGGGTGCTAACGTGAATGATGGAAGAGTTGAAAGGCACAATGTAATGTGGAGTATAGAACATCCAAAGACATTGTTTGGGACACAGAGCCAGCGCTTGCGGGAGGGCCCAGGGTAGGTGAAAACTACTATAGAGACGTATTTTAGATGGAAATTTTCTGTTGAACATGATTCGCCTATCGAAAACGGTCAAGAAAGTTTGGTTTTCCAAACGAAATGACGTTGCCAAAGGAATTGGCAAAGTTCCTGTTGCGTTCACATACATTTGCTTATAAGAGCATTTTGCTGAATTAGCAAGGACTCCCCCAAGAAAATCCTTAATTTCTCAGCCGGTACATTAGCTGCAGCCCCCAAATCAAAAAAAGCAACGACTTTGGAGCTCTGACTACAAGACTATGTAGTTTCGTGGGTGCTAACGTAAATGATGGAAGAGTTGAAAGGCACAATGTAATGTGGAGTATAGAACATCCCTAGCCATTGTTTGGGACACAAAGCCAGCGCTGAGGGGAATTCCCAGGGGAGGTTAAAATTACTAGAGAGACGTATTTTAGATGGAAATTTGCTGTTGAACATGATTCCCCTATCGAAAACGGTCAAGAAAATTCGGTTTTCCAAACGAAATGACGTTGCCAAAGGAATTGGCAAAGTTCCTGTTGCGTTCACATACATTTGCCTATAAGAGCATTTTGCTGAATTAGCAAGGACTCCCCCAAGAAAATCCTTAATTTCTCAGCCGGTACATTAACTGCAGCCCCAAAATAACAGAAAGCAACGACTTTGGAGCTCTGGCTACAAGACTATGTAGTTTGGTGGGTGCTAACGTGAATGATGGAAGAGTTTAAATGCACAATGTAATGTGGAGTATAGAACATCCACAGCCATTGTTTGGGACACAGAGACAGCGCTGGGGGGATGGCCCTGGGAAGGTGAAATCTACTAGAAAGACATATTTTAGATGGAAATTTGCTGTTGAACATGATTCCCCTATCGAAAACGATCAAGAAAATTCGGTTTTCCAAACGAAATGACGTTGCCAAAGGAATTCGCAAAGCTCCTGTTGCGTTCACATACATTTGCTTATAAGAGCATTTTGCTGACATAGCAAGGACTCCCCCAAGAAAATCCTTAATTTCTCAGCCGGTACATTAGCTGCAGCCCCCAAATCAAAAAAAGCAACGACTTTGGAGCTCTGGCTACAAGACTATGTAGTTTGGTGGGTGCTAACGTGAATGATGGAAGAGTTTAAAGGCACAATGTAATGTGGAGTATAGAACATCCACAGCCATTGTTTGGAACAAAGAGACAGCACTGGGGGGAGGGCCCTGGGTAGGTGAAATCTACTAGAAAGACATATTTTAGATGGAAATTTGCTGTTGAACATGATTCCCCTATCGAAAACGATCAAGAAAATTCGGTTTTCCAAACGAAATGACGTTGCCAAAGGAATTCGCAAAGCTCCTGTTGCGTTCACATACATTTGCTTATAAGAGCATTTTGCTGAATTAGCAAGGACTCCCCCAAGAAAATCCTTAATTTCTCAGCCGGTACATTAGCTGCAGCCCCCAAATCAAAAAAAGCAACGACTTTGGAGCTCTGGCTACAAGACTATGTAGTTTGGTGGGTGCTAACGTAAATGATGGAAGAGTTTAAAGGCACAATGTAATGTGGAGTATAGAACATCCACAGCCATTGTTTGGGACACAAAGCCAGCGCTGAGGGGAGTGGCCAGGGGAGGTGAAAACTACTAGAGAGACGTATTTTAGATGGAAATTTGCTGTTGAACATGATTCGCCTATCGAAAACGGTCAAGAAAATTCGGTTTTCCAAACGAAATGACGTTGCCAAAGGAATTGGCAAAGTTCCTGTTGCGTTCACATACATTTGCTTATAAGAGCATTTTGCTGAATTAGCAAGGACTCCCCCAAGAAAATCCTTAATTTCTCAGCCGGTACATTAGCTGCAGCCCCCAAATCAAAAAAAGCAACGACTTTGGAGCTCTGGCTACAAGACTATGTAGTTTGGTGGGTGCTAACGTAAATGATGGAAGAGTTTAAAGGCACAATGTAATGTGGAGTATAGAACATCCACAGCCATTGTTTGGGACACAAAGCCAGCGCTGAGGGGAGTGGCCAGGGGAGGTGAAAATTACTAAAGAGACGTATTTTAGATGGAAATTTGCTGTTGAACATGATTCGCCTATCGAAAACGGTCAAGAAAATTCGGTTTTCCAAACGAAATGACGTTGCCAAAGGAATTGGCAAAGTTCCTGTTGCGTTCACATACATTTGCTTATAAGAGCATTTTGCTGAATTAGCAAGGACTCCCCCAAGAAAATCCTTAATTTCTCAGCCGGTACATTAGCTGCAGCCCCCAAATCAAAAAAAGCAACGACTTTGGAGCTCTGGCTACAAGACTATGTAGTTTGGTGGGTGCTAACGTGAATGATGGAAGAGTTGAAAGACACAACGTAATGTGGAGTATAGAACATCCACAGCCATTGTTTGGGACACAGAGCCAGCGCTGGGGGGAGGGCCCTGGGTAGGTGAAATCTACTAGAAAGACATATTTTAGATGGAAATTTACTGTTGAACATGATTCCCCTATCGAAAACGGTCAAGAAAATTCGGTTTTCCAAACGAAATGACGTTGCCAAAGGAATTGGCAAAGTTCCTGTTGCGTTCACATACATTTGCTTATAAGAGCATTTTGCTGAATTAGCAAGGACTCCCCCAAGAAAATCCTTAATTTCTCAGCCGGTACATTAGCTGCAGCCCCCAAATCAAAAAAAGCAACGACTTTGGAGCTCTGGCTACAAGACTATGTAGTTTGGTGGGTGCTAACGTAAATGATGGAAGAGTTTAAAGGCACAATGTAATGTGGAGTATAGAACATCCACAGCCATTGTTTGGGACACAAAGCCACCGCTGAGGGGAGTGCCCAGGGGAGGTGAAAATTACTAGAGAGACGTATTTTAGATGGAAATTTGCTGTTGAACATGATTCGCCTATCGAAAACGGTCAAGAAAATTCGGTTTTCCAAACGAAATGACGTTGCCAAAGGAATTGGCAAAGTTCCTGTTGCGTTCACATACATTTGCTTATAAGAGCATTTTGCTGAATTAGCAAGGACTCCCCCAAGAAAATCCTTAATTTCTCAGCCGGTACATTAGCTGCAGCCCCCAAATCAAAAAAAGCAACGACTTTGGAGCTCTGGCTAAAAGACTATGTAGTTTGGTGGGTGCTAACGTAAATGATGGAAGAGTTTAAAGGCACAATGTAATGTGGAGTATAGAACATCCACAGCCATTGTTTGGGACACAAAGCCAGCGCTGAGGGGAGTGCCCAGCGGAGGTGAAAATTACTAGAGAGACGTATTTTAGCTGGAAATTTGCTGTTGAACATGATTCGCCTATCGAAAACGGTCAAGAAAGTTCGGTTTTCCAAACGAAATTACGTTGCCAAAGGAATTGGCAAAGTTCCTGTTGCATTCACATACATTTGCCTATAAGAGCATTTTGCTGAATTAGCAAGCACTCCCCCAAGAAAATCCTTAATTTCTCAGCCGGTACATTAACTGCAGCCCCCAAATAACACAAAGCAACGACTTTGGAGCTCTGGCTACAAGACTATGTAGTTTGGTGGGTGCTAACGTGAATGATGGAAGAGTTTAAAGGCACAACGTAATGTGGAGTATAGAACATCCACAGCCATTGTTTGGGACACAGAGCCAGCGCTGGGGGGAGGGCCCTGGGTAGGTGAAATCTACTAGAAAGACATATTTTAGATGGAAATTTACTGTTGAACATGATTCCCCTATCGAAAACGGTCAAGAAAATTCGGTTTTCCAAACGAAATGACGTTGCCAAAGGAATTCGCAAAGCTCCTGTTGCGTTCACATACATTGGCTTATAAGAGCATTTTGCTAAATTAGCAAGGACTCCCCCAAGAAAATCCTTAATTTCTCAGCCGGTACATTAGCTGCAGCCCCCAAATCAAAAAAAGCAACGACTTTGGAGCTCTGGCTACAAGACTATGTACTTTGGTGGGTGCTAACGTGAATGATGGAAGAGTTTAAAGGCACAATGTAATGTGGAGTATAGAACATCCACAGCCATTGTTTGGGACACAAAGCCACCGCTGAGGGGAGTGCCCAGGGGAGGTGAAAATTACTAGAGAGACGTATTTTAGATGGAAATTTGCTGTTGAACATGATTCGCCTATCGAAAACGGTCAAGAAAATTCGGTTTTCCAAACGAAATGACGTTGCCAAAGGAATTGGCAAAGTTCCTGTTGCGTTCACATACATTTGCTTATAAGAGCATTTTGCTGAATTAGCAAGGACTCCCCCAAGAAAATCCTTAATTTCTCAGCCGGTACATTAGCTGCAGCCCCCAAATCAAAAAAAGCAACGACTTTGGAGCTCTGGCTAAAAGACTATGTAGTTTGGTGGGTGCTAACGTAAATGATGGAAGAGTTTAAAGGCACAATGTAATGTGGAGTATAGAACATCCACAGCCATTGTTTGGGACACAAAGCCAGCGCTGAGGGGAGTGCCCAGCGGAGGTGAAAATTACTAGAGAGACGTATTTTAGATGGAAATTTGCTGTTGAACATGATTCGCCTATCGAAAACGGTCAAGAAAGTTCGGTTTTCCAAACGAAATTACGTTGCCAAAGGAATTGGCAAAGTTCCTGTTGCATTCACATACATTTGCCTATAAGAGCATTTTGCTGAATTAGCAAGCACTCCCCCAAGGAAATCCTTAATTTCTCAGCCGGTACATTAACTGCAGCCCCCAAATAACACAAAGCAACGACTTTGGAGCTCTGGCTACAAGACTATGTAGTTTGGTGGGTGCTAACGTGAATGATGGAAGAGTTTAAAGGCACAATGTAATGTGGAGTATAGAACATGCACAGACATTGTTTGGGACACAGAGCCAGCGCTGGGGGGAGGGCCCGGGGGAGGTGAAAACTACTAGAAAGACGTATTTTAGCTGGAAATTTGCTGTTTAACATGATTCTCCTATCGAAAACGTTCAAGAAAGTTCGGTTTTCCAAACGAAATGACGTTGCCAAAGGAATTGGCAAAGTTCCTGTTGCGTTCACATACATTTGCTTATAAGAGCATTTTGCTGAATTAGCAAGGACTCCCCCAAGAAAATCCTTAATTTCTCAGCCGGTACATTAGCTGCAGCCCACAAATCAAAAAAAGCAACGACTTTGGAGCTCTGTCTACAAGACTATGTAGTTTGGTGGGTGCTAACGTGAATGATGGAAGAGTTGAAAGACACAATGTAATGTGGAGTATAGAACATCCACAGCCATTGTTTGGGACACAGAGACAGCGCTGGGGGGAGTGCCCGGAGGAGTAGAAATCTACTAGAAAGACATATTTTAGCTGGAAAATTGCGGTTGAACATGATTCCCCTATCGAAAACGGTCAAGAAAATTCGGTTTTGGAAACGAAATGACGTTGCGAAAAGAATTGGCAAAGTTCCAGTTGCGTTCTAATACATTTGCTTATAAGAGCATTTTGCTGAATTAAGCAAGGACTCCCCCAAGAAAATCCTTAATTTCTCAGCCGGTACATTAGCTGCAGCCCACAAATCAAAAAAAGCAACGACTTTGAAGCTCTGGCTACAAGACTATGTAGTTTGGTGGGTGCTAACGTGGATGATGGAAGAGTTTAAAGGCACAATGTAATGTGGAGTATAGAACATCCACAGCCATTGTTTCGGACACACAGCCAGCGCTGGGTGGAGGGGCCGGTGGAGGTGAAAACTACTAGAAAGACGTATTTTAGCTGGAAATTTGCTGTTGAACATGATTCCCCTATCGAAAACGGTCAAGAAAGTTCGGTTTTCCAAACGAAATGACGTTGCCAAAGGAATTGGCAAAGTTCTTGTTGCGTTCACATACATTTGCCTATAACAGCATTTTGCTGAATTAGCAAGGACTCCCCCAAGAAAATCCTTAATTTCTCAGCCGGTACATTAGCTGGAGCCCCCAAATTCAAAAAACCAACGACTTTGGAGCTCTGGCTACAAGACTATGTAGCTTGGTGGGTGCTAACGTGAATGTTCCAAGTACATGGCGGGCGGCATGTTCCTGACTTGCTCTCGTAAAATTATGATTTTTATGGTCATATATTTGCTTATGACCCAGCTCAAACCACATTTTCGAGCTAATAACTATCTTGGTCACATTCTTGTTGGATCTAACTTAGATGTGAGGCCGATTTACAATAGAAATTCTGGCCCAAGACATGTGTACTCGAAACTAGACAAGTTGCCTTCGTCATGCAAATTACTAAAGCTGCTCAATTTGACCGAGTCATCTCTACTGGCTTTATCGTTTATCTTATTGGCTGGTGATATAAATCCTCAACCTGGTCCTGGCAATGTTTCTGGCGTACCAACTCTTAATTTCAAAGCTAGAGGGCTTTCGGTTATTCATTTGAATGTTCGAAGCCTTCTCGGAAAGATGGATCAATTAAAATTACTGATGTGTGATTCCAAAGGCGCGGATATTATAACGTTATCTGAAACCTGGCTAAATAAAGACATAGATGACAGTGAAGTGGAGTTACCAGGATATTCTATTATTCGAAGGGATCGCAGTGAAAGAACTGGAGGTGGAGTAACTATTTATATTCGTGAGGGTTTGATATTTACTGAGAGAAAAGACCTTCTTAATAACAACGAGGCAATCTGGATACAAGTGAATCGGACTCGCTGTAAGCCTTTAATTGTTGGTTGCATTTACCGACCCCCAAGTCAACAAGTGGATAAATTTCTTGAAGATTTTAATAATTCTTTGGACGGAATTGAATCCCACTTTAACAAAATTATACTTGGCGATTTCAACATTGATTATTCAAGTAAAAAGAAAAGAAATGTAAATCAGTCAGATAGACGAAAACTCAAGGGAATAGTAGACCTTCACGATCTTAAACAAATAATTGACTCTCCAACGCGCATCACTGAAAATTCTGAAAGTCAAATTGATTTAATATTCACTGACAATGCTCACAAAATTGTTGATTCTGGAGTAAAGGATTTTGGTATCAGTGATCACTCAATGGTGCATTGTGTTTTCAAAAGTGGTCTTATACAGGTTCCGCCAAAAACACTTGAATACCGAAGTTTTAAGTCATACAACAAATCATCTTTCAGACAAGATCTCAATAATGTCCCATGGCACGTTGCTCTTAATAACCCTGAAGACTTAGAAGGCTGTGTTCAAACTTGGAACAAATTATTTCTAGAAGTTGCGGAAGAGCATGCGCCAACTAAAACACGTAGAGTAAGAGGATCTCGGACTCCTTGGATGACTTCTGAAATTGCAACCTTGATGAGAAATCGCAATTACCATCTCAAAAAGGCTAAAGGTAAGAAAACTAATTCTCATTGGACAAAATATCGTGCTTTAAGAAATAAGGTCCAACGTAAAATCAAAAAGTCTAAATCGGAGTATTACTGCAATCTTATTAAAGACTCTCGAAATAATTCTAGTGATCTATGGAAATCTATCAAGGAAGTCATACCTGGAAGTAATTCACACAAACACAATATAACCAGCTTAATATCAGATGGGATTACTCATACCAACCCTACATCAATGTCATCAATCTTCAACAAGTTTTTTGCAACTATCGGCTTAAAGCTTGCTGAGAAATTCTCAATGAGGAACACTTTGACAGCTAATGGCGTTAAACAAGCCTCCAGCATTTTTGAATTTCAAGCGATCAATTATGAGTCTGTTGTAAAAATGATAAATGAACTTAAACCTAACAAAGCAGTTGGTTTAGACAAAATAAGTTCTCGTTTGTTAAAGGATGCTGCTGATATTATTGCACCAAGTCTCACATCGTTATTTAACATCTCCATAGACACTGGCTGTTTTCCGTCTACATGGAAATTGGCAAAGGTATCTCCTCTTTTTAAAAAGGGTAGTAAGCAAGATCCTTCTAATTATAGACCGATATCGGTACTGCCCACTATTAGCAAACTTTTAGAGAAAGTCGTACACATGCAACTTTACTCTTATCTCCGTAATAATAACCTGCTTTCTCAAAAACAATTTGGCTTCAGACTAAACTCTTCTACTGTCACTGCTTCGGCTATGTTTACAGACAAAATTCTCTCATCCATGGATAAAGGAAAGCTTACTGGTGCTGTGTTTATTGACTTGACTAAGGCCTTTGACACGATAAATCATTCTATCCTACTATCTAAGTTATGCAGTCTTGGTGTTCTGAATACTTCTCCTGCTTACAACTGGTTTGAATCCTACCTATCCAATAGATGCCAAGTGACGGTCTGCAATGACACAAAATCTGGTCCAGAATTAGTCCAAATTGGTGTACCTCAGAGCTCCATTTTGGGTCCCTTACTGTTTTCGTTGTATATCAATGATTTACCAGATCACTTGGAACACTGTGACGTAACTCTTTACGCAGATGATACTGTTCTCTTCATTTCTGATAAATCTCTGCACAATATCAAGTCCTACATGAACTCAGACTTGGAAAAACTGAACAAATGGCTAAAGTTAAATCACTTGACACTTAGTACAAGTAAATCTAAGTTTATGATCATTGGTAGCAGTCAACGACTGATTAAGATAGACTCTATTACATTTAATATTGATAATACAGACCTTGATGAAGTTACTTCATTTAAGTATTTAGGTATTGTTATCAACAGTCGCTTAAATTGGCAAGATCATGTTGATCAAATGTTCTCCAAGATAAATAAGAAGCTAGGTCTACTTAAACGTATTCGTTATTGTCTACCTTTAGATGCTAGATTGCTGTATTTTAACAGCTATGTATTACCATTATTTGATTACGCAGACATTGTATGGGGTGATAGGGGCAATTCCACTCTAATGTTGCAGCTTCAAACTTTACACAACAAAGCTGCAAAAATAATTCTAGACTTACCTATGAGATCATCTTCTAATGAGGCCCTGAATAAACTGAAATGGAAAACTCTTGCAAGACGTAGGGCCGAGCATAGGGCAACTTTTCTTTATAAATGTTTAAATGATTTATTTTCACATCGTTTTAACTTAGTATTTAATAAAGACATACACAATTATAACACTAGATCTAAGAACAATATCCGTAAGAGTGCTTCTACTAGAAACTGGGGTCACTGGACATCGACAAATTTTGCCTCAAACGACTGGAATGAATTAGACTTATCAATTAGACAAAGCCCATCATTAGCTAGTTTTAAAAGAGCTTTAAGAAATTTAAATAGTTTTTAATATCGACACTAATAATTTTTAATTAATCCTATTCATATCTCATATATAATATCTATTTTTAATATTTGACTATTTGATATGCGGACACTGAATGTGTGCAACACTCTGCTCTATTGCTACTGAGCACTGTAAAGTTCAGTGGTAATATGCCTAGCTTCTGTGTTGCACACATTTAGTGTCTGCATTCTAACATTGTCATTATTTGTAAATTTACATTTTTGTTATTTTTTATATATTTATATTTTAGTCTTCATTTTTCTTTTTTGTTATATATTTATTTTAGAGGTCTCTCTTGTAAATCACCTTATGGTGACAGCGATAACCTCAATAAAGATTATTTATTATTATTATTATTATTAATGATGGAAGAGTTTAAAGGCACAAAGTAATGTGGAGTATAGAACATCCACAGACATTGTTTGGGACACAGAGACCGCGCTGGGGGGAGTGCCCGGAGGAGTAGAAATCTACTAGAAAGACATATTTTAGCTGGAAAATTGCTGTTGAACATAATTCCCCTATCGAAAACGGTCAAGAAAATACGGTTTTGGAAACGAAATGACGTTGCGAAAAGAATTGGCAAAGTTCCAGTTGCGTTCACATACATTTGCTTATAAGAGCATTTTGCTGAATTAGCAAGGAGTCCCCCAAAAAATCCTTAATTTCTCAGCCGGTACTATAGCTGCAGCCCCCAAATCAAAAAAAGCAACGACTTTGGAGCTCTGGCTACAAGACTATGTAGTTTGGTGGGTGCTAACGTGAATGATGGAAGAGTTTAAAGGCACAATGTAATGTGGAGTATAGAACATCCACAGCCATTGTTTGGAGCACAGAGACACCCCTGGGGGGAGGGCCCGGGTTAGTTGAAATCTACTAGAAAGACATATTTTAGATGGAAATTTGCTGTTGAACATGATTCCCCTATCAAAAACGGTCAAGAATTGTCGGTTTTCCAAACAAAATGACGTTGCCAAAAGAATTGACAAAGTTCCTGTTGCTTTTACATACATTTGCTTATAAGAGCATTTTGCTGAATTAGCAAGGACTCCCCCAAGAAAATCCTTAATTTCTCAGCCGGTACATTAGCTGCAGCCCCCAAATCAAAAAAAGCAACGACTTTGGAGCTCTGGCTACAAGACTATGTAGTTTGGTGGGTGCTAACGTGAATGATGGAAGAGTTGAAAGGCACAATGTAATGTGGAGTATAGAACATCCACAGCCATTGTTTGGGACACAGAGCCAGCGCTGGGGGGAGGGCCCAGGGTAGGTGAAAACTACTATAGAGACGTATTTTAGATGGAAATTTGCTGTTGAACATGATTCGCCTATCGAAAACGGTCAAGAAAGTTTGGTTTTTCAAACGAAATGACGTTGCCAAAGGAATTCGCAAAGCTCCTGTTGCGTTCACATACCTTTGCTTATAAGAGCATTTTGCTGAATTAGCAAGGACTCCCCCAAGAAAATCCTTAATTTCTCAGCCGGTACATTAGCTGCAGCCCCCAAATCAAAAAAAGCAACGACTTTGGAGCTCTGGCTACAAGACTATGTAGTTTGGTGGGTGCTAACGTAAATGATGGAAGAGTTTAAAGGCACAATGTAATGTGGAGTATAGAACATCCACAGCCATTGTTTGGGACACAAAGCCAGCGCTGAGGGGAGTGCCCAGGGGAGGTGAAAACTACTAGAGAGACGTATTTTAGCTGGAAATTTGCTGTTGAACATGATTCGCCTATCGAAAACGGTCAAGAAAATTCGGTTTTCCAAACGAAATGACGTTGCCAAAGGAATTGGCAAAGTTCCTGTTGCGTTCACATACATTTGCTTATAAGAGCATTTTGCTGAATTAGCAAGGACTCCCCCAAGAAAATCCTTAATTTCTCAGCCGGTACATTAGCTGCAGCCCCCAAATCAAAAAAAGCAACGACTTTGGAGCTCTGGCTACAAGACTATGTAGTTTGGTGGGTGCTAACGTGAATGATGGAAGAGTTTAAAGGCACAATGTAATGTGGAGTATAGAACATCCACAGCCATTGTTTGGGACACAAAGCCAGCGCTGAGGGGAGTGCCCAGCGGAGGTGAAAATTACTAGAGAGACGTATTTTAGATGGAAATTTGCTGTTGAACATGATTCGCCTATCGAAAACGGTCAAGAAAGTTTGGTTTTTCAAACGAAATGACGTTGCCAAAGGAATTCGCAAAGCTCCTGTTGCGTTCACATACATTTGCTTATAAGAGCATTTTGCTGAATTAGCAAGGACTCCCCCAAGAAAATCCTTAATTTCTCAGCCGGTACATTAGCTGCAGCCCCCAAATCAAAAAAAGCAACGACTTTGGAGCTCTGGCTACAAGACTATGTAGTTTGGTGGGTGCTAACGTAAATGATGGAAGAGTTTAAAGGCACAATGTAATGTGGAGTATAGAACATCCACAGCCATTGTTTGGGACACAAAGCCAGCGCTGAGGGGAGTGCCCAGGGGAGGTGAAAACTACTAGAGAGACGTATTTTAGCTGGAAATTTGCTGTTGAACATGATTCGCCTATCGAAAACGGTCAAGAAAGTTCGGTTTTCCAAACGAAATGACGTTGCCAAAGGAATTGGCAAAGTTCCTGTTGCGTTCACATACATTTGCCTATAAGAGCATTTTGCTGAATTAGCAAGCACTCCCCCAAGAAAATCCTTAATTTCTCAGCCGGTACATTAGCTGCAGCCCCCAAATCAAAAAAACCAACGACATTGGAGCTTTGACTACAAGACTATGTAGTTTGGTGGGTGCTAACGTAAATGATGGAAGAGTTTAAAGGCACAATGTAATGTGGAGTATAGAACATCCACAGCCATTGTTTGGAGCACAGAGACACCCCTGGGCGGAGGGCCCGGGGTAGTTGAAATCTAAAAGAAAGAGATATTTTAGATGGAAATTTGCTGTTGAACATGATTCCCCTATCGAAAACGGTCCAGAAAATTCGGTTTTCCAAACAAAATGACGTTGCCAAAAGAATTGACAAAGTTCCTGTTGCTTTCACATACATTTGCTTATAAGAGCATTTTGCTGAATTAGCAAGGACTCCCCCAAGAAAATCCTTAATTTCTCAGCCGGTACATTAGCTGCAGCCCCCAAATCAAAAAAAGCAACGACTTTGGAGCTCTGGCTACAAGACTATGTAGTGTGGTGGGTGCTAACGTGAATGATGGAAGAGTTGAAAGGCACAATGTAATGTGGAGTATAGAACATCCACAGACATTGTTTGGGACACCGAGCCAGCGCTGGGGGGAGGGCCCAGGGTAGGTGAAAACTACTATAGAGACGTATTTTAGATGGAAATTTGCTGTTGAACATGATTCGCCTATCGAAAACGGTCAAGAAAGTTTGGTTTTTCAAACGAAATGACGTTGCCAAAGGAATTCGTCAAGCTCCTGTTGCGTTCACATACATTTGCTTATAAGAGCATTTTGCTGAATTAGCAAGGACTCCCCTAAGAAAATCCTTAATTTCTCAGCTGGTACATTAGCTGCAGCCCCCAAATCAAAAAAAGCAACGACTTTGGAGCTCTGGCTACAAGACTATATAGTTTGGTGGGTGCTAACGTAAATGATGGAAGAGTTTAAAGGCACAATGTAATGTGGAGTATAGAACATCCACAGCCATTGTTTGGGACACAAAGCCAGCGCTGAGGGGAGTGCCCAGGGGAGGTGAAAACTACTAGAGAGACGTATTTTAGATGGAAATTTGCTGTTGAACATGATTCGCCTATCGAAAACGGTCAAGAAAGTTCGGTTTTCCAAACGAAATGACGTTGCCAAAGGAATTGGCAAAGTTCCTGTTGCGTTCACATACATTTGCCTATAAGAGCATTTTGCTGAATTAGCAAGCACTCCCCCAAGAAAATCCTTAATTTCTCAGCCGGTACATTAACTGCAGCCCCCAAATCAACAGAAAGCAACGACTTTGGAGCTCTGGCTACAAGACTATGTAGTTTGGTGGGTGCTAACGTGAATGATGGAAGAGTTTAAAGGCACAATGTAATGTGGAGTATAGAACATCCACAGACATTGTTTGGGACACAGAGCCAGCGCTGGGGGGAGGGCCCGGGGGAGGTGAAAACTACTAGAAAGACGTATTTTAGCTGGAAATTTGCTGTTGAACATGATTCTCCTATCGAAAACGTTCAAGAAAGTTCGGTTTTCCAAACGAAATGACGTTGCCAAAGGAATTGGCAAAGTTCCTGTTGCGTTCACATACATTTGCTTATAAGAGCATTTTGCTGAATTAGCAAGGACTCCCCCAAGAAAATCCTTAATTTCTCAGCCGGTACATTAGCTGCAGCCCCCAAATCAAAAAAAGCAACGACTTTGGAGCTCTGGCTACAAGAGCAGCAGTAAGGCGGACTCGCGGAGCGTGGGCAACGCACCTGGAATTATGCGGGTATTACTGGGGCTTGGGACCCACTTGCGCGATGCGGCGACAGCGGCGAGGAGCGCCTTACTGCTGCTGTGTTTGCGAAATCTATGATATATATATGCATGAATGTAAAGAGTTTGTTCATGATTTCTGTGTAAAGTGCTTGAAACCCAAGTTTGTACCTACTAAGCCAAATAATTATATTTGTTGTGGCAAAAAAATGCAAATAGAAGATGACACGTCAACACAATGTTACGAGTGTGGTAAGAATATTCGTAATGGCGTAACAAATGCTACCGGAGAGCAGTATTACGCCAATGGAGGTCGTAAGAAAACACCTTATAATAGAATAAAATACTTTAGGGACTGGATGAGTCATATCCAGGGTTTACGACCGGTATATTTAGACAACGAAGTAAAGGAGAAAATCATAGACCACTTAGAAGAGCCAACCCCGCAAAGTCTGCGGAAAACGCTAAAAAAATTAAGACTAGGGAAATATTACAAAGCTATTCCCTATCTTTTGTCTGAAATTACCGGAAAGTCTATTCCTGAGGTTTCTGATATGACAAAAGCCGAGTGGATGTTTTGTCGGCTGGATAAGGATATTCCTTATTACCCTGACGTAATTTACGAAATATTTTACAAAATAGACCCCAACCACCCACTGTTAGGATGGATTCCGAGAAGATAGTGAATCTTATGGCATAAGATGAGAAATTAGCATAAATATTACGCGTAATTTCCAGACTGTCGTTCAATATGTAAACAAAATCCTGTCTTGCTTTTTTCAAAGCAAATATTTACTGAGCGAGCTTTCTTTGAAGCTCCTCTTTTGCTTCTTGGTAGATCTTTTTGCGAGATTCCTCGGAAAGATCTTTTACGACTGTTTTTTTATTCCTTATGTCCGACTTTAATTTCTCGTACTTTTCCTCTTCGGCCAGAATGAGCGAGAATTCTACGTCGTCTATCTTTCTGTCACGCAAAGCCTTTGAGACAAGATCGGTAATCGTATTTACTTTAGCCCTTGACAGAGCTATTGTCGTGTCATGCTTGGATATTTTGCTTGACAACTGTTTCATAATGCCCGTAGCAACGGCTGAAATAATACCACAGGCTGCCCCAACGCCGGCCAAAGTAACCCCAACAATTATTCCCGGTCCAGTAAGCGAAGTAGCAACGCCGGAGCCCGTTAACACAACAGATATGGATCATGAAGTTATCGCAATTTTATGTAGCGTACTCCGGGCTCTGACGTATTTCTTCCTAACTTTTTCGTAGTGTTTTGCCTGCCCTTCCAAGTAAGCCAGGATTAAATTTGCTTTGTTAAGCCTAAAGTTTTCTGCGCTTAGTTCGTTAGGTTCCTTAGGAAGTTCAGGATAAAGTGGAGGTGCTGATGGTATAACATCCATTATATATACTAATGTACGACGCTTTTGGGAATGATATTGAGGAGCAGCCACATCACGACAACAGGGATTATGCCAACTAGAGGGCCTTCAGGAAGTTGTTTCCACATGCAGACCCCAGTAAGTTTGAGCGCAGACATGATGGGATTTACTTTAACGGCTCCAGAATGTATAGCAACGCCGACTTGGAGCCAAAGGCGACCGTCAAGCATCCTAAGACGGTAGAAAGGCAACCTAATTTTCCAGAGAATCTATTACCGGCAACCCAGAATTACCCATTTTACGACAACAAAGGTGGAGCGGATGACTTTGCTAAGATGGTTACCTCCTTAGAAATCCCCGTGGGTCCTACGACTTTCAAGACAAAAGTCAGAGACATCTTTAGAGAAACTGCCATGAAACATACCTCAGGGAAAGAATCTAGAGAATGGTTATCAGGCCCCAACATGCGGTATTGGCCGCAGCAGTTAAACTTTGCTGTCTGGGCTGCTACTAAAGGATGTGGTATAGCCGCGGATATGTTGCATATTCCATTCCTACGATTTCACGTTGCCTTTACCATGCGACGTCTTTAAAGGAGTTGGGTGCGCCGCTGCCCGGTGATGAGATATTCGACGCAATGGATAACAAATACGACAAAGTCGCATGGGAGCGACTAAAGAACGAGTTCCATCTCCACGACCCCGACTTCCGCAACAAAGAGGGTGCCGCCCATGGTTTAGGAGAAACTTACACCTATGCCTCCTACGTCGGTGCCAGCATAGAAACGCCGGGTATGGGATATCCTAGCTCTTACGAATTCTCAGACTTAGGAGGCAGCGGAACGAAAGGGAATCTGATCTACTTCATAGAAAGCAAGCAGAGATACCCATGGGCACCTCTCTTTGCCGCAAAGGGCATTGGACTGAAAAATCTAGCAAGAATTAACCGCAGCATTGAAGCCTTTGTCTACTGCATTCTAGGAGCACAGGTTAGCACTCGTAGCCCCATCGTAGATGCCAGTGGTGCGTCACAGGAAACGCAACAAGTATTCCTTGTCCTCTTCGAAAGCGCTGTTATCGAGAACGAGATCTCTAAGTCAGTTCAAAGGTATCAATTGGCGGTGCAGCAATCTAAAGTGCGGTTAGATTACGCCTTGAGTCCTGGTTGTTGGCTAATGCCAAGTAATTTGGTTATCAACGCCGACTCCGTTGTGGGATACAACAACAAGCTGCAGCGGGCTACTAAGGATATGAAGTTTGGGGTGAATGACGTGAATTCTGACACTCTCAATAATATCCCTCACTTTGTAGAGAAGCCAAAAAAGGAACATATAGAAAAACCATCAAAGAAGGTGCATGTACCATCAAAGAAGGTCCTGCCTACGATACCCGAGGAATATGACCATAACTTACTAAAAGCCGGCTTAACAGCCGCAAGCATTGGTCTGAGCTATTATATATGGCGATGAACAACCCCTATATAGCTGGAGTAGATTGCGTTTATACGACTTACACAGGCGAGAAAAAATACAACCATAGCTCTTGGGTTGATGTCACGGGGATGTCCGTGGATTTGAACTACTCAGGAAAGAAGCTGATAATATGCAGTATTTGCATTGGCACGAGTAGTCACGCCAACGTGGGCTTCAGGTTCCTGGATGGCAATGGCATACTGCAGCCTATGAGAAATAAGACAAACAACAGGGAGCCTACGCATTTCTCCGTTGAGCCCAATCCCAGCAGCTCCGAGAATCTCTCCGTTTGGACTTTCCACATGGTCGCCGATTGCCACGGGAAGGTAAAGCTGCAAATACGCGTAGACGATACCGGAAAGGTTACGGTAAATAGCATAGAAAATCAAAGAGATACGGCCTATAACCACAAGAGTATTAGCCCTCTTACGGCGGTGAGCCTTTAGGCCTGAAATATATGAAGACACCGACTGCGTCGATGTCCAACCCACACGCAAAAGAGGACTGGTTTCTTCATTATTTGGAGGATGGGGGGTATGGTAAGGGTGACAGTTGGCGCGACACTGGGTTGTGGGTGAAGGTCGGGGGCTTGGGATTGATTATGTGCACCATTACCATTAGCGGGTGGAATAACTGCAATGCCGGGTTTAGGATCATTGATGAGACCAACACCCCATTATTGCCTTACAGGAAAAAGACGAATGACAGGGCTCCGGCTCATTTCACGTTTGAGCCCACGCCCGCGAGCGCGGAGAACCTAACGTTGGTGACTTTTCATATGATAGCCAATTGTCAATATGCGAAGCTTCAAGTTCGCCCCAGCGATGCTGACCCCTCGGATCCCTCCCAGTATCCAGGTTTCGTTGGGATAAATACCACCTATTCGAGATCCGGTGCCGTGGCGGATGCTATTTGGAGTCATAAGACCATTTCTACTATGACCGCCATACCCCTGGTGCCGCATTACCAAGGCGGCGCGAATACTATCTTTACTTATCCCCAGTCGAGGATGCCTGACGACGATAAGCCCCCAGCAACACACAAGGACAAGACTAGCCCTTCATCTTCTTCAGGAGGACCACCCCAATAGCTACGACCAAGATCCAGATGTTATTCCCTACAAACTTTAACAGTTCTCCGCCGGTCCTAAGTGCCAGGCCAAGAACGCTACCAAGCAGCCCAGGAAGACCGGCTGCCATCTTTTTTCCTAATTCGGTTAAGCCAGCCCCTAATTTCTTTACGCCTGCGCCTGTAGCCTTAAGCGCGGATAGGATTACTCCTACTACGCTCGAAATAGCGACCGCAAATGCCAGCGGAATACCATACTTTACCAGGAGCTTTTTTATCTTTTCCTTGGTGGTAAGCCCCAACTCCCTTTCCAAGCCTTCTCTTTGCGTACGCAATTCCACCAGTCTTTCCTGAAGAGCCTCTAATTCCCTTTGAGCCGCTTCCCTTTCCTCTTCAGAGCGGTTTTGGTCCTCGATGACTTCCCGTTGCCTTTGTATTTGACCCTCCAAGTCCTCAGTGGCCTGGTCTCTTTGCCGAATTTGCTCTTCTTTGGTGTTGATTTCCGTGTTAAGCTGCCGTTCCCGCATTACCGAGGACTCTAATAATATCCCTACGCGCCTAAGTTCAGCGTCTCTGTCTCCAATGTCTGCCACTGCGCGGTCAAAGTTTGATCTGGCTTTATCCCTTTCATGTATTAATTTACCAATTCTATCCTTATTGTCTTCATCTTCCCTTTCGTGGGAATCGACGGTAAGCTTGAATTGTCTCATGTACTCACTTTCTTTCTCATCCATTACCTGCTTTAACTCTTCGATTGTCTCCA
Organism: Actinia tenebrosa; assembly: GCF_029948245.1. NCBI lineage: Eukaryota > Metazoa > Cnidaria > Anthozoa > Actiniaria > Actiniidae > Actinia > Actinia tenebrosa. The sequence goes on along the minus strand of NW_028292571.1, from coordinate 8,154,089 downwards.
ATGCCGACCTTAATTCGTTTTCCTTTTCCTTATATCTTTCAGCGTATCGCATTAATTCTTCAGCTTGTTCCTCTACTATGTTGCCTTGCAGTTGTTGCTCTATTTGCTGCCGTTCTTGAGCGACTTCGTCTACGTAGGAGCTAAATGCTTGGACCACCTTTGCAGTGTCTGCCGCGCTTTCCTCCAACCGACTTCGCAAGGTAGGCTTTCCTAATGCGTCCTTGAGTGTTTTAGGGATGTTTTTGTTTGCATAGTATTTGCCATTGATATCTCTAATTACGTATGGCTTTGAGCCGGTTCTTGCTAGCCTAGCTATTACGACTTCGCGATCCCATTCGTTTTCAGTATCGTACATTACTTGAACCTTCGTTGCATCCCAGTTTGGGAATTCTTCCTTAATTCTCTCGAAATCGTCCGGCTCTTTATTAGCCTCCAACTCGGCTTCCATTTGCTTTTGGAGTTCTGAGATCCATGTTGAACTGGGTGGTTCTGGGACGGTTGAACGTAATAAGCGATCCATGTAGGAACTTGCGTCGATCTTAGGGATATTAACGACGATATCTTGCGTTGGTTTTAAGACATTGAGCCTTAAGTATTCTGGCATTGTCTTACCAGGGTTCCTATTGCGCCACTTATTCCTTAAGGAATTCATGGCATTGTGAGCCCTTTTACCATACCTACGCCTTAGCTTTTCAAAAAGGCCCTGTCTGCTTATCTTGTCATCGGGAAGCAAGGACTCATACTCATCGTCGTTAATGTCGACTTGACCTTCTTCGGTAAGGGGGTCAAAATCCGTTCCTTCTACTTCCATTATATATGATAAGCACAAAGTTAAACCCCAACGTATTACCTAAGCAGGTTGGCGGACTAAAGGCAGAACGCACCTTTCACCGGGTCACCTTTACTCCCAGCAGCGCAAAACCAGGAGAAACCTTGTACGTAGGCGTGCCCCGCCTAACGGATAACCTAGTCTTAGTACCCGGCACCTTGGCTTTAAGGTTTGACCTAGCAGTGCAGCCCAGTACTGCGGATGAAAGGTGTTGCGTCAATAACGTGGGCCGCAACCTTGTCTCTAAGATGAGAATCAAGTTTGCTGGGGAATCGTTGCTGGACTTAAATAGGTACGATCTGTATACCACCTATAAGGACCTATGGTTAACAGCCTTCGACCGCGCGCAAAGGATAGAACAAGGAATTGGTAGTCTCATCCTGCGTAAGGTCCGCACGCCTGTTAAGACGCAGCCCACGGACTCCAGCGGAGAAACCGCAGTAGCAGATGCGAAGCGAATAAAGACGGCCTATGGTAGCAAGTACGTTATCCCTTTGGATTTTGAAGTGATTACGAACCATGGTGCGTATTACCCAAGGCAGCTAAGTGAGTTACAGTTCGAAGTAACCCTGGCCGATACGACCAACATCCTTGGAGATATGTCCACCGCAATTAGTGGAGCCGTTCACCCTTATTCTATCACCAACTTAGAGCTGCAGTACGAAACGGTATACAGCGAAGAGCTGGCATGGAATATAGCTCCGGCAAGGCATTCCTTTACGACCACGTAGTGATGTACAAGACGTTCAGCTTCTTGGACAAGACGGACGAGGTTATCAACCAAAGTATTAACCTCCCCCGAAGAAGTCTCACGGGGTTGATGCTGGTGTTTGCTAAGCCCTATGAGGCCGGTAAGCGCGACTCCGAGGCCTTTCATAACCCCAACATTACTAACGTGGGGGTAAATGTCAACGGCGTTCCCAACAAAGTTTACTCCCAGGGAATAAAGCCCGCAGACGTGTACAGAGAGGCCATGCGTAAGTTTGGCGACCAAATTAGCCCTGAGGAATTCTTTAAGGATAAGTATGCGCTGTGGATTGACATGCGCACGACGAACGATGAAGACCTACATGGTCAGGGTTTACGCCTAGTAAATACGCAGGATGGTATAACATTGGAGATCAATCGCACCAAGAACACCAGTGCGGGCGACGGCGATAAGATAAACGCGTACGTCTTTGTCGTGTCTGACGCGCAACTGAGCATAGAAATGAATCAACTAAAGAGCGTTGCATATTGATTCGTTCGCTGCGCTCCCTCATCCTAAAAAAGGAAAAAAGATAAAATATGTGTCTAATATACCATGTTACGCGTCTTTGAAAACAACAACACCAAACTGCAATGCATAGTGCAAGGCGAAACCTTTGTACTTTAAAGCGAAGGAAGTGGCGGCTGCGTTGGATTATGAGAACACCAAGAAGGCTATTAGAGACCATGTTTCTGAGAAGTACCAGAAAAGATGGGCTGACGTGCAAGGGGTCCCAAACCGTTCCCCTTCTACTATCCACCCACATTCCGTGTTTATCTTCGAGCCCGGCTTGTATCAATTGATATTCAGCTCCAGGCTGCCAAAAGCCGTGGAGTTTCAGGATTGGGTCTTTGAGGAAGTCCTTCCCGAGTAGTATAGGGAATGGGGGTTCCAGCGCAATCTCAACACGGGGTAAGACCCGCGTCAAAAATCCACCTACGGAAACAACCCACTCCAAGTGTGGTTGGGGGCAACAGCGCAAATATGTTAGTCTATATATGGAGTGCGAAGATTGTAAAGAGTTTGTTTATGATTTCTGTGTAAAGTGCTTGAAACCCAAGTTTGTACCTACTAAACCAAATAAGTATATTTGTTGTGACAAGAAAATGCAAATAGAAGACGACACGTCAGCACAGTGTTACGAATGTGGTAAGAATATTCGTAATGCCGTACCAAATGCTACCAAAGAGCAATATTACGCCAATGGAGGTCGTAAGAAGACCCCATACAAAAGAATAAAATACTTCCGAGACTGGATGAGTCATATCCAAGGTTTACATCCGATATATTTAAGCGACGAAGTAAGGAAGAAAATCATAGACCATTTAGAAGAGCCAACCCCACAAAGTCTACGGAAAACGTTGAAAAAATTAAAGCTAGGGAAATATTACAAAGCTATTCCCTATCTTTTGTCTGAAATTACCGGTAAGTCTATTCCCGAGGTTTCTGATATGACAAAAGCCGAGTGGATGTTTTGTCGGCTGAATAAGGATATTCCTTATTATCCTGATGTAATTTACGAAATATTTTACAAAATAGACCCCAACCACCCCCTGTTAGGATGGATTCCGAGAAAATAAAAATGCAAAACTGGCGTTTATTTTGCCAGAAACCCCACTGGGGAATGCATCGCGCAGAACACCAAGCTATCCCCAGTGGGGTTTTTTGCATTTTGGGCTTACGGGGCTTATTTCATCCCGCGCCAGAGGCCCTCTAGTACGTACACATATATCTTTCTTACGACCCACCAGAGGGTGAACTCCGGACAGCGTCCCGAGACACCCCCTGACTTTTCCAATCGCGAAACCCCCCATCGCGGGGTTGAATCGCACTTTCCACCCCTCCCCCCACGGTTGCTGTGAGTGGGGGAGGCTTTTTTTTTCACTCACAGCAACCGGTCCAAATGCGTCTACAGCGAGGCTCGAACTCGGGACTTTAGGCCTCCCCAGCTCCAAAGTCCCACGATCACGAGCGAACGCCAGACACATCTGGACGCTTATGTATGTGAAAATTATTATATTTAATCTGCATAATTTCTAGACTGACGTTCGATATGTAAATAGAATCCCGTCACGCTCTTTTCGAAGCAGATGTTTACTGAGCAAGCTTTCTTTGAAGCTCTTCTTTCGCTTCTTGATAGATCTTTTTGCGAGATTCCTCGGAAAGATCTCTTACGACTGTTTTTTTATTCCTTATGTCCGACTTTAATTTCTCGTACTTTTCCTCTTCGGCTAAGATAAGCGAGAATTCTACGTCGTCTATCTTTCTGTCACGCAAAGCCTTTGAGACAAGGTCAGTGATCGTATTTACTTTAGCCCTTGACAGAGCTATTGTTGTATCGTGTTTTGATATTTTGCTTGACAACTGTTTCATAATGCCCGTAGCAACAGCCGAGATAATACCACAGGCTGCCCCAACGCCGGCCAAAGGAACTCCAACGATTATTCCCGGTCCAGTAAGCGAAGTAGCAACGCCGGAGCCCGTTAACACAACAGATATGGATCCTGAAGTTATCGCAATCTTATGTAGCGTGCTACGGGCTCTGACGTATTTCTTCCTAACTTTTTCGTAGTGTTTTGCCTGCCCTTCCAAGTAAGCCAGGATTAAATTTGCTTTGTTGAGCCTAAAGTTTTCAGCGTTTAATTCGTTAGGTTCCTTAGGAAGTTCAGGATAAAGTGGAGGCGCTGATGGTATAACATCCATTATATATACTAATGTACGACGCTTTTGGGAATGATATTGAGGAGCAGCCACATCATGACAACAGGGATTACTGGAACTGGAGGGCCTTTAGGAAGATGTTTCCGCATGCAGACCCTAGTAAGTTCGAAAGAAGACCCGATGGGATTTACTTCAACGGCTCCAGAATGTACAGCAATGAGGATTTGAAACCTACGCTGGTCGATCAGATAGACTCTCAGCTGAAGCATCCTAAGATCTTACCGCATAAGCCTAAACCCGTGCAAGGTTGGTCAAAGGAATTATTGCTTGGTACCAGTACTTATCCGATACCCACGGTTTCATTTGATGAACATCCAAGTTTGGATTTGACATTGAACATGCGGATCTCTAACAAGCATTCCTTTCCGTTAAAGGTGCGAGATATCTTCAAAAACGTGCCCATTAATCATACCACCGCTAAGGAATCTCATGAATGGTCCTAACATGCGTTATTGGCCGCAGCAGCTGAACTTTGCGGTTTGGTGTGCCACTAGCGGCTGTGGTGTAAGTGCAAACTTAATGAAGAATTCAATATTTATGTTTCATTTTCACTTTACGGTTAGAAGAATACTGCATGAGATGGGCGTTACTGCATTACCAGGAGATGCCACGTTTTATCCAAGAGATAACAAATACAGCGTGCCGGCCTATAACAGGCTTTGTAAGGAGTTTGGTGTTGTAGGGAAGGATTTCCGATGCACTACGGGCGCTAACAATGGGCTGGGGCATATTTGGGCTTATTGGGGGATTGGTGGGCACGAGCTAAGCGATAAGGAAGTGCATACGCTGCGGTTGCAGTGGGACACTGGGTATCACAAAGAAACTCACGACAGTAGCACCTTCTTTGAACCAAATGCCAAGACCACTAAGGAAGTCAGAGACGGACCTCTGTTCAAAGACGAGGGTGGTAAGTATGCCGGGGCCAATCCACTGATTATTAAGATTACCAACGACGAACACGCAAAGCAATACTTTAATTTCATACCTTCTGGAGGTAAAGGACTAACCAAAGCCGGCCTTGCCCGTTTAAACCGCAGCATAGAAGCTTACGTGTATTCTATCCTTGGAGCTCAGGTAAACACCCGATCGAGTATAATCGGAAATACCGGCGCCGCAGAAGAGACGCGAGCCGAAGCCTTGATCTTATTTGAAAGTTCAATCTTGGAGGGCGACATTAGCAAGGGCGTACAGCGTTACCAACTAGCTATACAAAATTCTAAGGCGAGGTTGGACTATGCAGTAGCCCCGGGTTGTTGGTTAATGCCTAGTAATTTATCTATAAATACTGGTTCTGTAGTAGGACACAACAACAAACTTCAACGAGCTACTAAGGATATGAAGTTTGGGGCGAATGACGTGAACTCTGACACTCTTAGGAACATTCCTCACTTCGTAGAGAAGCCAAAAAAGTCACACGAAACGAAGCTACCCACAGTTAAGAAACCATCAAAGAAGGTCCTGCTTACGATACCTGAGGAATATGACCATAACTTACTAAAAGCCGGCTTAACAGCTGCAAGCATTGGTCTGAGCTATTATATATGGCGATGAACAACCCCTACGTAACTGGAGTAGATTGCGTTTATACGACTTACACAGGCGAGAAAAAATACACCCAAGCATCTTGGGTTGATGTCACGGGCATGTCCGTGAATTTGAACTACTCAGGAAAGAAGTTGATAATATGCAGTATTTGCATTGGTACGGCGAGTGATGCAAACGTAGGATTTCGTTTCTGCGACGACAATGGAGTATTACAGCCCATGCGCGCGAAGACAAACAACAGAGAGCCTACACATTTCTCGGTAGAGCCGCCCGACACCAGCACCGAAAATCTCTCGGTTTGGACTTTTCACATGGTTGCTGATTGCCATGGGAAGGTAAAGTTGCAAATACGCGTAGATGACACGGCGTCGGCGTGCATAAATAGCATAGAAGATCAAAGAGATCGACCTTATAATCACGCGACCATCAGCACTCTTACAGTGTTAAGCCTGTGAGAATCTGTGATTCTTAAATTATATGAATCCGCATTTAAGTGAAACGCATTACGTTCACTACTTAGACGTAAAGGAGTACGCAAGGCATGAGTGGTTTGATATGGGAATGTGGGTTGAAGTTGGAGGTCCTGCGTTAGTCATTTGCACCATTAGCATTAACACGGGAGTGAGCGCGAATGTGGGGTTTAGGCTTGTCGATGAGAATGACGAGCCTTTGCCCCCCTATCGAACTTCCCCGAACAGCAGAAGAGCGGCCCACTTTTCGATGGAGCCAAACAAATTTAGCGGAGAAGATCTGACGCCGGTCACGTTTCATATGGTAATTAATTGTAAATATGCTAAGTTACAAATATTTCCTGATGACGGTAGCAACGATGGGTCGACGCCGGGCAGCGCAAGGATAAACAGCATTGGCGTGGGTAGCAATATTATCGATGCGGTTTGGAGTCATAAACCCATTTCCACTATGAGCGTGCTGCCGCTAGCCCCAAATTATCAGGGCGGCGCAAATACTATCTTTCATCATCCTCAATCAAGGACGCGGAAAGAGCGCAGCAATTCTAAGGACAGGAAATCCAAGGTCCCTTCATCGACCTAGCTTCTTCAGGAGTACCACCCCAATAGCGACAACCAAGATCCAAATGTTATTCCCCACGAACTTCAACAGTTCTCCGCCAGCCCTAAGTGCCAAGGAAACAACCGAACCCAGCAGCCCAGGAAGACCGGCTGCCATCTTTTTTCCCAAGTCCGTTAGTCCATTGCCTAATTTCTTTACGCCCGCGCCTGTAGCCTTAAGCGCGGATAGGATAACTCCTACTACGGTGCTAATAGCGACCGCAAACGCCAGCGGAACGCCATACTTCAAAAGGGCTCTTTTTACCTTTTCCTTGGTGGTAAGCCCCAGCTCCTTTTCCAGGTTTTCCTTTTGCGCCTGTAATTCCGCAAGGTGTACCTGAAGGGTTTCTGATTCCCTTTGAGCTGCCTCCCTTTCCTCTTCGGGACGAGTCTGGTCGTTGATTATTTCCTGCTGCCGCTCTATTTGCCCCTCCAGGTCTTCGATGGCCTGATCTCTTTGCCGGATTTGTTCTTCCTTAGTGTTAATTTCGGCAACCAACTGCCGCCGTTCCTCTAAAGAGCCGGTTATGGTGATATGCAAGTTTTTAGCTTCTTCCTTGCTCATATCCAGGTCTTTTAGAGCAAGATTGAAGGCGTGTCGGGCTTGGTCTCTTTCGTCTAAAGCCGTTTCAGCTTCTCGCCTGAATTGCAGTATGACCTCGTTCTTGCCCTTGGTTTCTTTCTTGTGAGCATCGGTTAGCTGCCGTATTTGTTTTTCGTAATTTGCTTCCTTTTCCTTCAACGTTTCTTGTAGTTCCTCGGCGTGTTTTTCTAGTGCGACCCTTTCATTCAGGGCTCCCAACCTTTCTAACGCACTTCTGGTAGCTAGTTGAAAGCCTCTTAATCTTGCCACGTTAACCTTGACCGAGCCATTTTCGTCAAAGAGGACTTGTGGTTTGGTCCAACGGTTTTTGTCGGGATATCTCATGTCTTGAACGCTTATGAGGACTTTGTTTCCGCGTTCTGTGAGCCTTACGTCGTCGGCCTCGAAGTGGGAATAGCGCTGCGTTAGCTCTTGCGTTGCCCACTCTACGGTTTCCCGCGCGGTTGCTCCCTGCTCACCCATGTTTCGAAGTTCTATGTACTCTGGGGCGGACTTACCCGGGTTCTTTTCGTGCCACATGCGATTCAAGGAGGTCTTGAAGCTTTTCCACCTACTGCCGTACGTGTTTTCTAGGGCCATGTCGTAGATTAGGGGGTCGGTTTCCGCGCCTTTAGTCCATGCGTCGTATTCTTCGTCGTTAATGTCGACTTGACCTTCTTCGGTAAGGGGATCAAAATCACCTTCTACTTCCATTATATATGATAAGCTCAAAGTTAAACCCCAACGTATTACCTAAGCAGGTTGGCGGACTGAAAGCAGAACGCACCTTTCACCGGGTTACATTCACGCCTTCTAGCGCTAAGCCAGGTGAGACGCTGTATGTAGGCGTGCCCCGCCTAACGGATAACCTAGTATTGGTTCCTGGTACCCTGGCGCTAAGGTTTAACCTAGCAATACAGCCAGATACCGCAGACGCGCGTTACGTCGTCAATAATGCAGGTAGAAACCTTGTTTCCAAAATACGCGTAAAGTTCGCCGGGGAATCCTTGCTGGACTTAAACAGGTATGATTTGTATACCACGTACAAAGACTTATGGTTGACTGCATTTGACCGCGCGCAAAGGATAGAGCAGGGAATAGCAAGCGCAGCCATACGCAAAGTAAGAAGCGCAACCTCTGGCGCCTCAGGAGAAGACGAAATAAAGACTGCTTATGGTACTAAATATGTCGTTCCATTAGATTTCGAAATTATCACGAACCACGGTGCATACTACCCAAGGCAGCTAAGCGAACTGCAGTTCGAAGTGACCCTAGCAGATACTACGAACGTCCTGCAAGGAAAAGATGTAAGTTCATCAGCTGTGGATCCTTATTTCATCAAGAACTTGGAGCTGCAGTACGAGACGGTACACAGCGAAGAGCTGGCTCGTAGCGCTGGCATGGAATACAGCGCTGGGAAGGCTTTCCTTTACGATCACGTCGTGATGTACAAGACCTTTAGCTTCACGAACAACGTCGAAGAGGTCATAAACCAAAGCATTAACCTACCCAGACGCAGCCTTACAGGGATAATGTTGCTGTTCGCAAAGACATACACGGCAGGATTGCGTGACTCTGAGGCATTCTTTAATCCTAACATCCCTAACGTAGGCGTTAGCATTAACGGAGTACCTAATAAGGTTTACTCACAAGGGATAAAGCCTGAGGACATGTACCGGGAAGTCGCGCGTAAGTTTGGCGATCAAATTAGTCCAAAGGAATTCTTTAAGGATAAGTACGCGCTGTGGATCGACATGCGCACGACAAACGACGAAGACCTACATGGTCAGGGATTGCGGCTGGTAAATACCCAGGACGGTATTACGTTGGAGATCAAGCGCACCAAACATGCCAGCGACACTACTAAGATCAACGCGTATATCTTCGTAGTCTCAGACGCGCAACTGAGCGTAGAAATGAATCAGCTAAAGAGCGTTGCGTATTGATGCGCTGCGCTCCCTCATCCAAAAAAAAAAAGAATGAAATATCCCTTACGTATATAATGCTTCGCGTATTTGAAAACAATGAAACTAAACTGCAATGCATAGTGCAAGGCGATAAACTTTATTTCAAAGCAAAGGAAGTGGCGGCTGCGTTGGGTTACGAGCGTCCAAAAGATGCAATTAAGGCGCATGTTTGCGATAAATACAAGGTAAAGCTTAGCGAACTTAGAGTGGAGGTGAATCGCCTCCCCTCTCATTCACAGCCTAATTCCCTGTACGTAACTGAATCTGGGTTGTATCAGTTGATATTTAGCTCTAAGATGCCAACGGCAGAGACATTCCAGGATTGGGTCTTAGAGGAAGTTCTCCCTACCCTCAGGAAAACAGGTAAGTATGAAATAGAGCGGCGCTTTGACGGTCCTAACAAGTTGGTATTCAAAATAGAAAATGAATTTGACCTGCATAAGAAGGTCGTAAACTACATACGTCGATTCCACCCTATCCTACTGCTCGCACCAGGTCTTGGAGAACTACAGGACTCAGCTAGCAAAAGGATAGTATGTTGGCAGAAAGGGTATCAGGCGGGGCAACCCGACATCTTAGTCCTTAATGCACATAAAAAACATAATGGGTTATGCCTGGAGTTGAAGACGCCTAAGGGTAACGGCGTATTATCCTCAAAACAAGAGGCGTTACTCACACAATACGAGGCAAATGGTTACCTAACCATGGTGTGCAACGATTACGACCTTATATGTAGGGAGATCGACCATTACGCGGAAGGCATTCGTGTACCTTGTCCTTGGTGTGTTAAGGCTTTTAAGACGCAGGAGGCGTTAAGGACTCACCAAAGAATATTTCATAGATATAATGATAGTTGAACAGACACACTGGCGTAATCTGACCGTTGGTCAAACTTACAAAATAAAAAATTATGTCATGTTTGAAGATATCAACCGATTGAGGTTAATCTTGATGCATGACAATGAAGAGTGCACTTTATGGGCACCTGACTGCGTGCGGTATGTCCTTCAAGGTGAGGAATACACACACGTAAGAAGTTATGGTAAAGTGAATGGTCGATGGAAGTTTGACATCGAACGCCGCACCGACGCTAATCCATTATGTGATTAGTCATCCTCATGGGCGGTTAAGTATTGGTCTGCTATGTCGGACCTCATTTTTTCTGTCATGTAATTAGTATGGTAAATTAAGGCTCCTCCTGCGAACGCTGCGATGTAAGGTAACATCATATATTATTCATTTTTCCATGCTTTTCTTACAGCAAGGTAATGGTCTAAGGGCTTGGGTCCGTCGTACAGGCAACACCAAATATGTTGACCGCTACGTATACAGCCACATCGGTTGCAAATGCCGTCCCAGTGTTCCCTGTATTCCCATCTCACGCCCTCAACGTCGTCAAAGCATACGAAGGCCTGGTCTATTTCCTTCTTACGTCGCGTGAGCACCCGGGAGGTTTCGTGGGGACAACAACGTTCGGCTAAGTCTCCGTGGGTTTCACAGACGACATCTTCGAGGTGGTAACGACGACAGCGGTATTTATGCCAGTTCTCCTCGAAGTGAGGTTCATCGCAACGGAGACAACGGTCTTTGAGGCAGACTCTGTTCTCGCGGTGATATCGTAGGGCCTGTACAGTGGACAGTTCCTTACCGCAGTCACCGCAAAGGGTACTTACGGTCTTCTGACAGACTTTCTTGGAAAGATGGTATTGCAGTCGCTGCTTACTGCTGAAAGATTTATTACATCGCATGCACTCCATTATATACACCTTATTTTTTATTGTTATTTTGTTAAATGCTGCAAAGAGGTCTCAAGTAAGGATCTATCTTTTATTGTTATTTTGTTAAGCCCCCATTAAAAGATGAGGTATCATTCTTTCTCATTGTTGAAGCCAGCAAAAAGATAATCATGTTAACCATTCTTCGATCGTGATGATTTAACAAAATAACAATAAAAGATAGACCCTTACTTGAGACCTCTTTGCAGCATTTAACAAAATAACGATAAAAAAAAAAAGAAAGACCTATGCTAATTCCTCTTGCTGGGGCTTAGTAAGATCTTCTTTGCGACCTCTTACTCTTCTCGAACGTCGTCTAAAGTCCTTTGTGCTTTAGTATCCGCGGGACACCAATGTCCAACGAAGTCTTCTTCAGAGAATACCTTATTACAGTGACAGCAGCTGTGTTTCTTACGAGGCGTCGGAGGGGTAACGATGATGCAGTCAGCAGGTAGTTCGCACGTAATGCAGTCCATATATCTATGGGGGATATCGAATGAAGTCCTTAATGGACTCCTTAGCCCAGCCCGCCATTGTCAAAAGCGCGCCAAACCGTTCTGCACGCTTCAGACCACACATTTCATCGTACAATTCCTGTACGCGCTCTTTTAACCGGTCTATCTCTTCCCTTTGCATTTCTATGGTGTCTCTTTTATCCTTTGCGTCGGCGGTAATCCTTCTTACTGCTTCCACTGGTTCCATCTATATATGAACCCAGATCACATGCCTTGTAACGCTCTGATAGTAGGACCCACCGGCTGCGGAAAGACCCAGTTCATCGTGGAGCAGCTATTAGGATCCTTTAGATACCGCTTTGACTACATAGTGCTGCTTTGTCCCACCTACGTGAATAACCGCACCTGGACGGGCATAGGAGTGAAAGACGACGACTTCTTCGTAGATATTTTAGACCCTAACGAGTTATCCAGCCATTTGAAGTTCTGGCACAAGCAATTCCCTAAAGATACACAGACGCTCCTCATATTGGATGACATTGCCTGTGGGGACGACGTAAAAAGGCGCACCTCCGAATTAGTGAAGCTCGCCTTTAGCGGTAGACATGACAACATTAGCGTTTGGTTGCTTTCCCAGCAGCTTACCAGCGTCTCTAAGCCCTTTAGGGAAAACATAGGCTCTCTCGTAGTATTTTATACTCCGAGCAAGTCTGACCTGGAAACCATTTTAAGCGACTACGGCGGTGAGATAAGCAAGGAACAGCTGCACGAATACATGCGGCATTTAAAAACGCACCAACATTCCAAGATGATTTTCTCTTTGAGGTTTCCTTATGACGTTAATGTATATGGAGATTGAGCAGCTCTTAGATGAAGTCCCCACGCAGTTAGACGAAAGTAACCTCAAGGAACAACTTAACATCCTTGTGTCTTCGGGGAAGTGTAAAGAAATGATAGGCAGGGAACTTACCCATGAGCAGGTTAATAAGCTGTCGGAAGAGGAGGTTAAGAAGTTCCATAAGAGGTACGAGGCTGCCCTCGCAAGTAAGACCACGGACGCCGTAGCAGACTCCGCTATCCGACTTGCCACTAAATTGCTTGGACTTGCACTGCCCATAGACGACGTGGAGCAACTACAGAAGGACATAAGAGATGACTATGTCATATCCCAAGAACTTAAGATAACCCGTGGGTGGTTGTCTTTGAAGTGCGGTAAGTTAATGGCAGTCGCCTCTGCGGCTTTGCACGTAGCTCAGCATGTCGACTTGAAGGAGGTACTAGGTTCCTTCGGAACATCTTGGAAGGACTTCAAGAAGGACAGAGAAGTCGAAAAGGTCTTCCAGGCGGCACTTGCTGAGGTACCTAGTCAAGTACCTGCAAGTGACTTATCAAGTACTTAGTCAAGTCATTCGCGGGAATTACCCAGGTCGCCTCAAGTACCTAGTTAAGTACTTATCAATTCCTTCAAGTCCTTAGATATAAATGAGTGAAGCTGAATCGAAGGCGGAGGAAACCCCTCAAGTAGAGGAGCAACGAATCACCAAGGCTAAATCTCCAGGCAGAGTTGCTGCCGGTAAGAAGCTCGCGGAGATGAACAGGAAGAACAAAGCAAAGAAAGAAGAAAAGGTGGAGGAAGAGGAATCCTTCATTAATCCTGGGTACGTCATTGGCGCGTTAGGAGTCGCTATAGCAGCAGGCAGCCTTTACTTACAATGGCGGGCAACGAAAAAGGTAGAACCACCAACGTATCACGCACCTGTGGAGGTTAGAAAAAGTAAGATCCCTGAAATGGAGTAGATTTATCACCACGTACCGTGGCGACCTAGATTTTCCTTCTCGCTTTGTAATATAATGTCGACCGCGTTGTTGAAAACTGTTGAAGAAGCAGCTATCATTACTTCTATTGTTGCGGGTATTGGTTGGGTAGGTAAGAAAGTGCTCAAAGAAGACTTTACTGAAGACCCAAGCAAGAGCTTCGCTAACTTTGCTAAGATGACCGCTGCCGTAGGCGGGGCTATCATGCTAAAGGATTACCTACGGAAGGAAAAGTACCTACCTAATGTATAATGGTTAGCTTAGTCGCAGGTGGAGTCATTGCAGCTTTAGCATTTACAGGGGCTAATTATGGTGGTCAATATTTGGATAGATTAGTTAGAGGCGACAAAAGCGGTGCCGCCGAAAGAAAGAGACACGACTTAGCGCTGGAGAAATATCAAAGGGACGTTGCAGCTTGGAATGAAAAAAGACAAGCTTACAGGGATTGGTTGGATAAGAACTACCAAGACAAAATGCAGGCAGACAAGAACTTCGAAAACACAGACTACGCCTTCAAACTTTATGCGCAAGCACACCCCGACTTTAGAATGAAAAAGCCTCAGTTCAAGAATTACTACCAGCCTTCTAAGAAACAAAAAGACAATGAATTGGTCTTTGTAGGAGTCGCAGGGCTGGCCGGAGGCGTGGCTTTGGCGTATCTAATATAATGATCGTCTTTTTGGAAAGCGACAAGAATGACTTTACCACGTATTTGAATCCTCCCATCAAAGCCTGTAAGGTTCGGTTGGTTAGTTGCTCTTTGTATAATTCTTGGTATAATTTAATTAATGGCTTTGTCATCGGAACTTCCGGCACCAAACCAAAAATACCAGATTCCCATTACACCCCAATAACACTGGCTAAGGAGCTAGCGAAGCATGGATACACTCTTACCACAGGATTGCCCCATGAAATGACATTCAAGAAAAATAATGGGAGCGCTAATTTAAAGGACAGTTCATTGGTAGAACTCCTGGGCCTTACTAGTACCACAATAAATAGCGGCAATACATATGATGTGAAATGGAAAGTCGCATCCTCTTATGAAGTCTATTGCGACTTGGTCCATAGTTACAACAATGGAGAAAAGTCTTCTCTTATGTCCAAGTTTCTGCCCCAAGGTAATCCATTTGACCCAGTAGAATACACTCCCATTTCTTTGAGCTATGACTTGTCTAATTTGGTAGAAAGCATAAACATCACCATTAAAGTGGACGGAAAGACGGTGGATTTTAACGGAGGTAAGATCAATCTTGTTTTGGAATTCATATAATGGGCCGCGTAGAGGACAAACTTAAAAGGATTTACTATGGGCCGGAAGGCTATTGGAGAGGAGCGTCAGCTATCAAGAAACTCGCGACCGCGGCCAGGGTATCAGACGAAACGGCTAAGAACTGGTTGAAAAAACAAACCCTCTGGCAGGTTTATCTTCCCGTGCCTAAGTACATTCCCAGGCCCAGCTTCACCGTAAATAGCCCCAATGAAGTTCATCAGGCGGATTTGCTTTTCTTGCCGCACGATAAGGTGAGAAAGAAGACCTATAGGTACGCTTTGACCGTAGTTGATATCGCAAGCAGATATAAGGACGCCGAACCTATAACCAGCAAGGATTCTGGGGAAGTCGCAGAAGCCCTAGGTAGGGTTTATAAGCGCGTCTTGAAATGGCCTAAGCTGCTGCAAGTGGATGCGGGGACGGAGTTTATGGGCGTGGTTACCAAGACCCTGAAAGACCACGACACTAAGATTAGGAGAGCTGAAGCTGAGTACCACAGGGGTCAGAGCATTGTTGAAAGATTCAATAAGACCCTGGCCGAGCGTCTCTTTGGATACCAGTATTGGAAAGAGCTGGAAGATCCCTCCAAACGCAATAGGGAATGGACTCAGAGGCTCCCCCAGGTCGTCGCAGCTTCGAACAACGAGGCGGCCAGGGCTACGGGAATGAAACCCAGGGATGCCATAAAAAAGAAACACGTGGAACACAAGTCCTTCATCAGAAGTTCGAGGGCGGTCTTCCCCCATGAAAAGAAATTAGGTAATGTCACGGTTCGATATCTCTATGAGCCGGGTGAATTAGAAGGAGGATCCAAAAGAGCTACGGATCCTAATTGGTCTTTGGAAACTTACCAGATCCGAAGTGCGATAGCTAAGAAGGGTCAGCCCATCTTGTATTATCTTCATGATGGTCCCACGCGTGGGTTCGTCAAAGAAGAACTGCTTATCGTGTGATGTCCGAATGCTATCGTATGCACTCCGTCATCACACATCCATCGCTTACCGTCAAATGCAGACAGTGACACCTTCTCCTGCGTGACGTTATGTATCTGATGACCATAGCTGCGCAGGCTGTTCATCTTATGCCGCTGTTCCTTGCGTGTTCGTAATACGTTGAGGTAGGACTCGTGCGTAATGTCCTTCTTAACCACATACTTTTTTACGCCTTTAGCTTTCTTTTCTACGCCGTCTAACTTTAGCACGCTGTACATCTTTGGTTTCAGACCCACGTATTCCACGATGGGTTTTCCTAACATTTCGTCTTTCATCTTCCCAATTACCTTCTTATTCTTCGCAGAGTAAAGGAAGTGCTCCTTCGGGTAACCGCTGGTGTCGTACTCGTCTATGTCGGGGAGGCAGTCTTTGTAAACGTCTTCCGTTTGCACTTCTAGAATTAGGGAGTCGGTGTCTGTGTACAGGAGGCGACAGCGGTCTCCGTACTTTGGCTTAAGCTTATCGTAGTAGAACTCGTACATAAGCAGCTTCGATAGATCCAGCACCGTAAAGCCTGTGTAAACGGGCTTGTTTAGTAAGAGGTTTGCCTTTTTCATGTGAATCACGTAGAAGTTCAGCATTTCTACGTATCTAACGAAGCCTGGCTGTGACACGTATGCTTCTGCTTCCTCTTTGGTGCTGACTATTTTTACGCTTACGCGCTTGCGGATGTTCTCCATTGTCTTTCCGAACACGCTGTTGTTCATCAGTTTGAAGAGATTTTTCTCGAAGTCATTTTTCGCTGCGGTACGCTTTTGCGTGTTAAAGTCAATGTAGGGGCGCATCCAGGGTTCCTGCGTGAATTTTAGGACTCTGTGGATCTTCTCTACGCGCATTCCGTGTCGCACGTAGAACTGCAGGTTGCGGTAATGTACCACATACTTCTTCTTATCCATCAGGTTCATAGTTAGTTTCCTGTACGGTTTGTAACCAGGGCACATTTGCTTTTGCAGCGGACTTAGCTGCTTAAATGGTATCTCTATCGCTTCTGGTGCTAAGGGGAACTCATTGTGTTCGTCGTGCAGGCGCTCTGGGTACTCCAGATCCACTTCTAAGACGTAACCCTTGTCTTCCTCCTTTCCTACCTGCATGTAGAAGTCTATCGGCTTCACTGGATCCCATTCGAAGTCTCTCACAGGTAGGTACTGTGACATTGCCCAACCATAAAGGTTATTCGCATCCAGGTAGTAAATGTATGTGGTTGGTTTCTCTGGGTCGTGCTCTACTAAGGGGTTGTTTGCGCGGGCGTAACGTCGGCTGGGTCCGCATACGCCGCCACGAATACCGTCTTCCATAAACCGATACATGTCGTACTCCGTTAGGAGATCCAACTGCGCATTTGTCTTCTTTAACAAAGCACTCCAGCTGAGCCCAGGAGCCGTGTAGAAATTAGCGGGATCCAATCCGTAATATTCCATAGCCATCTTTCTGAAGCTTTGGAAAACATCTGCGAGCAGCACTACGTCAGACCTTAGGTAGATCTCGTGGTAGTCACCCATGTTCTCACAGGAGTACTTTTCCCACACGTCTAACGCATGCTGGTACTCCTCATCCTTTATACCAGACTCGTTTAGGGTGCTGTAGAAGCGATCTTTGGGTGGTAGGGGTTCTTTGAATCGATCCCAGGAGTCCATGTATTCGTATGGGTAGACTCCTTTCCTTTCCGCGCCGTATTGACTGGAAATGGGAAAGTTGGTGTTATACTTTACGAGGTTTGCTAAGGAGTCCGCCATAAACTGCTGCGAATCTAAGAACTTTAGCTTACCCACAGTTACGGACATGTAGCGCTCTTTGTTGTTGGGTATGCATTTGACGTCGGAGCCGTCTGTTCCTTGTAGTAGCAAATGGGAGTCGTAACCGCGGAGGTTGTGAAAGAACACCGGAATCTCCATGTCTGGATTTACTTTGAAGTTTATATTGCATTTCCAATGAGCCGCTCCTCTGTATTTACCCGTGATGTGGCAGTGATCCCTAACCTTATCCACATAGAAATCCTCAACAAATGCTTTGTGGCAGTGAATGCAGTGCGTGGAGGGCTTTCCCGGCTTCTCACCTTTCTTAGCATACTTCCCGCATTTAAAATGAGCTTCTCCTAGATACTTTCCATCTTCATCCCACGCTTTCTTGGCTCGTCTTCCAAACTGAAGAAGCGTATGTTGGCAAATGTGGCATTTTTTTGCCTTGTTAAAAGCCTCCTGGTTCTCTTTGGTAAATTCCATCTTCTTTGGACGTCTTAATTGTTCTCTAATCTCCCCCTCCTCTTCTCGCAATGCTTCTAGAAACTCATTAGCTGCGTTCTTACCTCGGTAAATCACAGGAGGGTTTGCTTTACCGTCTGATCTGACTACTATGTAACCAAAGGAGCAGATCTCGTGTAATCCTACCTTATTCGTGGCGCCACGTTTCTGCTCTTCCTTAGTTATCAACGCTTCGAAGTCTGCATATATCACGTAAGGCACTTGCATCTGCTTTTGATGGTCTGCGTATGAAAGCTCTTTGTTGGTGGGCATCTGGATCCGTTGCGCCACTTCTTCGACTCCGCGGCAGATCTCATCGTGTTTCTTTAGGGTATTTAAGGATGTAAATGACAGCAAGCAGCAGTCGCAGAAGTACTTTTTACCTTTGTGCTTAGTATGTCTGTAGAATAGTCTGCTAATGTGTTTAACCCATGAGTAGTGTCCGCCGTGGTAGAATAAATGTACGCGCTCTCCTTTACTTTTTGACAGAACTAACGGTACTATCGTCTGCTCTCTGACTCCGTAAACGTTAATTGCTAGATCGTTTATTTCCTCAAATATGGGGATGTCTATCAACTGCATGGGAAATTCCACACCATCCCACTCTAAATCATCTGTGTGATACTTACTTGTCCTACAGGGATCCTTCTCTGCTGGATACAGTGCAGACCTGATTGCCCACATAAAGCATCGATTGTCTTCATTCTTCACGTTTACAATAGCCTTCTTCCTTTCTACCCACGTTGGTAGCGGTACGTAACTCCCCCCTCGTATGGGTACGTACCTGGCTATACTTATCTCTATTCCTTCAACCTCCTCTACTGTCCAACCCGATCCTTCTTTCGTGTAGTTAGACAGCGACTCCATTATTGCTTCTAAGGCTTCACTGAGTGACCTATCCAGATTCGTGGATTCTAATATCACTAACGACTTTGATCGCAACATTGCTGTCGTCATTACCTCGTCTTTTGACAAACTTACTTCTACCATTATGCTCGCTTTCAGGGCTCCTAATTCTTCTATACCTTTTCGGAGAGTCCTTTTAACCTTCCTTTCTGACTGACGCCAAAACTGTCTAACGTCAATCTCACCGTTACCGGGTATTGACACCGTGCTGAAGTTGCTTTGGGATTCCATCTATATAATAGGAAATATTTTATACCTAATACCAAGCACTTTTTAGGTCGTCGTAGTCGTACTCACAGTCCTGACAATGCCAAAACAATTTAACCTTAGTCTCAAACTTCTTACCACATCCACAATCATAACTGCTCATACACTTCGTCTTCATTTTCAAATGCTTTTTCAAATCCGCTTCTTTCTTAAAAGTTCTCTTACATTCTTCGCACTCCATATATAGACTAACATATTTGCGCTGTTGCCCCCAACCACACTTGGAGTGGGTTGTTTCCGTAGGTGGATTTTTGACGCGGGTCTTACCCCGTGTTGAGATTGCGCTGGAACCCCCATTCCCTATACTACTTTCCCGCATTAAGGAAGACCGGCAAGTACGAGATAGAGCGGCGCTTTGACGGCCCCAACAAATTGGTATTTAAGATTGAGAATGAGTTTGACTTACATAAAAAGGTGGTAAATTACATTCGCAGGTTCTACCCCCAAATGCTCGTGACCCCTGGTCTAGGCGAACTGCAGGATTCGGACGGCAAGCGCATAAAGTGCTGGCAGAAGGGCTACCAACGCGGTCAGCCTGATCTGCTCATCCTTAATGCTCACAGGCGGTACCGTGGATTCTGCATCGAGCTGAAGACTCCGAAAGGCAACGGGGTATTGTCTGAGGATCAACGCCGCCTCTTAAGCGGCTACAAGGAAAATGGATTTAAGGTGCTGATAAGCAACGACTACGACGACATCTGCAGAGCCATCGCGGAGTATGCGCGAGGAATTCGCCTGCCTTGTAGGTGGTGCTGCAAGCGCTTTAGGAACACAGACACTTTAAAGACGCACTTAAAGATATTTCATAGAATATATGGCGTTTGAGGCTGTGAGGCAGATACACTGGCGAGACTTAAAGGAGGGCGTTACCTACGAAATAAAAAACTACGTAGCCTTTGAAGACAGGCTACGGTTGTTATTGGCGCATGAGGGTGTCACGTACAGCCTGTGGGCGCCAGATCGCGTTCGTTACGTCATCGAAGGACAGCAGTTTACGCATCTGAGGTCGTATGGTAAGAAGGATGGCCGCTGGGCCTTTGACGTCGCAAAGTGCATCCTTCCTTCGGTCCTATGCGGGTAAGTGCGTCTAAAGCGTCGTTTAAGTGGGGTTCGTCGACAATGAGGGTCGGCGACTCTTTTTTAACGCAGTCAGCAGGGAGTTCGCATGTAATACAGTCCATATATACTTAGGGTTATTAGGAATCCTCCAAGGAATGCTGCTGCGTAGGCTATCATATATCCATCCCAGAATGTTAAGATGCGGTTAAATTATTGTTAAGGGAGGTCGGAAACCCTCCTAGAAAACATCCCAGAATGTTAAATGGTGGTTAAAATATTGTTAAGGTTACCACCAAACTCCTCCAAAAGATGCCTCAGAATGTTAAATAGAGGTTAAGACTTTGTTAAGGAAGATTGGAAACTATATCAGAAACCCTCTTAGAATGTTAAATGGAGGTTAAGACTTTGTTAAAAGACAGTTGAATACGTGTTCCTCCTCTCTTACGCATCCACATCTCTCACACTGCTGCCTCCAGTATTCCCTGTTAGTCCATGGGACACCTTCTAACGCGTCAAATTGGGGTAGCGTTCTACTTATCTTCCTAAAGTAGTCTATTCGATTCCTTAGGTAATTATCCTTATGTTCGCAACGACTCATAAGATCGCCGCACTGGTAACAATCCACCCCTTCCAGATCGTACCTCTTCGAAAGGTATTGGTAACTCTTTTCATGTCTTTTCTTATGCGTTTGAAGACGTTGGCGGCTACTAAGAACCTTAGCACAGTAACTACACTGCGTAGTTCTACGACAAATCCCCTTTTTGACATGTTGCTGCAGCTTTTGAAGAGTGCTGAACTCCCTATTACATTCATTACAGGCCTTACTAATTGGCTTCTTTGTGCAAACTCCATGCCAAACATGGTATTGCAGTCTTTGCTTGGTACTAAATACCTTCTCACATTTCAAGCAGTCCATATATACTTAACAATATTTTAACCTCTATTTAACATTCTGAGGCATCTTTTGGAGGAGTTTGACGGGGTCCTTAACAAAGTCTTAACCACATCTTAACATTCTAGGAGGGTTTCTGAGATAGTTTCCGACCTTCCTTAACAATAATTTAACAATATCTTAACATTCTGGGGCATTTCTCAAAGGAGTTTGGCGGTATCCTTAACAATATTTTAACCATATCTTAACATTCTGGGGCATTTCTCAAAGGAGTTTGGCGGTATCCTTAACAATATTTTAACCTCCATTTAACATTCTAAGGCATCTTTTGAAGGAGTTTGGCGGGGTCCTTAACAAAATCTTAACCACATCTTAACATTCTACATGGGATACTTCATAAAGTCAGCCACGCTTTCTTTGGCCCAGCTCGCCATGGTTACTAACGCCCCGAAGCGTTCCGCGCGCTTAAGGATGTGCATTTGATCCGTTAATTCTTTGATGCGTTCATTTAAGACGTCTATCTCCTTCTTTTGGGCCTCTACCATCTTACGTAACTCTGTCTTCTCCTCTAAGGTGCTCACTAATGTCTTGATAGCCTCCACGGGTATGTCAACGTCCTCCATATATATCAGGGAACAAGTTCCCTTCGAAAGAAGGGATATAAATGAACCCAGATCACATGCCTTGTAACGCTTTGATAGTAGGACCCACCGGCTGCGGAAAGACCCAGTTCGTGGTAGAGCAGCTATTAGGACCCTTTAGATACCGTTTCGACTACATAGTGCTGCTTTGTCCCACCTACGTGAATAACCGCGCCTGGACGGGCGTGGGCGCGAAAGATGACGACTTCTTTGTGGATATTTTAGACCCTAACGAGTTATCTAGACACCTAAAGTTTTGGCATAAACAATTCCCTAAGAATACTCAGACACTCCTCATACTGGATGACATTGCCTGTGGGGACGACGTAAAAAGACGCACCTCCGAATTAGTGAAGCTCGCCTTTAGCGGCAGACACGATAATATCAGCGTTTGGTTGCTCTCGCAGCAGCTTACCAGTGTCTCCAAGCCTTTTAGGGAAAACATAGGATCTCTCGTAGTATTTTATACTCCAAGTAAGTCAGACCTGGAAACCATCTTAAGCGACTACGGCGGTGAAATATCCAAGGAACAGTTACACGAATACATGCGGCATCTAAAGACGCACCAACATTCCAAGATGATCTTCTCTTTGAGGTTTCCGTATTTAGTAAAGATCTGCGATCTTTAACTCCTAATGTATATGGAGATTGAGCAGTTGATAGATGAAATCCCCACACAGCTAGACGAAAGTAACCTCAAGGAACAAATTAACGTCCTTGTGTCATCTGGGAAGTGCAAAGAAATGATAGGCAAGGAACTTACCCATGAGCAAGTTAACAAGTTGTCAGAGGAGGAGGTTAAGAAGTTCCATAAGAGGTACGAGGCTGCCCTCGCAAGTAAGACCACGGACGCCGTAGCAGACTCCGCTATCCGACTTGCCACCAAGCTTCTCGGACTTGCGCTGCCCATAGACGACGTGGAGCAACTGCGGAAGGACATAAGCGAGGACTATGTCATCGCCCAAGGACTTAAGATAACCTGCGGGTAGTTGTCTTTGAAGTGCGGTAAGTTAATGGCAGTCGCCTCTGCGGCACTTCACGTAGCTCAGCATGTCGACTTGAAGGAGGTACTAGGTTCCTTCGGAACATCTTGGAAGGACTTTAAGAAGGACAGAGAAGTCGAAAGGGTATTCGAGGCGGCACTTGCCGAGGTACCTGATCAAGTACCTAGTTAAGTCATCCACGGGAGTTACTCAGGTCGCCTCAGGTACTTAGTTAAGTCATTCATAAGTACTTACCCAGGTCATCTTAAGTACTTATCAAGTCCTTACCCAAGTCATCCATAAGTTACTTATCAAGTCCTTCAAGTCCTTAGTATAAATGAGTGAATCGAAGGCGGAGGAAACCCCTCAAGTAGAGGAGCAGAAGATTACCAAGGCTAAATCTCCAGGCAGAGTTGCCGCGGGGAAGAAGCTCGCAGAGATGAACAGGAAGAACAAAGCCAAAAAGGAAGAAAAGGTGGAGGAAAAAGAAGAGGAATCCTTTATTAATCCTGGGTACGTCATCGGCGCGTTGGGAGTTGCTATAGCAGCAGGCAGCCTCTACTTACAATGGCGGGCAACGAAGCCGACAGTAGAACCCGTACATGTGACGCAGGAGCCTAGAAGCAAAATACCCGTGATGGAATAACCTTCTCGCTTTGTAATATAATGTCAACCGCGTTATTGAAAACTGTTGAAGAGGCAGCCTATTATTACTTCCATCGTTGCGGGTATTGGTTGGGTAGGTAAGAAAGTGCTCAAAGAAGACTTTACTGAAGACCCAAGCAAGAGCTTTGCCAACTTTGCTAAAATGACCGCTGCCGTAGGCGGGGCTATCATGGTAAAGGATTACCTACGTAAGGAAAAGTACCTCCCTAATGTATAATGGCTGCTATGATAGGAGGTTCACTAATTGCTGCTTTAGCATTTACTGGCGCCAATTACGCGGCTAAGTACATAGAAAAGGCAGCAACTGGCGGAAGTAGTCTCGAAGCCGAAAGGAAGAGACACGACTTGGCGCTGGAGAAATATCAGCGGGACGTGGCATCTTGGAATGAAAAAAAAAACAAGCTTACAGGGATTGGTTGGATAAGAACTACCAAGACAAGATGCAGGCGGATAAGAACTTCGAAAATACAGACTACGCCTTTAGACTTTATGCACAGGCGCACCCCGACTTTAGAATGAGAAAGCCTCAGTTCAAGAATTACTACCAGCCTTCTAAGAAACAAAAAGACAATGAGCTGGTATTCGTAGGAGTTGCAGGGCTGGCAGGAGGCGCGGCTTTGGCGTATCTAATATAATGATCGTCTCTTTGGAAAGCGACAAGAATGACTTTACCACTTACTTGAATCCTCCCATCAAAGCCCATAAGGTCCGGCTGGTTAGTTGCTCTTTGTACAATTCTTGGTATAACCTGATTGGGGGCATAGTTACTGAGCATACAGGAGGATCTAACTATCAAGCCGTATTGCTGCCCAATGGACATTACACGCCAATAACACTGGCCAAGGAATTAGCAAAACACGGTTATACTCTCACCACAGGATTACCACACGAAATGACCCTCAAACACAATATGCCAAACTATTCAGTAACTTTTGGAAAGTTTGACCCATTGGGATCTTTATTATGTGCCTCGGGCAAGACGATTACCAACACGGCCATACACGTGAAATGGAAAGTCGCATCCTCTTACGAAGTCTATTGCGACTTGGTCAATAGTTACGACAATGGAGAAAAGTCTTCTCTTATGTCCAAGTTTCTGCCCAAAGGTAATCCATTTGACCCAGTGGAATACACTCCCATTTCTTTGTGCTATGACTTGTCTAATTTGGTAGAAAGCATAAACATCACCATTAAAGTGGACGGAGAGACGGTGGACTTCAACGGACGCAATATCAATCTCGTCCTGGAATTCATATAATGGGTCGAACTGAGGACAAACTCAAACGGATTTACTATGGACCCGAAGGCTATTGGAGAGGAGCGTCAGCTATCAAGAAACTCGCGACCGCGGCCAGGGTATCAGAAGAAACGGCTAAGAACTGGTTAAAAAAACAAACCCTCTGGCAGGTTTATCTTCCCGTGCCCAAGTACATTCCCAGGCCCAGCTTTACCGTAAATGCCCCTAATGAAGTTCATTTGCTTTTCTTACCACACGACAAGGTGAGAAGAAAGACCTATAGATACGCTTTGACCGTAGTTGATATCGCAAGCAGATACAAGGACGCCGAACCCATAACCAGCAAGGATTCTGGGGAAGTCGCAAAAGCCCTAGGTAGGATTTATAAGCGCGTCTTGAAATGGCCCAAGCTGCTGCAAGTGGATGCGGGGACGGAGTTCATGGGCGTGGTTACTAAGACCCTGAAAGACCACGACATTAAGATTAGGAGAGCCGAAGCAGAGTACCACAGGGGTCAGAGCATCGTTGAAAGATTCAATAAGACCTTGGCCGAGCGTCTCTTTGGATACCAGTATTGGAAAGAGCTGGAAGATCCCTCCAAACGCAACAGGGAATGGACTCAGAGGCTCCCCCAGGTCCTCGCGGCTTTGAACAACGAGGCGGCCAGGGCTACGGGAATGAAACCCAAGGATGCCATAAAAAAGAAACACGTGGAACACAAGTCCTACGTCAGAAGCTCAAGGGCGGTCGGACTGAAGGAAAAAAAGCTCCCCCGTGACATAGTGGTCCGATACCTCTATCAGCTGGGGGAACTTGAAGGTGGCAGTAAGAGAGCCACGGATCCTAACTGGTCTCTGGAAACGTATGAGATTTCGAAGTCCGTCACCAAGGAAGGGCAACCCGTGTTGTATTACCTAAATGGCCCAAGTCGCGGATTTGTTAAGGAAGAGCTGCTCATAGTTCCCAAAGACTCAGAGTAGTGCTGCTCCACGCGCCCGATTACACTCTAGGCATGTCAGTCTTACGTTGCCTCTGCAATGCCCGCGTTTATTATTTATACGATCCACGGAGAACTGCTGATCATCATTCTGGTCAAACCTCCATAGTAGCGGTATGTTACACTTTGCGCAACGGGCGCCTTTCTTATAGACGTCGTCCACACATAAGTCGAACTTTAACCCCTTTCCTTCGTCGTGGCGCTTGTAGCGAAGGAGTTTCTTAGCAATGTTCTCCTTAGCTACGTCCTCTGGCGTCTTATCGTAGCGCAGTTGCGGACCCCAGGCTCTTTTTAATTGTTTGGCATATTCGACGCGACTTACGGCGGTGTAGATAAGGTTACTCCAACACAGCCGCTGGTCTATGATCCATAAGGTTTCCTTTATGGTAAGCCCTTGCGCGCTGTGGACTGTCATGCAATAGCCCAAGCGCCAGTCTGGATGGGAGGTTATTTTTTCCACCTTTTCTATGGGTACCCAGGCTTTATCGTGGGTAACTGCGTTCTCTAGTTGAACATTCGTGCCGGGTACTAAGACATCTCTTCTTTGCATGCGAGTGTCACGCGGCTTATAACAAACGGGCACCAAATGACTAGGGAACCGCTCCTGGTGTATTCTCAGTAGATCTTTTTGTATGCGCGACTGTGCTGCGTGCTTACTGCTTATCACCAAATCCTCAGGATGCCAAGAATACAGGAAGTCTTTGTAAGACTTTGCTCGTACCCTCTTACGTAACACCTTAGATTGTTCGGCGTCGCTAAGGCCCCTTAATTCTGCCTTTAATTTCCTCACTTGATCCTTGCTACGGTAGTCTGTGTTAATTTCTTCATGATAGTCTACCATTTCTTTTAACCATTCATGGGGCATTTCTCCGGCTATAGGAGGTGGTTGACATGGATCCCCGGCAAATACGACTTGGCATTTTCCACGGAGGAAGTCTACGAACTCCTGCAGGATTTCTAAGGGCACGGTACAGATTTCATCCCAAAGTACCACGGGAGGTATGTCGTGGATGGCTTCCGGCACCCACTTTTGGCCATTCCAGCGAAGAAGCTGTGGTAAGTTTGCGCGTCGTGGCCCATTTCGCAGAGTTCTCTTTCCAAACGATGTGTTGGCGTTAGCACCTTTATCTTAGGAAAGAGTTCTAACACACGCGTCGTCTTACCGCTACCTCCCGTACCGTAAAGGTAAGAGAAGCGTTGATAGGAAATAGGGTCGGCAACTGAGGGCAGTGGCTCGTCCGTCGGCGTAATGGAACCGCGGGTGTGTTCTCCGTGATATTCTACGCGTGCCCTCCAGGCTTTTATTTCTTCATCTTTGACGCGCCACTGGCCACTTTCTGCGAGTTTGTCGGCAGTGTAGAATTCCTTCATCTTTTCCAACACACTGGGCTTCACGTACAAAGAATCCGTGGCTACGCGTGGAATGTCTTCTTTGTCAAACCGCAAGAGCATTGCGAGAAGGTTAATGTGCGCGTAGGCTAACATGCTGGCACGCAGATGATAATATTGCGGTCGATGGTCCTGGTAATAACACAGCGCATTCCATTTGTGCAGCTGATCTTCTACGAGGTAATCCCATTTCTCTACAGACACCATCGTTCCTTGATCGTGGGCACGTTTTATGAGGAAGCTTAACTCTCCTTCGTCTGTTATTAAACGCCGTTGCATGTGCTTCTCGCCTTCTTTGGCGACCTGTGTAAACTTTCCTATGACTATTCGGGCGGTTGGGTTGTGCTCTGGGAGCCACTTTGTGTAGGCGCTATGGCAAAGTATGGCTTCATGCGCTGTGTATTTTAAGAGTTCGCGCTCTTCAAAGAACTTTAACAATGGTACTGGTATCCATTCTTTCTCTTGTAGATTCTTCCCGTACCATGCGTAAATTATAGGGTGCAAGTCTTTAGCCAACTTCCAAGACGTTAATCTGACGAACCCTGTGGCTGGCGCGTCGTAGCTGCCGTCTAAGGACACACGAAAGAATTGAGTGTCCGGATGCCCGTATCTATCGTAATATTCCTTACAATCTCCTAAGCCCTTGAAAGATGCTGGGTAACAATGTTTCATATCTAACGAGACATACTCGTCTTCGTTGTATTCCATGTTCCAAAGACCTCCATGACCGTGTTCTACACAGGCCTTGGAGATATCTTTGAACTCTTTTGGGGTAGGTTTCCAACCATTCCTTTTCTTTGCGGCTAGGAAGTCCAAGCTGCGGCTGCTAAGGACCTCGTCTGAGAAGTCTTCCCCAAGGGTTTCGCAGGCGCTTTGGATGCGCAGGTGTTCGATTTCAGGGCGATACAAAGTGCCGTCTTGCGTCATAAACTGACTTCCTTCTGAATCCATCAACCAAATGGAGTTCTCGTCTATTAAATCTGCTAATGGAGAAGTTTCATAGACCTTAGTCTCTTTCTTGCTGGGGAATCTCAACTCCCTCCAAGCGTGTCCATTATGTTGGTAGATGACTATAGGAGCACCTCTACCTCCATACTTATGAGTCCCAGGATAAATGTACCCATCCGTGATATCTTTCACATGTATTCGCCTCTCTAAGAGGGTTTCTAATTTTTTGATGTTGTCTATCGTTGCTCCGGCCTTATAGGTGGAGTTTTCCCATTTTCTTATGGCTTCTTTTCTCTTTGGGGTTAACTTACCACCACGAGAGGAATCCTCAAAGAACTCCCTCACCAACTTCCCAACGCAGTTACCGGGATGTCTCATCGGCCTGAGTCTCCTAACGTCTGGCTCTTCAATCTTATACGCGTCGTAGATAACTACAGTAACAGGATAGGCAACTTCATAGATTAACGCGTCTATACACACCATCGCACCAGGTCTTGTATCCTTGTTTAATACAAACAAGTTTCGCTTACCTGACGCCCGGATATGATTACGACCCCTCTCTATCACCCAATCGCCATCTAGATACTTTATGAACGTCAATTCAAGACGGTAGTCACCTTCCGGCATTAAGTCGATTATTCTTTCAGCTCTTTCTTCGTCCATAATTTCTTGTATGTCTCCTTCTGTAAATGTCGTGAAGGCGAAGTCGGCATCCAAACGATCCAACACTTGAGTTCGTAACCTACGTACAGTCCTATTTCGAATGCTCGTGATGTTGTCCATCTATATCTAGGAAATATTTTAACCTTCGTTTGCGACCCTACAAGGAATCTAAATATCTTCGCAAACACAGCAGCAGTAAGGCGCTCCTCGCCGCTGTCGCCGGATCCCGCAAGGGGGTTCCATGCCCCAGTAATACCCGCATAATTCCAGGTGCGTTGCCGACGCCCCGCGAGTCCGCCTTACTACTGCTACAAGACTATGTAGTTTGGTGGGTGCTAACGTGAATGATGGAAGAGTTTAAAGGCACAATGTAATGTGGAGTATAGAACATCCACAGCCATTGTGTGGGACACACAGCCAGCGCTGGGGGGTGGGCACGGCGGAGATGAAAACTACTAGAAAGACGTATTTTAGCTGGAAATTTGCTGTTGAACATGATTCCCCTATCGAAAACGGTCAAGAAAATTCGGTTTTCCAAACGAAATGACGTTGCCAAAGGAATTGACAAAGTTCCTGTTGCGTTCACATACATTTGCTTATAAGAGCATTTTGCTGAATTAGCAAGGACTCCCCCAAGAAAATCCTTAATTTCTCAGCCGGTACATTAGCTGCAGCCCCCAAATCAAAAAAACCAACGACTTTGGAGCTCTGGCTACAAGACTATGTAGTTTGGTGGGTGCTAACGTGAATGATGGAAGAGTTTAAAGGCACAATGTAATGTGGAGTATAGAACATCCACAGCCATTGTTTGGGACACAAAGCCAGCGCTGTGGGGAGGGACCGGGGGAGGTGAAAACTACTAGAAAGACGTATTTTAGCTGGAAATTTGCTGTTGAACATGATTCCCCTATCGAAAACGGTCAAGAAAGTTCGGTTTTCCAAACGAAATGACGTTGCCAAAGGAATTGACAAAGTTCCTGTTGCGTTCACATACATTTGCCTATAACAGCATTTTGCTGAATTAGCAATGACTCCCCCAAGAAAATCCTTAATTTCTCAGCCGATACATTAGCTGCAGCCCCCAAATCAAAAAAAGCAACGGCTTTGGAGATCTGGCTACAAGACTATGTAGTTTGGTGGGTGCTAACGTGAATGATGGAAGAGTTTAAAGGCACAATGTAATGTGGAGTATAGAACATCCACAGCCATTGTTTGGGACACAGAGCCAGCGCTTGGGGGAGGGACCGGGGGAGGTGAAAACTACTAGAAAGACGTATTTTAGCTGGAAATTTGCTGTTGAACATGATTCCCCTATCGAAAACGGTCAAGAAAATTCGGTTTTCCAAACGAAATGACGTTGCCAAAGGAATTGGCAAAGTTCCTGTTGCGTTCACATACATTTGCTTATAAGAGCATTTTGCTGAATTAGCAAGGACTCCCCCAAGAAAATCCTTAATTTCTCAGCCGGTACATTAGCTGCATCCCCCAAATCAAAAAAAGCAACGACTTTGGAGCTCTGGCTACAAGACTATGTAGTTTGGTGGGTGCTAACGTGAATGATGGAAGAGTTTAAAGGCACAATGTAATGTGGAGTATAGAACATCCACAGCCATTGTTTGGGACACAAAGCCAGCGCTGTGGGGAGGGACCGGGGGAGGTGAAAACTACTAGAAAGACGTATTTTAGCTGGAAATTTGCTGTTGAACATGATTCCCCTATCGAAAACGGTCAAGAAAATTCGGTTTTCCAAACGAAATGACGTTGCCAAAGGAATTGGCAAAGTTCCTGTTGCGTTCACATACATTTGCTTATAAGAGCATTTTGCTGAATTAGCAAGGACTCCCCCAAGAAAATCCTTAATTTCTCAGCCGGTACATTAGCTGCAGCCCCCAAATCAAAAAAAGCAACGACTTTGGAGCTCTGGCTACAAGACTATGTAGTTTGGTGGGTGCTAACGTGAATTTGCATTTGCTTAATCGCTTACATCTTACAAATGATTAACCTGAAATGCAATCAGAATATACCATATTATAACTAAATGATTGTTTTAGATGTTGGTAAAGTTTTATGGCAATTGCTTAAAGGGCGCAAAAGTTATGAGTCCAAAATCGACATAAGCGATTCGGCCATTTGGAAATACCGAGCTCGAAGACTCGCTCGTTCGTTTTTTTTTTGTTTTTTTGTTTTTTTTTGATACTGCACAACTCGTGAATAAAAACCGTACGCGCGCACTTTTCATGAAGTATTCTCTATATATTTGCTAATTTTGTCTTTGTGGTAGATAAAGCTTTCCTACATCAATTTTCTAAGTTTTCTCACTTGTATGGATATCTTCATGCTTCGAAAGGTCGCTTCGCCTTGTAAATGCTTTGTCACAGTTTTCACATTTATATGACTTGACGCCTGTATGAGTGCGTTCATGTTTCTTTAGGGTACCCTTTTGTGTAAAATCCTTGTTACAGTACGTACACTTGTATGGTTTGACACCTGTATGGATGCGTTCATGTTCCATAAGATGGCTTTTCCTGGTAAATGCCTTGTTACATTGCTTACACTGATATGGTGTTATACCTGTATGAACACGCCCATGAACATTAAGGCCACTTCGTTGTGTAAATGCCTTGTTGCAGAGTGCACAAGTATATGGTTTCACACCTGTATGGATACGTTCATGTACTTCAACGTCCCATTTATTCCTGAACGTTTTGCCACAATATCTGCATTTCTGTGGTGATGCACCTGTATGGATTAGCTCATGTCTTTTAAGATGACTTTGACGTGGAAATGCCTTGTTACAGTAAGTGCACTTGTGGGTTTTTTCACATGTATGGGTACATTCATGTTTCTCTACATCACTCTGTGTTGCAAATGTCTTGTTACAGTATGTACATTTGTATTGTCTACCAAAAGCATCATCATGTTCGCGTCCATTTAGATTTTCTTCGTGTTTATTTGTCTTTTCACAACACGTATATTGTTCACATTTCGCTGGATGTAAAATGCTATGCATAAGATCTTGTTTTCCTTGAACCTCAATATTATGATTGAAAATTTTGTTAGATGGATTCACCCTAGGCAAAATTTTCCTAAATCTCAAGGGAGTGAGTCGTCTATCTGATTTTGGCTGACTCTTTCCAATGTCCGTTATTGGTATTATTTCTTTAGTTTCTGTAACTTTGTTGGCAACATTTTGGATTGCCATAGTATCTTGATGGCAATTACGTGATGTAAACTCTTCAGCGTCATGGTTTCCAACAACTTGTAAATCACAGCTATCTATATGGATTACATTATAGTACCATTCACTATCGTCTGCGTTGGCAGCAGATGATCTTTTCCCGATACTGCGATTGCTACTAAAATTGGCTTTTTGAAGTAAATTGTCATCCTCTTGTTGGTTTCTCTCGTAACTTCTTAATGATTTGTCACCGTCTACTTTCATTGTCATCCGTCGTTCATTAATTTTAAATGCGTGTTCTTCAATCGTAAGGTCGTCAATCATACAAACATCCATACAGACTTCACTACATTTATTTGATTTTATTTCTTTGCTTTTATCTGTATTTGCTTGTATTTCCTTGATGGATTTATCTTTCATACCAGCATCATCACAGATTTCATTACTATCATTTGAAGGCATTTCTTTGCTTTTATCATGGTCTATCTTTTTATAATCCATATAGGCTTTATCACTTTTGATTGATGCCATTTATTTCATTGTATTGTTGTCTACTATAGCAGCATCACTACAAACATGTTTACTTTCATTTGATGTCGCTTACCATAACATCAAAGACTTCGATGTAGTCCAATGTTCTGTGCTACCAGCACTATAGGATAACCTTTATTAATGTTACACCATCTGAAGTGAGTTCATGGTTATACCAGTGATATTTCGTTGACGTTTCCTATTCTGAAAAAGAAGAAAAAGAAAAAAAAAAAGAAAGAAAAACAAGTGAGTATTAAGTATATTTATACATTAAAAAAACCCATCTTGCCAATTTTTTGAAAGAAAATGTTTAAATTGTCTTAAAGTTTAAAAAAATATAAAAACAAAAAAACATACGTTTGTTAATTATGTTGTGCATTATTGTTTATTTGTGATTTTGAGCATCGATATTTTAAACGTCGCGTACAATTGCACTCAAAAGTCCAAAATCGCCTTAGTACTTGAGCTTTTTACTAGCTAGAATATAGGTACGGATATATACAGTGTCCTTGTTGAGTATGAATCAAATTGTGACTTACTTTCTAACGTTATGGATTTTTTGATATGAAGCTAAATGACCCCATTTGTTGTCAAAAGCGATAGAAAATATCGATGAAAGCGGAATCCAAAAAATCGTCACTAAAAGATGTATCTTTTACAAATATTATCCTTTAATTTCATATGCATTGAAGGGTTTTAAGGCAGTCAAATAAAAATAAATATTCTCACAACTATTTTCGCTCACCGCTACTTCGTTGATTATTCACGCTTGACTTCCGTGTTATTCCTTGTCGTGTGCTGTTAGTTGTGAGAGTACTTATTTTTATTTTTATTTGGAAAAACGCCTGCGCACAGAAGTTTTGAAATATATCAAATGTAGTCATACTGTTGAGCATTGTGCTGTAACTCTCATGGCAAATATTACCTGTTATTATCTTAAAAAGCTTATTAATCTTGTTTAAGCATAAGGACTAGAAAGTGTTTCTCTGGGGTTTCGCACGCTCTAAAAGCCATTAAAAAGCAAGTTCATTTTTGGGCATTTAAAACTGATATTGGTTGTAAAATTAGACAAATAATAGTAAGCATCTGGACTCATGGCACTATTCTCTTATCCACCCACTTAATAATCAATGTACAACCCCTTACAGCCTATATGTATTCTCTGGCCTATAATAACAATAACAATAATGACCATGACCATAATATACACACATATATATTTAGGCAGTGCCTAAAAGCAGATCGGGAAAAAAAATCTTCAATTATTTTTTATTCGAGATGAATATAATTTCTCCCATAATAAAAACCATGCAGTGAAATCGAATCGAAATGCACTACATTGTTTTCTTTGCGCGAGTATACTCTCCCACTTAGGAATTTTGTACACAACTCACCATCAGCCCCCACATGGGCTAGTTTTGTTCTTGGAAGATTCTTCGACAAAGTTTTCCATGGCCGACATTTTTAAGCTTTGAATTCGATTCCTTACGGTGGCCCGCTAGAGTCATTCGTGATATTTTTTGAACTTGTATGTATTGTTGTTGTTTTTTTTTATTTCGTGGTTTTCATTTTCGTTCTTCTCTTTTTGGGGGATGCTTTGTTTTCCGCTAAATGAAAAGCATGAACAATTAAATTCCAAACCCGAGATTTCGACTTATAACCCGAGATATCCGACTTATAACCCGAGATATCGAATTATAACCCGAGATATCGAATTATAACCCGAGATATCGACTTATAACCCCAGATATCGACTTATAACTCGAGATATCGACTTATAAGTAAGAGTAAATTACCGAGAACGGATGCAATGAGCCATGTACATCCCGAAGGCCGCAGGCCCGAGGGATGTATACAGTCAATCAAAAAAACGTTGTCGTCGACCGGCTCAAGCCTACGCGACTGGACCGAAAGGAATATGGGTAAAAACCACTGAAGCGGTTAAATATTCGTTCTGAATTGATTGTTCACGCTAGTAATAAGATAATAATGGCGAGAAACAATCCATGAAATATGTGTCTTCGGGTTTAGGGAAAGAAAAACAAAGTAGTTATGATTCAGTTCACAATTCCAAAAATATGAAGGCATTAAAAAAACGTCTCCTTCAACACTTCCCGCTCGCCTACGAAGGTTCGTGCTGTAAACCAGGCATAACTAGTCAGATAAAATTCAACTCGGCTTCAATGATTCAACTCGGCTTCAATGATTACTACCCAGAGTTCCTTTCGGTCCAGTCGCGTAGGCTTGAGTTGGTCGACGACAACATTTTTTGAATTGACTGTATGTTTATTGCCGACGTTCGAGGTAATTAAGTATTTTATTTATCAATTGAGAAGGCTTTCTATCAAATGTTGCTCAATATAAATGCGGTCTATGTATAGCTCTTATTAACCGAGTGCGAGGTCCGTACCGTAAGTTATGGACCGATTTTTTTCCACTGCCATGCGCGGGCCATAAAAGAGTGGAAAAAACGAGGATCCATAACTTACGGTACGGACCAAGCAAACGAGGTTAATAAGATCTTTATTATATGGTAAGGCATTGAGATTAAAAAGAGGCGAAGCAAAAAAAAGTAAAGTTGACAGCGCATGTCAAACGAGAACTGCATTGGAAGGGCACGTGCCTAAAGTCATGTAGTATTTGAGTCGCTCAAAAAGAGAAGTTCTAGTTTACTCTTTTGAAAGAATTAAGCTATAGTTTAAGGTTTTCTGAAATACTAGTGAACAAAAGTGAGGCTTTCTTTTGCAAAACATGGAAATGCAAAGCAAAAAAGGCATCAAAAGACCTCAAGAACTCAACTGATGAGGTTGAAAAGATTGTACTTCAAACTTCAAGATCTTCACAACTAAGATCAGTGATCAGGGGAGAATTTTTCGGCTGCTGGTCTAATCATCTTTTTCCAAGACATTTTGCCCTCGGGTAGGTGTTCTCTAGCTGCTCTTCCTATCGTTGAAATCGAGACTTCTGCTGTTGGGTGAGCATCCACGTTTTCTTTTATTTCTTTGTATGTAATGGACGGCCTAGACTTTATCATTAATTGAATCAGATCAAGATCTGGTTCCTCAAGCTTTTTTGGATGACCCCTAACTGCATGGAGAGGGAAGAGTTCTCCTATACGACAAAAGGTCTGCCAGATTTTTGAGACTGCAACTCCACTAATCTTGTATCTCGAGCCTATTGTTCGGAAACTTCCAGCAAAATATTCCGTCGATACGTCTCCGCCTTGGCGTAGAATTTCGTCAATGATCAGATACTTTAAATCGCTTCATAAGTTTATTGATAACAACGCTAATAAACCTAGTAGACCTAAAAATAACCCTGATGACAAGGCTAATACACCAAAAGCCTTCATTTCACTACCATACATCAGAGGTACGTCAGAGATCATATCACGCATTTTACAACCACATAACATACGCGTGGCTCATCGACCTGTATCCACACTACGAAAGGTCCTGACTAAGGTCAAAGATCGTGACAGCCCGAACGATCGAGTCGATGCTATTTATAAGATTTAATGTAATGATTGTGAAGCAACATATATTGGTGAGACGGGTAGATCGTTTAATATCAGACGTAAAGAACATCAAAGTGCTGTTGTGAAACAGGATGAACACAATAATATTGCCAGGCATCATACCAAGACTGGTCATACGATAGACTGGGAATCCACTGAATGCCTTTCTTTTTGTAACAATAGGCAGCAACGACTTGTACTGGAGAGTTGGTTTACTAAGTTTGAGCATCGTCCACCAAACCGCTCAATTAATTTACCGGCTCCGTATAATAGGCTTATTAGAAACAATAAAACCGCCCACAACACCGAAACAGCGACTCGCACTCATTAGACCGATGCCGCCAATTACGCTTCTTCATGTAATTAGGCAATTGTTATCGTGGCAGTATAAACATGGCCAATCTGACTTTTATTCTTCACTTGACTCTGAAGATGACTTCCGCTCATGTTGTCGAAACGTCAGTCACATCAAACAGTCCTTCTCAGGACGACATCCACCCGGATGATCATAATACTTCGATTAACATTCATTCACCTGGGTTCAGACCGTTCTATACAATGTATTCCCTTGGTTAAATGTTCTACCATAAACATTCATTTCTGCTCATAACTTCTGTATAGCTTGCAAAAACCGATTCTAATGTCACGTGACCACTTGGAGCGCTCCAAATGCTCACGTGGGTTAACCGAAATTCAAAATGCGATCGATCGTTTTTTTGGCGGTGCTAACAGTTGAGTGATTTCGGTAGTAATTTGCTCCTCTCCAAAAGCAATGTCTTCTCCTCAACTTATGGCGAGAGCGTCGACGAACTCCTTCTGGATCTAGTAACGCTAGGCTGCTACGAACTGTTTCTGTATCTACAGAGATGCCATAGTCAAGTCTGGGTTAGCTGCATTTGACGATATCCTAATGAGCCTCCACTCCTTATTACTTCTTGCTCTATTGCCGCTATTATGTCGAGAGGATTATAGGCAATTCCCCTTTTCCTCAAGCCTTTCTTGGAGAGGATACGTTTCAGCTGACGTAGACTCAATGTGATGCCACGGACGACAGAAAGAAACCCAAGTTTTTCAGCGCAACCAAAGCCTAGATTGAAGTACTGAACAATATAGGTATCGTGATCACTTTCTAAGTCACCTAAGACATGAATATAAGGTGGTAGGGCTCCACATATAACCAAAAGCAAGGCAAAAGTACAATAAAATATATTTTTCATTTTGTTTCTTACCAAAACACGAAGACTCTGGTCCGCGACACTGTACAAAGACATTGTGGGCGCATCATCGACAAACAAGGGATATTAAAGTCGATATCTCGGGTTATAAATCGATATCTCGGTTTATGAGTCGATATCTCGGGTTATAAGTCGATATCTCGGGTTTTAAGTCGATATCTCAGGTTATAAGTCGATATCTCGGGTTATAAGTCGATATATCGGGTTATAAGTCGATATCTCGGGTTATAAGTCGATATCTCGGGTTATAAGTCGATATCTCGGGTTATAAGTCGATATCTCGAGTGATACGTCGATATCTCGGGTTATAAGTCGATATCTCGGGTTATAAGTCGATATCTCGAGTGATACGTCGATATCTCGGGTCATAAGTCGATATCTCGGGTTATAAGTCGATTTCTCGAGTTATAAGTCGATATCTCGGGTTATAAGTCGATATCTCGGGTTATAAGTCGATATCTCGGGTTATAAGTCGATATCTTGGGTTATAAAGTCGATATCTCGAGTTATAAGTCGATATCTCGGGTCATAAGAATTTTATTGTTCATGCTTTTCATTTAGCGGGAAAAAAAGCATTCCCCAAAAAGAGAAGAACGAAAAACAATACATACAAATTCAAAAAATATCACGCATGGCCCTAACGGGCCACCGTAATTCGTGGCTAATTTTACTTTTAAAAAACGAAGGATAACTACAGGTAATCCAATCCAATATCAGGTTTAGTAAATTTGCCTTGGATGTCTTTCATTAAAATCGAAATTTTGGAGATCCCCGAATTTTTTTAGGACAAATCAAGACTGTAAAACAGACTTGAAAACTGGTTAAGGTGAGCAAAAAATAATAAATAGAAAATAAGCTTACTTGCATCTTTTACATAACAATGCTTGGTTTTCCATAGGAATTTTTATGTTATTATATGAAATGTATTTTTACAGCAATGAAAATAAAAAAATAAATGCTTTGGTAGCATCAGAGACAAAATTCAATTCGTTGTTTACTATTTTTTCTTAAGCATGGTGCTCCACTCGTGCGGGAGCTCCGCTAATGTCTCACACTTATAGCCAAGCCTGAATACACTACCAATCAGGGTGACTTAGGGACGAACCATTGGAATTCAACAGCAGTCGCTTTTTTTAAATTTTTTTTTTACCTTTTTTATATATTTACTGTATCACACTTGTTTAAGATGGGTTTCACGACTTTTCTTGGTTTGCGATGTTGTCACACAACGCTTACCAGTTACTCGTTCGCGTCTAAAGTTTTCAGTGTTTCTCTTACTTTGTTTGCCTTGCTATTCATATAACAGTTTTGTTCTTTACGCGAGAACTATTTTTTTCCTTTTTTACAGTATATCTATTGTCTCACCCTTCAAAGATAGGTTTTACAATGCATTTGATACGTAGTAGGCAAAACTAATAAAAAATATAGACAATATAACCGTGAAACTTTAGTAATACCAAATAGCACAATTTCATGCAAATTCCATTGTTTTCTATTGTTTAATTAGCACTATTTTATACTATTAAGTAAGTAATGTTTCACGGATTAATTGTTTGCACTCTACGTAGGTGAACTTCAGTAGGCGAACCAATGCGTAGGCGAAACAATCGTAAAGCGTCGAATATTATTTACATGAAAAGTAGAAACACTTTTTTTTGGACTTCGATGCTGGCAATAAATTGTCTTTTACAGGTTATGTATGTGTGATTATTATAAATGTTCATTGTGTTCAAATGTTCATGTTCATTGATAAAATGCATCTTAATTAAATATGAGCATGTTCAATAATAAAGGCATGCTTAAAAATTCTACATCACCACTATAACAGTTGAACATGAATGTAGGTAGAGACAGTATGACAATATGTATCCCTGAGGAGTACTGTTTTCTATTATTTTAAAATTAGTAGTAAATAGTACTAAGTATTGCACTCTTTTAGCATTTTGTACTCTATTTGTATTTATTTGATCAACCTTATTTCATTGTTTTGCTCTATTAAAAGTTCGCATGTTGTGATACAATCATAATTGTATACAACTTTAGTTTTGTACAAGGTAATTATGGTTTGTTGCTATATTAAAAAGAAAAATATTTTTTCCTTGTGCAGAGTTTATTTTTGTACACATGTAGAAGACTCGCGTCTCGGTAAATATTCCCCGATATTCACTTCGCCTTCGGCGAATAAATACCACTTATTAACCGAGAGTGAGGTCATTACAGGGAAATCTCAGACCGAGGTCTGAGATTTCCCTGTAATGACCGAACGGACGAGGTTAATAAGTTATTTATTATATGGCCTTTTTTAGTGCTGTATTTTTAATAAATAATATACCTAACTATGAACACCGGAAGTAATTTTCAACATCCGCTTGCGCACGCAAGGTCAAAGTTGAGGTCGTGTTTACTGAGCCAAGCGATCCTGGCGAATTTATTGAAATTCACAGAGACGATTTTGTTCAAAGCGAGAACATTTTTGTCTTTATTATGGCAGGATCTAGGAAAATGCGAATACTTTAATTTCACAAAACACAGATACCTGTGTTTACAAGTGTTTGAACTCTTAAAAACTCAAAAATTTAGAAGAAAAATAGACCCAAATTGTCAATGAATTTTGAACACGTGCGGAGAACTTGCAATGATTTCAGTGAAGTGTTATTCTTCGTCGTCGCTCTCAATAACATAACGTCGCTTTGCACCTTGTTGGATTAACTTAACTGGGCCATTGAAGATCTGGAACTGACATTGAGAGATACTGCTGATATTCGCTCCAGGAAAAACACCATTTAAAGCTGCTGGGTCGCTTGAATTATTCACAGCGAGCGAATTCGTCGTGTTTTGGAGACTTAGGCTGCTGTGTGACTGCTGTGAACTTGTTATTAACTGGCTACTGCTATTGTCTGGAGGAGCAGTTATCTGTTTGGAATTTTGCGAGTGACTTGAAGAACTCAAAATGTACGACATTTGTCGCTGATGGTGCTCATTTGCTGACTTGTATGACTGGAGGCTTTGAAGACTTTTGTGACCGCTTAATTGAGCCACAAAAGTCTCTGGGGTATTTGCATCCAGCAATCGGCCAATGCCAGTCTTCCTAACGCTGTGAATTGTGACTTTTGCCCCTTTTCTTTGGAGATTGGCTTCGTCTGCGGCTGTTTTCAAGAATTTACCGATTTCATTCTTGCCTAGGGGCGCCTTCATATACCACATTTGAGGATTTATTCGGCGGTCGCCGTGTCGTACAGCAAGAAAGAATGGAGCATCTGGCTTGTTCATTTCTTCGGGTCGATGGCTTCTGAACAGCTTATAAAACTGAACAGGACATCTCTCCGAGTTTGTGGCGAAAATTTGAGATTTTTCTATAGGCGTAGGTGAAATGTTTTAGAAAAGGGGTTTGTCAGTGGCTTAGGGTTAATACATTGGGAAGGGTTTATTAAGCAACTTAGGGAATATTTTTAATGGAGTTTGTTAACTTACAGCTGTAGGGGGGTAATGTCTCAGGAAGGGTTTGTTAAGGTGGCTGCCTACTTTTGAACGTTCGAATTGAGCCCACGATGAGCGCGCGCTCAAAAACCGCTGAAAAATCTACAAGATTTTATTGAAGAACCATACGCGTTTTGAGCTTCAACAGAGCAAAACCCTCAAATTTTGCACGGGACTCCCTATTTTTTAATAAATCATTCGAAAAAACTCCTAAAAATCTAGGTCATATCAACATTTTAGAAAAAGTTTAAATCAGTAACACACGAAAAAATAGATTTTTGTAGGGATTTTTGTTACTTTATGAGATTTTTTAAGAGCACCGAAACTACAAAATATGACAAATCAATGTATTTTTTTGTATTTTTGTCGAAAATATCCATGTATTATTGTAGAATGATTGATTACCCTTCATTCGTGCAATCATAGAGTCTGCAAATAACTATTATCTTATGAATCTTAATTTTTTTCTAATCACTTCCGGTGGCGCAATTTTTACTCCAAAAGCTCGTGCGTAGGCTTCCATTAAATGCTGATTATCTCAAAAAGGAGCTCGGGACACCCTATTTTTCTTTCCAGATTTGGAATCAGCATCAAATTTCAATTCGGAAAATCGAAGTTTTAAAAAAAGTTTAAATCAATTTCCAAAAGTAGGTAGTCACCTTAAGTAACAGTTTAGGGGTAACTTAGGACAGGTTTATAAGATAAGAGCCACAGCGAAAGCGAATTTTACTATCCAGAGGAAGAAGAGGCAACAAGTGAGCAAAACAACATGGCTGAAGTAACCAATACCGGAGACGACAGTATCAATAACAGTCAAGAAGATTTGCTAAAGTTTGTGCAAGAACAGAAAAATGAGAACACTGTGAAAAATACGGCAAGTGATATGAAGTGTTTTTACCGTTTTCTTGGGGAGATAAACAAGACAAATGTTCAGATTTTGGACTTGGCACCTTGGCATTTCGCATTTCTGCACCAAAAGCGCCATTCTGATACAGATTGTTTTCTTCTTCTTTGGTCAACGAACGAGTCGCGTTAGGATGGTTCCCTTTGCCTTGTTCGACAAGGTTTTTACGCTTGGCTTCCAATACTTTTCTAGATAAAGCAAACTCATCGTCCTTGAGGATGTTCATCTTTGACCTGGAATCTGACAGACACCTTTGGATGCTTCTCTGCAGCCCAGTCAAAGTACTTGGCTCGTATTCCTCGCCCTTAACTTTCCTGATGTTTTTGAAGAACTTTCCAAGGAGGTGGTCAAGCTCTTTTGGTGCCAAGTCCAAAATCGGAACATTTGTCTTGTTTATCTCTTCTTCCTCTGGATAGTAAAATTCGCTTTCGCTGTGGCTCTTATCTTATAAACCTGTCCTAAGTTACCCATAAACTGTTACTTAACAAACCCTTCCTGAGACATTACCCCCCTACAGCTGTAAGTTAACAAACTCCATTAAAAATATTCCCTAAGTTGCTTGATAAACCCTTCCCAATGTATTAACCCTAAGCCACTGACAAACCCCTTTTCTAAAACATTTCACCTACGCCTATAGAAAAATCAACAGTTCCCAACCCCTTATAAATAAATTATCAGTTTTAAATCAACCCTCTCACCACTCTAAGCAAGTTAACTGTTAGCTGATTTCAGAGCAGTCTTGAAAGTAGTTAAATCTTTCGATGCCCTCTTCTCATTGTCTAATGAGTTCCAGAGAGACACTGGCCTATACGTACTGTAATAGAGTTATTGACACAATTCGATTTTCGAGTTGGCTAAGCAAAAGTGAACTTTCTCCTAAAGTTATATGTATAATTACCCTTAACAAATGGTTTTGGTGTGTAATATTTTTTAATTATTATTATACTATGAATATAACACTAATTAAAAATTATTCCTGAAGTCGAGTGAATATCGGGGAATAATAACTCAAACCAAAACGAAAGTTTTTAAATTCACTTCATGTAGAACCAATCTCTTCTAAAAATGGCGAAATCATGGTTCAAAGTGTGTTGATAGTAAGTATTTTATACATAAGAGCGACATTAGATACCATAGGGGAATGATATAGGAAAAACATACACCTGCATAAAAAATGTTCTAGTGCATTTTGCATCTCTTTTTTTTTTTTTTACTCTTTCCTATTACTGGGGGCATTATCTTGACCTCCAATTAAAACAATAAATAATTATTAATAAATCTGCTTTTGTCCACCAAGGTCATCTTTGCTTTTAGAGAAAATTTGCTTTAGCACAAGAGGCAATCACATCGGAAAATGAAAAGCACAAGTATGCACAGATAAAATGCCCACCTGCTATCAGTTAATCTATTTGAACAATGCATAATAAAATTTGGTTTTCATGATATCCAGAATTACTAATGTCTCAGTAAATGTTATTATAAAATTATTTAGATAGTATGGGTGCTGTGATTGGCCGAGAGCCGTGTTTGCATTTCCCTGTGCAAACACGGTTTTGACGCGCGTCAACACCGGCAGAAAATTTGAGTTTTGTTTGGAAGTTGTACTTGTACACAAATAGTCATAACTCCA
Organism: Actinia tenebrosa; assembly: GCF_029948245.1. NCBI lineage: Eukaryota > Metazoa > Cnidaria > Anthozoa > Actiniaria > Actiniidae > Actinia > Actinia tenebrosa. The sequence goes on along the minus strand of NW_028292571.1, from coordinate 8,110,959 downwards.
GTAAAATTAGAAGAATATGGCTAATTTTCCAAGCTTAGACTTTGACTTTCCTGAGGAAGCTTCTGAAATAGTACAACCACCAGAAGAGCCTTCAACAAAAAAGCAAAAATCCAGATTTGCCAGCCTGAACACGGAGAATCTCGACAAACTCTTTCAACAACACCGACGAAAATCAAGCTTGAATTTAGCGAGTTCTAGATCTCAAAATAGTGTTTTCTTTTCAGTCTAGAATGACTAAAGCCATTGGTTAAGCTTTGGAATTACATTATTGTATCTAGATCTGCATGTAAAAGGCTCTTTCTCAAGGGAGAAAGTCGCTAAAGTTTGGCTTCTTCTCGCTTTTAAATAAAAAAATTTCAACTTGAATTTCATGTTTGGAGGCATGTATCAAACTTGCAGTTTGATTGGTTAAGCATCTTCTTTTGCGCAATCTGATTGGTTATTGCAAATGCACAAGTATGTAAGGAGAATTTTTATTTAAAACTTTGAATTAAATTCTTCTGTTTTATTCAATATTGCTTCATTATTTTTGTTTTTGAAGAAAATAATTTTATAAAACAAATAAAATACATTTACTGTATTTGCACAGGCTAATGCAAACCTTGATGTGGTTGGGAGAATTCTCGAGCAGGTGCAAACATCCGCCGGGGTAATTGGCCTCAGCCTATAGCTTCGGCGAATAACACATACCTCAATATTGATAATTCTGAATATCATCAAAACCTCATCCAATAATTGTTTATTATTATACACTATTCTCACTGTCTGAATTTTAATTGGTTGAGAACCTACAGTTAATTTTAGCTATTAATATGGGCCAGCAATTTTTCAGCGGTCTACAGTTAACTCTAGGCAGTTATCTGCAAAAACAAGCCTGCATAAGTCAGCGGATGTTGGCATTTTTGTACCCAGTCCCTTCTGCAATTTTGCAAGAACCTAGATGTGACTGGTAAAGTATTTAAATTTCAACCGTTGACTGTAAAATTGCAAACTGTAAACAGATAATTATGCAAAAAATTTAAAACAATCAAATTAATGGTCAATTTCTGTGTTACCAGAGCCTTCAATTTTTTGCTAGAAAGCTGAGAGGGTTTTGGGCACAAGAACACGAATGGCTGTTATCTGTAGGGTTTTTTTTAATGAATTATTTTGAAACCTTTTTTTTTAAATAAATTTTTAATTTATTCTAAAGTTTCTTTGTTTGTATTATCATTTAAGTAATTTGACTTTGGCCAATAACGCTTGCATCGACATTGATAATTCAGGACATCATCAAAACCTCATCAAATAATAGTTTATTCGCTGTAGACTCTCTGCCAATCAGATACATAAAGTAATAAGTAAAATTTATAATGAGGCATGTCTAAATTAACAATGAACTTTAGCATGTATTTAAGCACAAGCACAAGGAAAGCCATTTATGTTATTACCGTAAATCCGCTATTTAGCCCCTCCTCTCAAATAAGCCCCCCCCCCCCTTTTTAAAGGAGGAAATTTGTTAAGCCCCCCCCTCTCTTTTTAGCCCCCCCCCCTTCCCTCCCCCTCCACAACTAAAGAATCACATGTTAATGTACCAATGGAACATTTAATGATTGTTCAGAACATTTCTTTTTAGCTTGCTTTGTTAATGTTACCGTGTTTTAGTTTTGCTATTCACAATAATCGTAAATTATACCTGAGAGACTAACACAGGTGAATCAAATAACAAAAATGCCATGTACATCACTACAGATTATGCGAGACAGTCAGTAGAAAGTTACAATCATATTACATCCTGACAGCGTATAACTTACTGCGTTTCAAGAAAATTAATAAGCTCCCGCCCCCTCTCAATTAAGCCCCCTCTCTCCAATAAGACCCCTCTCAAATGTGCCTGAAATAAATAAGCCCCCTGGGGGTCTAAATAGAGGATTTACGGTATTTGAGGTATTGATACTTGCTTATACTAAACTGTGAACCTGCAAGTGTGTGAAAACTGACAGTAAGAATAAACATATTATGATGGTCTTGCTTACCACAGGACGAATACATCTGATTAAGTGAAATAGCGAAACGCAATCGAAGAATTATTCATATTGTGGTCCAGCGATTATTTGGCCCGTAATTTGGACCCAGTGAAAAGAAAGCAGCAACTTCGTAAAATAAAGTACATCTTGTTACACAAATAACACAAGTAAAAAGGTCTTTTTTATGAATGAAAAAAAAAACATGCGATGGCTTACATGACAAAATTATCGGGTTTCAATTCTACAATAGTTCGAACCAACAAGAATAAAAATATACTTATGCTTAATATAAAACTGCGGCAAGGGTTTTTAAGGCGTTTATGTGGCATGGCCTTTTAGACAAAAATCGCAAGTCCAATATTGGTCCAATGAATCACTAGTTCAGTTACTTTTAACTTCGAACCTCTGTTCACATCAGCCATTACACCAAAGCACATCAATAATGACTTACCTAATGTACCAGTTGACTAGAAAATAGCCTGATCTTGAGTGAAAAGTCAGTGAAATCCCAATAACGTTCGACAAGTTATACAAAATGAATGGAGGATTGAAATACAAAGAGAGACTGGATATAACACAGGGAACCCAAGCAATGGTTACCAAGCTCCCGATGGGTTTCCTGTGTTATCGCTGGTCTCTTGTGTATTTTCGTACAAAATAATAATTTTCTGGTAATGTTTTTCGAAATAAAAGGACGTCAAAATGATATTCGTTTTTTAAATCTATAAAATGTGAGTGTTATTTATTCGTCTTATACGTTGTATGGCTTTTTTTTACTTTAACCGTGAGTTATGTTTGCCTTTCCCCTGCCAACTGAAATTTACACAAGGTTGCGAGCGACGCGCTTGGAAAGAGAATAGGAATTTTATACATCACTAAATGAAAAGTTCAAAATCAATTAATAAAAGCCAGTTCTGAGAGGGGAAAAGGGTAAAATTTGAATTGGAAATAGGTGAATTGCATTGCAGTTTGAAAAGCAGTTTCCAAGAATAGGATAGAAAAATGCAAAAGGGAAAAGTCTACAGCACCAGTTATTCCCAGGCGGTCACCCATCCAAGTACTATGCTGGCCCTACCGAGTTTCGGACGAGAACCGGTTTTTCCTCGGTGGTATGGCCGTAGACACATGTAAATCCAAAACTTTAGTGCTTTCATACTGGACCGCGTATGGGATCAAGAAATATATAAAGTTTGGGATAAACAAAATCAGTTAAACTAAACTAAAGTAACAATAGAAACGAACCAAAAGATAAGAATGAATTGAGAAGAAAAATATCAAATGAAAAGCATATGGTGTACAAAAGCAGTTTTTAAGAAGAGGATAGAGAAATGCAAAGAGATATTGTACAGCACCAGTCACCCTTTCATATGAAAATAAAATTGGAAAAACTAAACAATTTTTTTTAATTCGAGTTCAAGATAATGAACTCCGTAATAAAAGAGTAAAAAATCGATAAAAAAATGCACTAAAACATTTTTTTCGCGCGCGCCTTTGTTTTCCTATATAAATCCCCTATGGCATCTCATGTCGCTATGAGCTCTTATGTATATATACTCTTATGAGGGAGGAAAGTCCAGTCGCCATCTTTGAACAACATTGGAAAAAATTGCCCATACATTTGGAATATTTGCTCTTTTAGGTCTTTTTCCTCTCTTTCCAAAGCAAAAGGTTGTTCTTAAAAGTAAAGTTATACAGCACAAGTAAACTGCGTGACAAAACATACTAAATGACCTGTAAATCTTCTGTTCTGAATCTGCTCTCATAAAAGTGAAGAATGACATACTGATGTATATGAAAGAACAAAAGGTCACACTCTTAGTACTATTAGACTTAAGTGCAGCATTTGATACAGTACAACATCATGTTCTTTTACATCGATTGATGTCAAGGTTTGGAGTAGTAGAAGATGCATTGAAAGGGTTCACCTCGTATCTAACTATAACAGATGTCAAAGTATTGCTGTTAACGGAGGAATCTCAGATATCTTCGAAATCAAACATGGGTACCACAGGCAGCTGTCTTGGACCTCTCTTGTTCACAATATACACAAGGAAGCTGTTTGATATAGTGGAAAAACACCTTCCAAAAGTTCACTGTTATGCTGACGATACGCAATTATATCTGGCTTTCACACCAGGTGAGGACGACAACGCAATCAATGCAATGCGTAGCTGCACCTATGACCTTCGTACCTGGATGGCTAACGATCATTTAAAGTTGAACGAAGATAAGACAGAGTTTCTATTAATTGGAACTAAACAGCAACTTTCAAAAGTTAACATCGACCGTATTACTAAATCGTGCGTAAGAAACTTAGGCGCGTGGTTTGATTCAACGCTAAGTATGTCTGCTCATATCAACGAGACCTGCGGCGCAGCTTTCTACCATCTACATAATATAAGTCGAATACGCAAGTTCTTAAGCAAAGATGATGCTATTACGCTTATTCATGCTTTTATAACATCACGTCTTGATTACTGCAACGGCTTATTGTATGGTCTTCCAGCGTGCCAGCTTAATAAAATACAGCGCGTTTTTAACGCTGCCGCGAGACGTATTTGTTGCGCACCGCGTTATTGTCACATTACACCACTATTAGTTGATCTACACTGGCTACCAGTGAAAGAACGTACGCAATTTAAGATCTTGCTATTTGTTTTCAAAGCTATTAATGGTATCGCACCTGATTACATATCTGAGCTTATCAACATAAAGGATAAGGGGAGTTATAACTTAAGATCTAGTAAAGGTTTATTACTTGCCCCATTTAATCGCAAGACAAGGAAAACATTGGGGGACAGGTCATTTGCTGTGGCGGCACCCGTTCTCTGGAACGCACCAGGCCCGTAGCTAGGATTTTTGTTGGGGGGGGGTGCTAATTTACAAAAAGTGGACCAACCATATACTTTATTTTTTTAAAGTCCCATAGGACGCATAGGTATAGATAAATTATTAAAGTAAAATTGATTTTTTTTTACTTAGTTTTACGTGAAAATATCATACCAGCCAAAATCTCACTTGCTTAAAAAGCGGACCTTTAGCTCGCGTGGGGGGGTGCGAACGCACCCCTTGCACCCCCCCTAGCTACGGGCCTGCGCACTTCCCGCAGACCTTCGCGCCATTAAAGATGTTAGTTTGTTTAAGCGACATCTTAAAACCCACCTTTTTAAATTAGCATTTTGATAGTTTTTTTTAGTATTCATCAATATATTTATTCATCTTATTTGTAAATAGTTATATAGTTATATATATATATAATATTATTATTGTAATGCGCGCATGATCATTGTATGGAATGCACGCACAATAAGTGATTAAATTATTATTATTATTATTATTATTATTTCGCTAACTAGTAGTTAGCGTGTTTTCGAGGCTGCGAAACCTAAGAAACCATAAGAGGCGAATGTATAGGCCAACAGATAGTATGAGCTTATAAAATCGGCAAAAATACGGTTCTAAATTTTAACAAATTCTATGAATTATATACCAAAATGTTCAGGAAAGCCCAGGGTTTTCAAATCCACTTCTGTTTTTTTGACAGGTTCTGTTTTCATGATAATTTGTCTAAAGAAAGAAAGAAAGAAAGAGAGAAAGAAAGAAAGAAAGAAAGAAATGTATAATAAATAAAATAACAATAATAAAATAAATATAATAAAATACGTCCAATAGCGTACATTCAACTCAAAAAGTACGGTGTTTTTTTCCCAATAGAATTCAATCTAAACCATATAATCCATATAATACAGTCCGTGAATAGTTGAATTAGCTGAATCCACTTCTGTTTTTTGCCTAGATAGTCATTATTTTGAGAAAAGAACCAAAAACCGTGTTTTTGAGACATAATTTGTATGGGCTCACATGAGGGGGTGTGAGCTTGAAATCGTAGCTGACTGAAATGTTAGCAGTTTTTTTCTGATGAACACACTTTAAACCCCGTTATGGGCATCTTTTATCGTCTTTTAAAGGGCAACTTACCCCCCAAAATGACCCATTTTTAAGAGAAAGTACATCAAATGAGAAACACAAAAATTCAATTTTTAGAGGGGATAGAGCATCCGTGTTCCTAAAAAACTAATTTCAAAACATCGCATATATCGCTCTGGTGGCCGCCATCTTTGAGCCCGCGATAAATTACCGCATTCAGGTGTGACGTCACAACGTCAACGTGTGTTTGGATATGTAGAGTTTTTCTGTAAGCATGAGAGTTTGAAGTGGCTTTTTCGACAAAATGGTTAATTGTTGCGTGCCTGAATGCACTAACTATTCGACAAAAACAAGAGATGTTAGCTATCACAAGATTCCTAAAGATTTACAAATTCAGAAAGCTTGGATTTCTCGTCTAAGACGAGCAAATCTGCCGCCATTGAAGAATTGCTATGTATGTAGCGAGCACTTCGAGGATGGTTGCTTCGAATCCGACCTTATGGAGCAACTAACAGGCGAAAAAAGAAAAAGGAGGTTAAAGGCTGATGCAATTCCAAGTATTTTTAACTTTTCAACCATCCCTAGTAAAAGAAGAGCTACGACAGAAAACCGTATAAGACGACAACGACAAAAAGAGGTAGGTGATTTGTAGTTTGTGTTCGCACGTGCACTGCTAGATTGTCAGTGTAATATGTAAGTCTTATATATATATTAGAGCTATTTCGTGACTGGTCTGTGACTGTGCTCAGACCAAACCAATGCATTAAATTTTTAATACTAAGTTTACCGCTGCGGGTTTAGTTATGATGAATTGCGGATGAATAAGTTATACGCTCTTTCATATGGAGTCAATGAAAGTCCTATAAACAATTAAAGCTTGAGTGTCGTCTCAACTATCGGAATCAGTGAGAACCCCAGTAACTGCCATTCATTGTTATTTGTATTTGTTCTATAAATGATTATGTTTACTTCTTTTTCCCCATAAGACATTGGATAACCTACTGACTCCAACTACACATGCACTTGATGAAATGGTTGAAGAATCTGATATGGAGGTTTCCTTCGATGAAACACCTTCCAACAAAAGGGACTTTGGAGTCCAGTGCTGTCTGGATGAAAAGCTTTCAATACGAAAAAGCACCTCAACCCAAACAGAAAATGTGGATGTTAGTGTTGAGACTTCTGATGCCTGCATTCAAGTAGAAGGAAATTCAACATTTGAGCAATTGAACAGTATCCTGCATGACCATCCATACAGCTATACTGCTCCCTCTGTGCCCATGAGTGTGTCACCACAAAAGTCTTGCAAGAATGATGTATCACCACAGAAATCTGCAAAGTCCTGTGGGTCTTTTCCTTTGTCAGATGAAGAAGTGAATCTTTTTTCAAGTGATGAAGAGGATGAATACATTATCTCATCACAAGAAACAAATTCTTCAACAGACAAAGAGTCTGAACCTGAGTATCACTTTGACACCTACATCAAAGAGCCAAAGTATTTGGTATTTGCAGCATGCCTAGGTGAACTGTTCAGGTTTTGTATCAACTGTGGTTCCATCGTAACTGACACCAACATTACCTGCACAGGAAGCATGGTAACGGTTAAAACCATATGTATGAAAGGTCACAACTGCTTGTGGAATTCCCAGCCTCTCATCAATCGTGCACCGGTAGGAAACCTTCTAATCTGCTCATCTATTTTGTTCACTGGTAACACTTTTACAAGAATCCAAAACTTTGCCTCATGTCTTGGGTTACGATTTATCAGTGAAAAAGTTTTTTACCAAAATCAGAATAGGTATCTATTTCCTGTAATAAATGATACCTGGGAAAGAGAAAGAAGAGCCTGTTTTACAAGAACTGTCAAGTAAGCCTCTTGTATACTTGAATGGGGATGGACGGTGTGACAGCCCTGGCCATAATGCCAAGTATGGTACATACACATTTATGGACAATGACTCAGGGAAGATAGTTTCCTTCTCTGTGGTTCAGGTCACAGAAACAACATCTTCAAATGCTATGGAGAAAGAAGGTTTCATTAGGAGTCTTGGTAGTCTTGAGGATGAGGACGATATTAACATCAAGAGGATAACTACTGACAGACATACCTCAATCACTAGCACCATGGAAAAAGATTACAGCCACATCAAACACCAATATGACGTATGGCATTTGTCAAAATCTGTTGTGAAGAAACTCAACAAGAAGGCCAAGTTGAAAAAAAGTGCTGACCTTTCACATTGGATCCAGTCGGTCTCAAACCATCTGTGGTGGTGTGCAGCAACATGCAATGGTAGTGTGCAGCTGTTGAGAGAGAAGTGGGTCTCTATCTTGCATCATGTGACAAACAAGCATTCTTGGAGAGATGCAGAGATCTTCAAAAAATGTGACCATCCTCGACTAACCCGGAGAGAAGCTCGTAAAAAGTGCTGGCTAAAACCAGGATCTGCAGCTCATGTAGCCCTTGAAGAAGTGGTCCTTCAACCAAAACTGCTGAAGGACTTGGCAAAGCTCACTGACTTCTGTCACACAGGTGGGCTTGAAGTATACCACTCCATGATCCTGAAGTACTGCCCAAAGAGAGAGCACTTCTCCTACAAGGGTATGGTTGCTAGAACACAACTGGCAGCCATTGACAACAACCACAACACAGGAAGGAACCAAGCTGTGATTCAAAAGCCGGGGACGAGGATGGGAGAGGCAAGATACCGCCCATGTTTCCCAAAAATGCACAAGCATTGGGTAGTTAAGCCTGTGTTGGAAAAGAAAAGTTATTCTTTCCTTCCTGAGCTTCAAAAGAAAGTGCTGGGATTGTGTGATGGCTCAGAAGTTGACCTCCAGGAATTGATTCAGAAACACCGGTCCAGGTTTTCAAGATAATCTAAATTAGAATTAGCCTTTGTGTACCTGCAGGTCATATGACCCTCCACTGTTTGGTCCTTCTTCCCCTCCCTCAAGTCCCAATCCCCCTCTGCTTTGCAGGCTATCTTTGGACAGTCGTGTAAAATACTGGTAAAAGATATCCCTTAATGAAAAAAGCTCCCAGATATGGAAAGGTACACGACAGACCCAAGTATAAATGCTATATACAAAATATGTAATTTTTAAAAATGACAAGGGGACCTGATGAAACGGGCAGATAAGTATGCAGTACCTTTTAGATGTTCAAATGAAAATTTTATTAAAATATTATTTCCATTTAGGTAAGAATTGACTGTAAAAAAGAGGTCTTTTCTTTACCTATCTACACTACCTTATATATGGGAGTCTCCCCCAGTATGAATATATTAAAGAAAAATATCCAATTGAATGGTGACATTTGCTTCAGCATATTTAACTTTTTTGCTGCCAGGACTCGTATAACTGCAAATTTTGCTTGGTTGGCTAGTGATCGTGTTCACTAGTGCTTTGTACACTAGGTTCACTATTCAGCTGGGTATTTTGTTTAGTGTGTTTTTAATAATAAAATATGTAAAACATTCAAAAAATGTTTGTACCAACAAAAAACTTTTTATATAAAAAAGAAATTTATATAACACACCTTTCCGTGTACTGCATCCTAAATGAATACATGATTCTTATGCATATTGGTCTCAGCTTTTTCTAGTCTATGTTTTTGTTTTCAATTATCTTGCAATTAAATATGCCAAAAAATTGCAATTCCAGGAATTTTTCCTGATAGAAAAAAATCCACTCTGTATAGTAACTGAAGTAAGGAATAAATAAAATGTATATATTCACTCCATGCAACATTATATCAAGCTAATCATCTGCATAATGAAAACCCTCAAACTGAAAGTCCTCCTCTAGTCCAGGAGGAGGGAAGTGTGCTCTGATGCACATGACAGCACAAGAGGGCAGAACAACCCGAACTTCCTTTCCAAGAACTCCCCAGCACCATCTTGCTAGTTGTCTATATGCAATGTGTCTGTACTGCTTCTGCTCTGGGCCTTCATAAGCATCTCTGTATTGCTGTTTGTACTGAGCCCATGCGGTTCGAAGAACATACTTATTGCCACAAACAGGTAAGAATCCAGGATGTTGAGTAATGCATGGTGGTGGTTCATCAGCATCTCCATCTTCAACAACAGACTGGCATGTTGCAACTACTTTTTGGATTTCTTGGCAACAAATGCATTCAGCTATTGTGTCCATAATTTGGCAGCTACCACAGGTACACCTATTAACAAATAAAACAATCCTTAGTATTTTTGAACACTATCAATGATTGTCCCAAGTGAGAGTATATACACAAATTGTGACACAACTATATCCCTGAATCTGTGTCCTACAGTATATAACTTATTGACAACCAAGCGATGTTTAATTGTGACAGTTGGTTTTGCTTTTGGTTGCAAAGGTCGTGAGGCAGATTAAAATGCATAAATATACAGTGCAAGAAAGTGGTAAACACGACTGTAAAAAATGGATACGTAGTTGAGTTTTATCGTGATAAGAAAGAAGTAAAACTTACCAATCTGAATTTGTTAGTCGATTGTTCTCTTGTTCATCGTCTTCAATAATGTCACTGTCAGATCCTTCTCTGAACTCTTCATCTGAGGAGATTTCTATTTCTGGTTCGAACTGATATGGCCGTAAAACAAACTCGTCCGTTTCTAAAAATTCTTGAGCAAAATCGTCTCTCGAGCTGTCCGAGTCTTCGGAAAAAGAATTAGACTCTGACATGCCTTTAATTGAATGACCAGGCCGTATTTCGTTCGTAAAATATTGAGTAAAACGTCTCAGAAACAGGGGAAGAAGTCAACCAAACGCTCGTAAACAACTTGACGCCGTGAACTCTTATGACGTTGTGACGTCATTACCTGTTTTTCTGAGCCCGCGATAAAAGTGCAAGATGGCGGCCACCAGAGCGATATATGCGATGTTTTGAAATTATTTTTTTAGGAACACGGATGCTCTATCCCCTCTAAAAATTGAATTTTTGTGTTTCTCATTTGATGTACTTTCTCTTAAAAATGGGTCATTTTGGGGGGTAAGTTGCCCTTTAAACCTCTAGGTCCACAAAAACCTTGATCAAAATGATCCTTACGATGGGGGATTCATTTTTTAAGAACTATTTTGGCCCTTCCTCTACGATATCTATGACCGAAATTTTCGTGCAGAAAAGTATTTGCTTGCAGAACATTTTTTTCTGCCATGTTATGTCAAGGTTTTTACCGGCGTAGGACTCGGGCGAGAAATAATTTCGACCTTACTACTCTCCCGTACAGGACTTTTGTAACGCGTACACGACCCACCACCAGCCACCCCACAAGGGTATTTTTCTCTTGAAAAATCTTTCACAAAGCTCTGTATGGTGTACATTTTTTCGCTTATGTGGTTGGTTTTACTTGAAAAATGGAAGATAACTTCAGATACTTCAACACGATATGAGGTTTAGTTAAAATTACAATGGATCTTACTTTTTCAGGACAAAACTGCATTATCATGGAAGCTGGTAAGCAAAAATCAATGCTTAATTTTTATGCTTTTCGTTTTAGAAGTCCTGAATGTGAATGAAAATATTTTCAATGAATGAATTATCAGTTTAGCTAACACCAGTTTGGTTTCGTAGTTTATAGGGCCTGGCAAAAAAGTAAATGATTCAATAGTTGAGTAATCAAGCTCAGGAGCGACGTATATTCCTGCCGGGCTTGAAATTGGAACCGTTAGAGGCGTTGTCATGCACTTCATTCTTGGTCCCATTTTCATGTATGGGGGAAAACTTTGCGTGCGCTAATCGATTGTAGATTGATTTTGTCCCTAACAGTAAACTAAATTCAATGTATTTTTAGCGCAATCGAATCGATATAATCTATTGATTTGTAGCGCTTGCACTCCGATAAGCATTATGACATAAATACGCGCGCTCCCCGTTACTTAGCATAAGTTTAGTTTAGTTTAGCTTAGTTTAGTTTATTTGACACAATATAAACACCCTATTCACACGATCTAAATGGCTAATACCCAGCTAAACTAAATGTAGATCAATGGGTCGAAGCCGTCTTAAATGATCATCTAAGTCATCTGAGCAACTAATTACAGATTCATATACAATTCGACCAATCAAATCTTTTCACTGGTGAATCTTGGTATATCTAACTATAAGGACTCCATTTAAATTTAACAACAATAACACAGTAATCTATGAAGATTTAAGCTTATGATGCGTCGATTAAAACCCGTTTCATTGAAAGTCAAGAATGTTGGGCGCGATGGAAAAAAGGCAACAGTATTTATTCCACTGAGAGTTGATCCTGGAAAGCCGGAGTCTCAAAAGGACAATCGAAATCAAGAAAGCAGCGAGGATACAGCAGAACAAATTAAAGCCAAAACATCCCTCTCGACGATCTTTATAACCAGGCATCTGAATTTAAAACACAACATCAAAAACGTATTTTAAGCATTTCTGATAACTGGGATAAAGTACGAGAGAATTTATTAAGTTCTTATATAAAAGAACAGCAACTGCCAGAAAATGTGCGGTGCGTAAACTGCGTCGATGCTATCGCTACGACACGATGTAAATACTGTGGCCCTCACCAGTTCTTTTGTGCGGGATGTGCAAAATCACTACATTGCAACAGAAACAAATTTCATGTACTTGAGCAATGGAAGGCATGTCCTTAAATTAAATTTGTGATAGATTCCATTGAGAATTCATTTAGTCAGTTGAACGATATCATAATTAGCAACTTTCTTTTTGTTCTTGACAGGAGGGAGTATTTGTTCCGCTATACAATGACGACTAAACTGTTTAGACTCTTGGATGCCTCAGGTAATCTATAATATATATTTATTTATTATTGGGACACCTATTAATTTCTGTAAATACTATGCATTTCAGGAAATCATCACCTAAAGTATGTTGAAGTTTGTGACTGTTAGCCACAAGCAGTATCACTGTTGAAATGTCAGTTTTGGCCAGGATCACCAGCCAATCCCACTACAGGATTTAGCTTCAACCTAATGGAACTTGCTGAGAAGGTCTTCCTTCATTGTCAAGTGTCCCTATTAAACTTCTCAGAAGTCATTTCAGAACTGAATCCTCAACTGCAACCAACACATGTAGGTTTTATATGGTACCACCCTTTGTGTCAAAGTATTTTATAAAATCTTGGGTCAAAAATAAATGGTGATAGTTTATTTTGTTTTTTAATTATGGTTTAACTTATATGTATTTTAGGTGAATTCAATTTATAATATACTGAATTCAGATTGCTTTGAAGAATTCAGGTATTTGTATATAAACTGTTTAGAGTAATCAAACTTGCCATGCAAAATAGTGCCTCCCATTAATACGTATGTCCAAAAAGTAAAGGCTAGAAATGAAAGTTCTACTCTACATTAAACTGATATTTTCTTTCAATTAACATTCACTTATTGACTTGCTGAACATTTTTATCGAAGTAACAATATTGAACTGTTTTTTTTTTCACATGTAGGCACTTCATGATGTATGAATACAGGCATTTGACAAAGTATGTTAAAGACCTCTACAATGGCGCATTGTGTCCTTTATGTCCAACGGTAACTATTTTCGTATTATAACTATCATAAATATCATGATTCTATTAGTTGGAAGTGCATATATGTCTTATTCAGGATAGCATTACGGCAGAATAGCCTTTTTCAAAGTGAGTGGAGAGGGGCATATGCATTGCAGCTGTACGGAGGGAGCGTTGCGTGACGACTGACACTAAAAACGGATGCGAGGGAGACTAATAGCCACGTGACCATGGCCATAATAAGCCTAGCAATGAACTAACCAATGAAAGAACTTCCCCCAGCCACCCATATTTACAATCCCTGGGCAAGCACTTGCATGCACAATTTTTCTATTTCTTCAAATGAATATATACTGTTAGATTCCTTTTTTTTACTCTTCTTTGTTTTTTCAACAGGATGGGGGTGTTCTCATTGAAAGCATGGATGGGTGTTTTGGACTATGCAGGAAAAAGGAGAAGGGACATCATTTAGGAACACCAAAACATGGAACACTACTATTTGCAGATCATGCAGGATGATGTTGATAACTTTGTCAACAGCTATGGTAAAGCTGGGGCAGAGATGGAACAGGTAAAAACCTCTCCGATCTACTTCAGATTATTCATGCATGGCCATGTATTTTTTTGTTGTATCCCACAGCAGACAAATTTTCCACTCTTTTTGTTACATTCAGAGAAAAAATTACATCTCTTTGCTATTAAAATTGACATGTTTAATGACTTTTTATTATGCACACTCCAACGTCACTCCATTGAAAGGGCATTTATCTATGACTGTTTTTTATTCCTTATTTTTTACAGAACTGTAGTAAATTCCATGCCGGAGAGGTTCTAACTGCTTTGAGATCCAAGGGGGAAAACAAGCTCTTTGATGAGAAAGGTGTCTTCGGCCGAGTATGCCAACACGATTTTCCTAAAGGATTTCATAACCTAAAGCATGGTGAAAGGTAAGAAGCTGTAACTTAATAATTAATATCAAGGATTAGGCCGTTCATTTTTCGCAGATGTAAAATAACAGAATACCAAATTATCATAAATATATGGCATTGCCAAGCAATGTATGATTCTTCATGTCAATGAATTCTCTATAGTCTGTTGGTAAATAATTATTTTTTGAGTATGAAAGGAAATGTATTCCATCAGAAGCTGCAGGTTCTATGCCTTCATGCATACTGTATGTGAAACAGTTTTTGTTGTACTAAATGTGTTAAATTCCTTTTCTCTGCAAGGAATATCATACTCTGTTTATGAGCTAAAAAAACTTAGAAGTTTTAATGAGAATGCTAAAAGTAGAGTTATCATCATGTATTACATTGCTTGTCTTTTGTCACAGCATTTAAAGGTTAGTAATATCATAGACTGATATATAGATGATCAAATTAAGCATTTTGTATGATGTAATATAAATGTTTAGAGTGTTTTAGGGTGACTATAATGCCAATCTTATTTGCAGGCTTATATTCCAGAAATTTCAGAAATTACATCTACCCTTCCCCATATGGTATTTTGAAGTCAGAAGTGGCAGACGAATATTGATGTAGTATAGCATGTAACTTTGATGTAGGATGTGTTGTGTTAAATCATCCCTTCAGTCAACATTTCCAAACACTAAAAGTGTGAAATACTTTGTGCTATTTTGCACATAAAATGTAACAAACACTAAATAAATCTTATAGTGTTTACAAGTATGGTTTGTCTGTACTCTAGCTATCTTGTTTTAGTTTATAAATTTCTGCATAATTTATAGTGCTCCTCTCAGGAAAGCCTCATAGAAGGTGTTGATGTGGCCATAACCCATATTTCACTGCTATGGACACAAGGCATCATGCCAGATGAGAAGAAAAACAGTTATTTTTGTATTGGTCTTATGACTGATGCCATTTTGTATCCTAATTTCTATAATTTACCAATTGTATAATAGCTATCCTTCTTGTGTCTCAAATGCTTACTAATTTTCCCAATTTTGCCGCATGTTTGAAGATCCAGTATAGTCCGAGAAGGATTGAAGATATTGGTTTAACAGATGGTGAAGGGGTAGAACGGTTATGGTCTTTTTTGAGAAGGTTCTCGTGTATTACTAAAGAAATGAGTGCTCACAAAAGAACCGATGTTTTGACTGATGGATTACTTCACTACGGTCATCATTTGTACTTCAAATTTGGTATGTAAAAATTATAATAAGTTACATTTCCCTGATGCCTATATACTGTAACAGTGACATAATATCACCAAACAAGCGGTCAGAATGGCAGTGTTCGTGTTGCTTATGACTACATGTGCATAACATATCCATTTTCCAAGAAATATAATTAAGATGCAGAAAAAAACTGATCAGCTATGATAAAGCTGTTATTTGCAAAATAATAAAATTAATTCATGTTATTTTTATAAGGTGTTAGTCTTAAAGCAAAATATTTGAGAGCAGAAACTCTTCTCAAGGATGTCACTTCAAAGCTTAAAGCAGTTACCGATAAACTCCCAGGTATTAATTTATCACTATCTGTTCTTAAATGTATAACTTATTATCACGGAAATACTTTAATTAAAATGCTATGCTATTACACACACTCGCACTCCACACATGCTTTGAGATAATTTCTTCAACTCTTCTTAAATCTATTTTTTATTCTTGTAATACCTAGTTGAATGTGATACTGTCAAGATACAAGAGTGGAAAGATGAAGAAGTAGATGCTTTAAAGCCAAAAGAACAAGGTATTTTGAATCATATTTACATGAAATTTCTGTTTTCACAGCATGCATATATGTATATAGCTGTTATTAGAAATGAAACACTTGCTGAAAATAGCTGTCTTTTATTTGTGTTCATTTATTTTCATATGTGTAATTTATGTTTAAAGGTTTGATACTGCAGTGGGATGAAACTTACGTAAGCCTCCTTCTTTCAGCTAAAAAGCTCAGGTATGTAAGTGTGGATACATAGCATTCATGTATATATACCAAGCAATATAATAGTATAGTACTTTTAGGAGGATTTCTGATTTTGCTCATTCCATCTTAATTGTTAGTCTGTAGTGTCAGGCCATCCACCTCTCCCCTCGAGTACAGAATTCCTAATAAAGAATTATAAGTGATAAACCAAATATATTTCCTAAACAGCTCCATTTCTTAATTTGCAGAAATGAATTAACTTGTGTGCAGGAGGAAGACCAAGAGAAAGTCAGAGATGTAGAAAAGAAAATTAAACGGTAAGATCTTTTCAGTCATGTAGCTTTGTCAATGTTTAAGCTATGTATAATGTATGAACATTTTAAAGATTTTGTTGCCAAGATTCTATTAATTGTAATACCAAAATATGAAGATATTACTCTTACTGTCTTAATTGATACGCACTGATCGACAAAACATACAAGACATGAAAATTGGGCAACAGAGGCTAATTTCCACCATCACGTGATGACAGCCATTACAGGAAGCAAAACAATAGAATCTTTTTCCCCTGGGAAACTGAATTCTTTCTCATGTAAATCACATTAAACCAGATTCATTTGTTCCAGCCTCCTGTCATGTCTGCCATCATGTGATTGTGAAGGTATGATGGTAAAGTCTCTACAGACTGTCATCAATCAAAGAATGTAAAGATATCTACCAATTTCTGTGTCAGCAGCTTCTTTCCTGTCTCGGTCAGCCCGTAGAAATGAAAACTGGTAAATCTATGTTCCTGTAGAAACCACACTGGTTCTGAGGTCCTGCAGAAGAGATAGAGAGAGTGGGGTGTTGGGAGGGGTTTTCCCATGAAGCTGAAGCAAGCAATTAAGTATTTACTTATCATTCATTTTTGTGATACAGAAACGAGAAGGCTATAAAAGCCATGGGAAAAAAATAATAATGTAAGAGAAAGATGGTCTGATGTATCCCATGTTTTCATTACTGTCAAGTCGCGACTGAATGAAAAAAGAAAAAGTGAACTGTTGCTGAAGTTGCACTGCATGGCATTGGAGAGGTGTTTTTTGGTAGAGCTAAAGCGAAAGTATCTATGCAGGTATTGTACCAAAATTCACATGAATAATTAATGTATGTATTTAATTAGCTTCAGGTCCCCACTCTAATTCTAAAAGGCAGAGAAATCCAAAAACATTTTAATGTCAGGGAATTGTCAGGGAATACATTTGGGTAAGGAAATTATAAAAATCTCTTGTAATGATTGTTGTCATTTTACCTCATAGATGGTCAAGCAATCGCTATAAAGCTTTCGAAACAGATTGACAAAGTTGTGAAATCAATCAACAAGACTTTGTCAGAAGTTAATGGGTTACTGCCTGTTGATAAGCAGATCCTGTATGAAGAGGCTAAGGATCCAAAAAGTAGCCTTTACTCTACGATGACAGATGGGGGCACTACTGTACCAGCCTCTCTAAGGAGACAAATTATTGATTTGTCCTGGCTGAGCAAGAGGTGTGAAGAGGAGACCAACATGTTGAAGGAGGAAATGAGGCGACTTGTTTCCTTTATCCATGAGCAGATCAGGCTAATAGACGAATATGTGGATACCCTTCAGCCTGATGTCCCTCTTAATGCAGGATTGACAGCATGCTTGAAGAAAAAAAGGATGGTTTACTCTAACCAAGTTTGCATTTTGGGACGGTTATGGAGTGGTATTTGGGATACCCCAGTTCAGGTGCCACCAGTGAAAACGTATTATAACCTCAGTGGCATAGATCACACTTTAGCTGAACAGGACTCAGTGGAGCTAAATGACTTGATGTTAATGCAGGAAGATGAAGAGGATGAAAGTTTTGTTTTGTTTTGATGAACAATAATAATAATAGCTATAGAGCGTTTTCACATGACGTCACAGCCGCCATATTGGTGTACCTCTGACAATAACTTTGTCATTAGTTTCTTTTTTTAGGTACACCAATATGGCTGCCATCTATTGTCAGACATGACGTCACAGCCGCCACATTGGTGTACCTCTGACAATAACTTTGTCATTAGTTTCTTTTGTTAGGTACACCAATATGGCTGCCATCTCTATTATCAGACATGACGTCACAGCCGCCACATTGGTGTACCTCTGACAATAACTTTGTCATAAGTTTCTTTTGTTAGGTACACCAATATGGCTGCCATCTCTATTGTCAGACATGACGTCACAGCTGCCATATATTGGTGTACCTTTGTCAATAACTTTGTCATTAGTTTCTTTTGTTAGGTACACCAATATAGCTGCTATCAATGTGGTGACTTAACTTTCTAGGGACGGAGTAAAAACGCTATTAGCTTTACAGTTCAAACCATAATAGATGAGGCGGTAAGCTCGGAAATTGTATAAGAACATGCGTAATGGATAAATCATGAGCCTTATATGAAACGACTGAATAAGAGTGCTAATCGGCCTTTCGCAACTTCAAGTCGCGTAAAACATGAGCCCGCTCAACTAAAAACCGTGGACAGTACCATGAACCTACCTCAAAATATAGTTAATGGAAAGGAATGGTTGGGAAACGTATTGTTCTAGGTTTTTGTTTGACTGTATCCATTGTTATATAACGTTGACCGTGCACATAGAAGAAAAAATGTTTCTGTAATTTGTTTACAGTATTAGAGAATATAGAATTCTTTCCCTAAGAAATCGTTCTAAAATAGTTATTTGTTAATTAATCCTATATGACATTATTAATTGTTGATCGAAAATAAAATTGCCCTTATCCATGCTTTCTTACTTATCATACAGTAGCTTAGCTGTATCTGCGATAAAGGGAGTAACTAATGAAACATAAGTCATTTCTTGGTGCAGATAGTTATAGATAGGTTGTAGCATTTCTTATCTCAATCATAAACACAAGCGCAAAGAACTGAAAAAAAGTGTTCATACTTGTAATTGCGCTTATGCACTCGTGTCACGTGATCGTGTTCATGTAATAAAGAAGCCACCGTTTCTCTCGGAATATATAAAATAAAGGTTTGTTAACAATTTTTAATAATAAAAAATAGCTTATCTAAGACAATTATTTACGCAGTTTCTAGAACCATACTCTGGTGGTTTTTCGATTCAGATGAATAAACCCCGTTACAACACAAAACCGTGGAATCAGGGCAGGACCCCACGCCCCTTCCCCCTTTTACGGGTCTGAATAGAACGGAATATGGAAAGCTCTATCTTTCCGTTGGGTATATGATGGGTTACCATGGAAACGTATTCAATGGATAAACTGAATCTTGTATATCATGTCGCAATCTACGTACGTAATACCTGGCTGCAAACGTCAGTCTGTACATTATGCGCCTATCTACTGCCTGCTGATGGAACACGTCGGGACGCACTTTAAAGTTCTACCATCGTTTGGACACACAATTTTACACACCAGGGCCCGGTTGTACGAAGCCTGGATAGCGCTATCCGACCGATAAATCTTATCCAGTGGATAAATTTATTGGAAAACAGCATCGACTTACCTATTGGATAAGGATTTATCCGCCGGACAGCGCTATCCAGGCTTCAGTGTACAACCAGGGCCAGTAGATCTCTGTGAATAAAGAAATATACTTCTATATTTCAATTTTCTGTTTTGTATATTATACCAAGATGCACAAGTCGCTATAATGTAACTGTATCAACCTTCTTGCGGCCATAACGAAATTAGCACATTATAACGAAATTGTCACACGTGTCGAAATTACCGCGAAAAAATCAAAAGAAATGTTTTAATGCCCTAAATAATGGATTTCATTGTAGATCTAATACATAGGCATTTAGTACTACTAATTGGAACAGTTTAGTTGAATATTTCGGTATGCGAGGGAACGTTATGATGCGAGCTGAATAGTTGAATTTATTCAACTTATACATAGAGTAGAGAGAATAAGAGAAAAATATCAAATGCCCTTGGCAGGATTCGAACCCACGTCTTCAATATTCTAGTCCGATGTGTTAACCACTACACTACAAGGACCAACCACGCTGATAACGCAGCCAGAATATGAAATGTAGGGTATTCGTGAGGATCCCAGAGCGATATTTTTTCTCTATAGATAAATTATTCTTTGCGTACATATTTACGGTGTTCAATTTGTTATGGATTGTAGGTGCGGCGCAGCGTTTTTATATGGGGGGGGGGGAGGGGAAGTGGGCTTACATTTGTAGGTCTATTAATATATATCTACCAAAACCACCTATCTTTTTGAAAAACCGGGGGCGGGGGTACTCCAGCCCCGGACCCCCAGCCCCAGCCCCACCCCAGCCCCCATTAATTCCCTATCATCTTCTCCGCCCCTGGCTTGTGTTATTGTCTTATCATTTTTTAATAAAGTCAAAAGCCAATACAAGTTGCATGTCGTATGTCGTATGATTGGTTCTTCAATGTGAAATGTGAAATGTGATTTTTGTCCTGTGAAATCTGATGTTATTAATTCTAGGTTGATAGTAAACATAAGACGAAAGAATAACTATACAACAAATAAAACACATGTGTTGGATTCCATGCTTAACCCCATATACTGTACCCCCATAAAGTTACCTTTTACACTCTACCGGTTAAACATGTAAAAGGTATCCTATCCTTTACTCCTCTATATGTATCCGATACTGCAAGCGGAACCCCATTTCCTTACTAGTAAATGAAACCAGTGACTGGTACTAGTCTATGGACACTAATGCATTGCGGTCTTTAAAATACTTGTATTTTTGTGGCTACTGCCTCGAAGAGGCGAAGCCACTATGTCATCGAGTTGTGTCCGTCCGTCCGTCCGTCCGTCCATCCGTAAGAGTGAGTGTGACTCGGCAAACGTTCGGAATTAGTCGAAAGGGTTTGGAGGCATTGTGATTAGCTTCGGAACCAATCAGCTATCATCATCAATAATAAACAATTCGATATGAAACAATGAACAAACTTCGCAACCAATCAACGCTTGAACACAGGCTAACCACTCTAATAAATGAAGGAAATGCTCTAATAATGGTGTCTTGTTTTTGTCTATTTTATGCGCGCGCGTTATCGATTTTTTGTCATCTCCCCTACTACCCTTGGTAACAATTTTGTTTTTCTACTATACAATATACTAAAAAGGTAGGCAACTTCACTGGCTTCCTGTGGAAAATTCAAACTTTGACGAGAGAAAGCTGCGAATTTATCCAGATATTTTGACTCCGAAACAAAAAAGTATACAGAACGTCGTACTTACATCTAATCTTCAATAATTTAAAGGATTTTTGATAATAAATTCTCTATAAGGAGGGGCTTTTTGGGCTTTTTAAGCGAAAACTTATGTGCCGTCAGTTATGCTTGCATCCGAGCGGGCCTGAACACGAGAAAAGGGATCCAAAACAAGTCCTCTCCCTCCCTCTCCAAGTGTTTTTGGCTCGTTACCACATGCTTCCCAACCCCAAACACCGTGAGTCTTGCATCTTACTTCCGGTTTTTTTTCAACCAATCAAGAAGCGTCGCCTATTTTTGGCTTCGCGAAACCGGAACCGGCCATTTTCGCTGCCTTTTTGTAAACAAACGACTGGGAAAACTTTGTTCACTTTCGAAAATAAGAATGTCTTCGAGAAAAAGAATATCTTATAGCTATCATTACAATCAGAAAGCAAAATTTTGGTATGTATATTTGGAAATAGTGATATAATTTGTCTCTTTTTAAGAAAGTCATGTGAAATCCATTTATACGAAAAAAAATCTTTAATAACGTTCAATCAATAGGTTTTTATCAAAATTTGAGTTTGAAATTGGAAAATCGGTCACTGTTCCTGAAATTATGCAAATATTCAATGACGACGCTGTAAACTGCTGCTTCAAGATAACTCCAGAAGTAATCAGAACGTCTTGAAAATTATGCCCTGCTAGTGCTTGGTCTAAGCAATACTTTTGCTCTAGCGTCAACCTAAACGGCAGAGAAAATGCACATTTTTAATGCAAGTAGGAAAATATTATTAATTTTAAGTAGGTTATCATTGGTTTGAAGTTTAGAAACAAGGTAAATATGTATTTTTTCATAAACTTTGTTCACACCAAGTTTGTGGAGCCGGCGTGCTACGTAAGTTTACTACAAGAAAAAATAAAAGAATACTTACTTCATTGCACTTTAGGTGAATGAAAAATAGTTTAAACTGTTTTTTTTTTTTTTTCTATGCTTTTTCTTCCTGATACAATATATCTTATTTCTATTTTTTTCTATACGACGTTTTTCAAGATAGATCTGACAACTCTACGATAAAAAAGCTTTACAAAAAGGCAGCGAAAATGGCCGGTTCCGGTTTCGCGAAGCCAAAAATAGGCGACGCTTCTTGATCCACAAGTCCTTTCGGTCATTGTACCGTTACAGTCTCTAAGCGTGGAGACGGAACGGACGAGCGAGAGACTGTGGAAGAGTCCAGTTGCCTACCTTTTTAGTATATTGTATAGTAGAAAAACAAAATTGTTACCAAGGGGGGTAGGGGAGATGACAAAAAATCGATAACGCGCGCGCATAAGAAGACAAAGACAAGACGCCATTTGGTATTTCCTTCATTTATTAGAGTGGTTAGCCTGTGGCTTGAACAACAAAATCTCGCTGTACTCCGATTATTGCCGAGGGGGATGACAAACGATGACGGCCTTGGAACCTCGTGGTGCAGTGGGACTGACTCGTCTGTTCAAGGTTGATTGTTCAAAGTTCAAAGTTACTTTTATTTATCACAAGTTCCATTTGGTTTTTCTGTACTATTAAATGAAAGGTTTTGCAAGTGTTACTCAAATTTTAGGCCGATTTTTACGCCGAAATTACAAGGCATGACAGCGAAGACAAACCTGGCTGATCACAGACAATGAGTTTTGTATGCAGATAAAAAATCATTTATTGGGAAAGCAAAAGCCTCTTCGGAGGATGATTGAGCCTCTTTGGAGGATAATTGAGCCTCTTCGGAGGATAATTGAGCCTCTTTTACTAATTGTGGCAATGTTCTTTTCGAATATTATTTTTCGTTATATTGGATTAAATTTTAAAATGTCACGCAACCTGATAACCCCTCATTAACAAAGAAAGAAGTTGTAAAATACCTTGAACTACTTCTTACTTTAATAAATTGTGTATATACGTTAAATGGTCTGCTTCGTTCTACATTCTACAGGTTTCTCAATATAAAGCTGGCACTATTACACTCTGCCCGCTCAAAAAAAAAAAAAAAAAAAAAAAAATTGATGTAGCGACCACAACAAACAGAAAATAACATTTGGACATTTTCAACGAGACTTGAGAACACTAAAAACAGGTCTTTTGACGTCTCCCTCCAAAACATTCAGCTCCCAGCCCGGCCTAAAACTACCAAACACAAAGACAGGAAACTAGTGCCAGGGCGAGCCATAATATGAAAACAACAACCACAGTAGTGTACCTAGTTGTATACGTATGCCATTACGCACATGCGTTCCAGAAAAGAGGAGGGAAATCAATAAATATATACAGTCAATTCAAAAACGTTGTCGTCGACCGGCTCAAGCCTACGCGACTGGACCGAAAGGAATATGGGTAAAAATCCCTGAAGCGGTTAAATATTCGTTCTGATTTCATTGTTGTCGCTAGTAATAAGATAATAATGGCGAGAAACAATCCATCAATTGCATGTCTTTGGGTTTAGGGAAAGAAAAACCAAGTAGTTATGATTCAGTTCACAAATACGAAAATACGAAGGCATTAAAAAAACGTCTCCTTCAACTCTTCCCGCTCGCCTACGAAGGCTCGTGCTGTAAACCAGGCATAACTAGTCAGATAAAATAATGGAGTCAACTCGGCTTCAATGATTGCTACCCAGAGTTCCTTTCGGTCCAGTCGCGTAGGCTTGAGTTGGTCGACGACAACATTTTTTGAATTGACTGTATACCTACTTGCAAAAACGTTGTCATAGAAAAACACGACATAAGTAATTTAGTGAGAAACTAAATTATAAGACAAAAGAAGATCAATGAAGCTGAATTGCAGTGCATACCTCGGAGAAAATCCTGGGTATACCCCCCAACGCGGACGAAAATATATAGATTACACTTGCTTCCTCAGCAAACCCGTAACAACATGTTGTTAAAGCATTCCAATAAAAATAAATGAACTAAACTCCAGTTATGTAAATCTGCAGTAGCCACATGCGCTCATCGAGCGTCAATTTTTTTAAATTGTCAGTGATATTCAGCCACAACGAAATCATTTTAATTAACTTTCTTATATCGCTTTTATAGATAAGAAATGTATTTCCATTATGAATCTGGATACGATGCTATTGACCTTGTCGGTCAACTTCGCCAAGAAAGAAAAAGTGGCAAAGGAGATTGGTTTGTCGTATAGGAGCAATTTTCTTAGTCTCATGGAAAATCTAGTGTGCCATTTCCACGGAATCAGAGAAGTGGGCTCAATACCTGCACTTTGAGCTCGAATGTCATCGGAGGTAGTTAAAATGAAAATGTCCAATGAGTCTCATAAGATTATGGACTATTTAAATGATCCTGCACAGAAGGCTGAGACGAAGAATGGAGAAGAAGTACATCGAAAGGTTTATAAATATCCATGCAGTGTAAGTATAAAGCAAGGGAATATGAAGTAAGAGAGCATATCCATGAAAAAACATATCTATACACCTATTTCATTTAAGAAAGGTTGTCATCGCTAAAGGAGAAAGGTGACCCATGAAAGTTTCTTGAAAATCTATTTTTAGCTCCGCGCGCTAGTCTGAGCTATTTTAGCATGCGAATCTTGATTGGTCAAATTGTAGTGATGTCATGGATACACAAGAGATCGGCAGTGACAAAGCAAGCTTCACGCAGTTGACAAACCAAACTTTATTCAATTTGACGAGAAAATGTGTTTAGAGGAATTCCTTGAGAAATTCTGAAAGGTTTTTTGAAAGAATCCATTATAACAGCATATTTAAACTCATCACACGTAGATGAGCTTGGCGTTGGTGCTTGGGTGGGAGGAGCCTCGGGAACTCGGCGGAGGTCAGCGGTAACTATGGCAACCCTGTCACCTCCCACCTAGCACCGTCACACTGACTTGGCAGTGGAATACTTACCTATACTTACCTTAGTGGAGGGTGGGTGGGAAAACAAATAGCGTTGGTGTAGCGTACAAACTGCGTAAGCTAGCGTTAGCGATATGAGATAGCGCATAGCGTTAGCGAAATCGGATAGCACGTGGCGTTAGCGAAATTGGATAGCACCCGATGCAAGCTTCGTCCCCAGATACCATCTGTTCATCATTCATCTCATTGCGTGAGACATTAATTTGCTTATCAGATGGCCGCGAAGCTATAGCCTTTTGATGACAGATACTTGCGATAACAGGCAACTTAGTTCAAGTCTAACTTTGCTTAAATATTTTATTTAACCACATTTAAACTCATCACACGTAGATGAGCTTGGCGTTGGTGCTTGGGTGGGAGGAGCCTCGGGAACTCGGCGGAGGTCAGCGGTAACTATGGCAACCCTGTCACCTCCAAATGATTCTCCAAGGTGCTTGGAGAGGAGGAACAGGAAGAAGGGCCTCCCACCACAATGATCCAAGCACCAACCCAAACTAAGGTCACTCCAGGAAATTAAGCTTGAGAAAGATAGCGCGAGATCGAGGCTAAGGATTCTGTAGGTA
The DNA here is from genome assembly GCF_029948245.1 of Actinia tenebrosa. Lineage (NCBI taxonomy): Eukaryota > Metazoa > Cnidaria > Anthozoa > Actiniaria > Actiniidae > Actinia > Actinia tenebrosa. The sequence continues at coordinate 8,084,949 of NW_028292571.1, read as the reverse complement.
TCCGGATATAACTTTGATAAGCGTTACTAGTCCATCTGCCAAGGGTTTGGATCATGTGATCTGGAACACCATTGCGCGCTGCAACTGTGGCGGCTCCAATCCTGAAGCTATGGCTGGAAAAATTACCAGTCACTCCCGCACCAGCGAAAATATCCCTCAGCCACGACGTCAGCAACTCTCGAGACAATGGTTGGCCATTCTTTAATAAGAATAGTGGACCTGAAGCATTTCCTCTTTTATGCAGAAAAGCGGACATTGCAGTCACCGCACACAGTGGGGAGACGCCACAACCAATGTGAACATAGCACCCTGCGCGGAAAGGATCGGTTTTGGATGCTTTGATCCATACCCGTAAGCACGATGGTCGGTCCAAATTATCAAACGACAAGTCCGAGACCTGCAGGTGAATGGTGGGGTCGAAACTGGCCAAGCTGGAGACCGTAAACTCTGCCGATCGCAGGAAACCAAAGTATGCGAGCGTACATGACGACCAAAACATGGCATGGTCAAACGAGTCAATATCCAGGGCCTTGAAAATGGTGAGCATGAGAGCGTCGGTAATCGGTAGACGCTGTGAAAACTGGGACCCTTGGGAACGTTTAATGCCCCGAAAGACTTGATGCAGCCGCGGACAATTTACCAATGGATCTGCGTGACCCTGCTCGATGTGAAGGGCCCGAACCGCTGACAGGTAGACTTTAATAGACCGATGCTGAAGCGACTGTGCCAGAAACGTTACAAAAAGACATAAAGTTCTCTCATCTGCAGGTAAGACAGGAACTTTGCCAAGCTGATGGCAAAAATCAATAAATTTACGCTGAGCAGACGCGTAAGTGCGACGTGTGGTGGGAGCCAGGCCATTTAGGAGGAATTCCTGACACTGTTTCTTTAGAGTGGACTGGTCAAGTTGAGAAGAAGCTGATGCGGAATTGGAGTTGGGGATCGGTGTGCTGAAGGAGCCAAACGCCTGAACTCCTGCCAACGAAAACGGGATAAGGCATCAGCGATTGCATTGTGGACGCCGGGTATGTGGAGCGACGAAAAGGAAAAGTTAAAGCGCGCTGCCGCTAGCAACAGACTGCGCAACAGCCGCATCAGGTCGGGGACTTTAGAAGTCCTGCCGTTCAGCATGAACACCACAGCCTCGTTGTCGGAACGAAAGATGACATGCTTTTTGGACCACCGATGGCCCCACACATGCGCGGCTAGAACGATCGGAAAGAGTTCCTTATATGCAATAGATTGAGAACCCTGCTTCTCCAACCAGACACCGTTGAACCACGCTTGGTCCAGAAAAGCTCCATAACCAATTGCTCCTGAGGCGTCCGATACCACCTGGGTATCGCCTACGACTGGGATACCAGGATACAGCCAAAAAGAAACCCCGTGCCACGTAGAGAGGAACTGGTGCCACCAGTCTAAGTCGCGATGGAACTCGCAATTCAGACGTATAGGATGGTCTCGCTTGCGGAAACAGCCTAGCAGGTCAATCATGCGCCGTATAAACGTGCGACCAGGCCACACCACCTTCACTGCGTGGTGGAGGTGGCCAATCAACGATTCTAGGTGATGTCTATTACACCAGCGTCGCGACCGCCAGGTAGCAATCAATAGTTTAAGGTTGCATAACTTATCTGCTGGCAAACGAGCAATTTGGTTCACTGAGTCCAATTCGATGCCTAAAACAACCAGGGTAGTATCAGGGCCTATGCATTTGTCGGGATGTAGCGGAACACCTAGAGTGCGGCATACTTGACGTGACTTAGCTAGGTTAACTGCGCAGGCGTCAGTGTTAGGAGGGCCCGCCATGATAAAATCATCAAGATAATGAACGAGATTGCTAACTTTGGTAATTGTTCACCAAAATCCACTCTATCATCGAGGCTACCGCATTGAAAATAAACGGGGCTGATCGAAGACCAAAAGGTAACGCTAAGTCAACGTAATACTTTCCGCGCCACTTCATACCGAGAAGGTACCTGTCAGAAGGATGAACCGGAATATTACGGTAGGCCGATTCGACGTCGAACTTTGCCATCAGTGCTCCGGTACCAAGGCTAGAGATCATCCGAATGATTTGATCAACCCTGACATACTGAAGGGTAAAAGCCTCGCGGTCGATACCATCGTTCACGCTAAGTCCCCTGGGAGATGAAAGGTCGACTATGAGCCTCCATTGTCCAGGCTGGCCACGCTTAGGTATCACCCCAAAGCTGCTGACGTGCAGGTCAGGAAGGGGAGGTTCGGAGAAGGGGCCCGCGACCCTGTTCGACCTGACCTCGTTTTGCAGATACGAATCAATCACCTGAGGGTTGTGGATAGCGGTTTCCTTGTTACTCTTGGCCGATCTTAAAGAGCTGAGTTGACTTTGGAATCCAACTTTGAAACCATATCGAATCCCACTTAAAACATAAGCCACTTCAATCTGGTCTGGGTGTGATAGCAACTCTTGGGAAAACCACTCAACACTAAGGGGCGTGACGTCAGATACCAACGGGAGGTTAAGCATAGCTGAAAGAAGATACAATACGACCGTGAAAATAATAGTGACCGGCAGATGTTCCAAACTGCTCACACGACTTAAAAAGAGATACGTGAGGCGATAAACGACGAGTAAAGCTAATTACCCTAGATAGGAACTTAGACGGGGTAAAATTACATGCACATAAACATAATATATCGAGAGTAAAGTATATGCTATGGGAGGGGGAGGACCCACTCTGGCGATAACACGGGACTCGAAAAGAACGAAAAATTAGCAAAATAAACGCGTAAGAGGGTCCCGACGTAAAGCTTGAAATGCTGTTGCGATAGCATACAAAGGGACCTACAGAGACAGCTAGAAGACGGCTTAATTGTCCTAATAACGCCGCAGCCAATCATAGTCTCTCATAGCGTTGGTGTAGCGTACAAACTGCGTAAGCTAGCGTTAGCGATATGAGATAGCGCATAGCGTTAGCGAAATCGGATAGCACGTGGCGTTAGCGAAATTGGATAGCACCCGATGCAAGCTTCGTCCCCAGATACCATCTGTTCATCATTCATCTCATTGAGTGAGACATTAATTTGCTTATCAGATGGCCGCGAAGCTATAGCCTTTTGATGACAGATACTTGCGATAACAGGCAACTTAGTTCAAGTCTAACTTTGCTTAAATATTTTATTTAACCACATTAAAATGCCAGCCACAATGGCGGATTTGATCACGTGACATCTTAGTGCAAGTCGTCTATTATTCACCTCAGGCTCAGTGAATATCGGGAAAAATAACCTCAACTTCGTTTTGGTTATTCCCCGACATTCTCTTTGCCTTCGGCAAATAATTGTTAAATTAGAGTGCACGCACTAAAACCGTGAACATTAAATAGTACTAATTAGTACTATTTCATACATTATATAGTACACTCAACAAAATTACTCGACTCTGATTGGTCGGGAGGAGTACAATTATAGCGTTAATTATACTCCGTAGGAGTACCGAATTAAGTCGCTATGGCGTGTGTATTAACATAGTTAGTATTAACTACAGATGTTAATGTATAAATTTAGGCACTGCCTAAAGCTTAAGGATGCTCATTCCAGTTTCCAAAACTCACAACCACCTGAACTAAATTCGCTGTATCTCCCGTTGCAGAAGGACTGCAATCATTATTTTTTCCAGAGACATAGTTAATAAATGAAAATTTATTTTCATATAAGTTTTAACAAGATCCGGTTTTTTATTGACCTTATTTTGATATGCTGCCCTTTTTAGTTGTCACATAATTTCTCAAAATCTGAACGTTACCTACATAAACCAAATATTGTATCTTATAAACCAAATATGTGGGCATAATATATGAGTCCAAAAAAATTCTATGAAGCCGATTTTGAGAAAAACGAAGTATTTATTTGACCTTATAAAAGTTATAAATCCTCATTTGTTATAAAAACATATTTTTGTAAACGTTGTTACCAAGATAAAACTCATAACGTTTTATACAGAAATAAAAAAGAAATCCCGTTCTATATTTTGTATGAAATTCAAGATTTTGTATGAAATTTACCTTGGATGTCTTCCATTCAAATCCAAATTTTGGACATTTTCAAATTTTTTCTGGACGATATTTTTTCTCTATAGATAAGTTGAACACCGTAAATATGTACGCAAAGAAGTAGTGTAATGGTTAACACATCGGACTAGAATACCGAAGACGTGGGTTCGAATCCTGCCAAGGGCATTTGATATTTTTCTCTTATTCTCTCTACTTCATTATATACACACCGAACGCATAATTTATTACTTCTATACTATGTCTATTCTTTGCGTACATATTTACGGTGTTCAACTTATCAATAGAGAAAAAATATCACACTTGTCTGCCATGCCACAGGTTTCTGATTCAAGTGAATATACCTCAGTGTGTGTCTCCTCGACTGATTCCTTGACAACTATTTGTTCAGAAGCCAGGATGGACTCTTCGATGACCTGTTGCAGGTCTGACCTACCGATATGTTGTTTTGAGACTTTAGAAGCAGTCTTTTTTTCTTTTCTTGGTCGGGAGATCAATACGGACTGCCGGAAGCTTTCTTTTTGGAGGGAGAGTTTTCATGCCAGGAATATTTTTGGAAGGTTCTGCCCCTGTAAAGAATACTTCGTTTAACACGCTATCAATATCTGAGCAGAAATTTTAGAAATAAATGATTTCCAAAATTATATGCCTACGGTTTGTGAGTATTAGAAAGACTGTCAGAACAAAATTTGAAGCTCCATAATGTAAGCTTACAGATCATCCTTCGAGCTAAATTTCACTTATTGTACCTGCTTTCAATCTGACTTCTCCTCCATAAGATTTGGTCATATCGCTTTCTTGGAAATGATTTTCACAAATCACGGTGGGAACCGTGAAGAAGCGTAAGCTCGATCTTGATCCGTCAGCATTATACTCGTAATTATAACAATTTAAGGCTGCACATTGCCTTCCACGACTTCTTGGCTTCATTGAAGGACTATATATTTTCTTTTCTGTAGATTCCGGTGGTTTTTACAGAGGGTTCTAGCGCTTTCGCACTAATTGGGGACACTTTTCGCTCACTACATTTAATATTCTATGCACACAACGCTCAACTCACATGTTGATTTTTACAGAGAGATGGAAATCGGAGAACCTGGAGAAAACCCTCTTAGGATAGGAGAGAACAACACATCAAACAAACTCAATTCACATGTGGCGACCGTAGGGCTCGAACCAGAGACCCGACCCGTTTGACCCACAGCGGTGAAAGACAACGCGTTAGACGCGAACGCCACCTATGCTACCCATGACAGAGAGACATATTAAAACATAGTATGCAAAACTGTGGCACAAAGTGCAAGCTTTCAATAATTTATAGAAATAAAACAAAAACATCGTTCATTGACAAAGTAGCTGTTGATACACTTAATTGATGCACTTTATATTGTAAATTTTTAAAAACTTTAATGACAAAAATGACACAAGAGACTCTGGAATTGCACAAAATATTTGGTTAGAAATTGGCTTCTGATTGGATGACTCGAGTGTTCGAGTGTTCGTCACAGTGGCTATTCGTATGGTAAGGGTACCTGACTTGCAATTTCTATTCATACGGATATTTAAATATTTTGATATTGCTTTAAATATGACAAAAATCGGAAAGCATCCCAGCCATTTCGTGACTGAGTGGTTAGGTTTAGTAGTGGGGTTGGGATAGGTATTGTAAGTAAGAGTTAGTTACCGAGAACGGAGGTAATGAGCCATATACATCCCGAGGGCCGCAGGCCCGAGGGATGTATATGGCTTATTGCCGACATTCGAGGTAACTAACTATTTTAGTTATCAATTAAGAAGGTTTTCTATAATATTCTGATGTTAGACTTTTAAGATAATGAAAATAAAAAGAATTTTAAAAAATATTCGTGGTTCAGTTGGAAGTTTAGAATGTATACAAAAGGGGTAAACATTTTCCGCTTAGTTTTTATATTTCCCTTGTTGTCTATAGAGCATGAACAATGTGAGTTGATTATAAAGGGATTTACTAATGCCCTCTAGTCCCTACAGAGGTAATGTGGCACATAGTTTTAAAGTTCTGGAAATCTATGATGCTAATTAAACAAAAGTGCGGATGATAATAGAAAACCATAGATTTTAGGGTTTCGTAATCACATGTGGCTGTATGGCAATGGAGTTGGAACGAACCGGGCATAGAGATGAAAGAAGCCTTCAAAAATACCAAAGGCCAAGTGTAAGTGTCAAGACAGCGATTTCCAAGTGCTTTGACAGTGGAGGTAACATCTACGGCAAAAAGACCTAATGAAGATCTCGATAATGGCGGCCAGGAAAACAAGAAGAAATGTAGTGAAAAGGATGAGCAAAACCCAGTTTGTAAGAATTATTATTTTAAAAACTGTGTTGTAAACTTTAACACATAAACTATGAGCACTAGCAACGATTTGATAATGTAATGTTTAGAAAACATATCTCTATAGTTTTTTTGAATGTAAACATTAATTAGATTAGTTCTGTAGAATAGTATTATTCCCCAGATAGTTTACTCGTCAGGCAGCAGGGAAGAGCTGGGCTGATATGAATTAATCTGATTGGCTCATTATAAATTCAAGGTCAATATATAGTTATAAACCGGGTTTATAACTATATATTGACCTTCGATTCATAATGAGCCAATCAGATTAATTCATATCAGCCCCGCTCTTCCCTGCTGCATTTCAATTCCCTCCCCGGGCTTTAAGTTTGTCCATTGTTTATGAGGGTTGTAATAAAAATAAAGCCTTATGAATAACAAAGAAAACCGTGTCAATTGATAACTAATAACATTTAGTGCCAAGGGTGCCGGTTTCGAATCTGGCCTGCAAATTTTTTTTTCTAAGTGAGGAGAACCAAAATCCTCCAAACATCTCACACTATTTAAATATCCATGCAAATAGAAATTGCAAGTCAGACTTTGGTTACTGTTCAAATAGCCACTGACTTTATATTAGCCTCAACTATTGTTCCAGAACCTTAAAAGCTTACTACATTTTGAGATTTGATTTTACCAACACGTTGATTTTACCAATTTTCATCTGTTTTCATTAGGGGGAAAAACCCAGTAATCAAGAATGACAAAATATGTGAAAAATAAAGTTTACACTCAGTTCAACTATATATGAATAAGAAACTGATTTATTGATGAAAAATGCAAAAAATATTTCTTTGTCAGTTTCCCTTTGTAAATGTTTTTGAATTGCCCAATTTCTTTATGTCTTCACATCAAAACAATCTATTGTTAAACGCAAAGGATCATGGTCGTCGCAGGAGGTCAAATCAACGCAGATTCACCGAAAATTGTTCTAAAACCCGTATCAATCCATGAAGAGAAGTAGAATAGCCAGCAAACGCTCAGAATATTTTTAGTACATATAGTCAGGTTGCTAAGTGCAAAATTTTGGTCAGATCTATACACAGCGGACAAAAGCACCAAAATTTGCATAAATGTAGATTAGAATATGGTAAGCAATATTAGGACCGGTTGCCCATTTCAATCTCTTCAGGATTCCATGTTAATTGGACTTTAATTTTCTGAAAAAAGTCAGTTATGGGCCTCCTGTGGTCAATATCTTAAAATGTGGTTTTTGGCCGATATCCTTTTCAAAATTCATATTTTTGATTCCAAATAGCTAGTACTGTTTGCCTATTATCATTTCCATTAGTAAATATATTTCAAACATCGAAATAATGGCGAGTTTTCAAATAAATACTTATCAAGCTGGTACCCAGTCCTCAACTCGGTCATCCAAGATATAGACAAAAAAATACCCATTTTCTTCTAAACGTATGGCGATTTTTACATATTTCCCCATTTTCGATACTTTTAAGCTTTCATACCTATAGTTTATGCAATTGAATACTATCTTGTATGACATGTATCTCCGATTCAAGGGAATCTCAAACAGATATTCATAGCTTACACAAACGCCAAATTTCTTTCATTAATGTGTTACTCCCATTGCATTGACACTTGCAAAGAGGAGTGCAATCTAGGCCAGCCTTCACACATTTACATCTGGGTTACTGCTACTTACATGCACACTTTAGTAAATAGCCAGCCAAATTGATCAGGAGAAGGAATATCCTGGTTGCCTATGTCACTCGTCCAGATACCTGCATGGAGGATAACTTACTGAAGCTCTCTTAATATACTGCAATAGTGCCTTCTAGAGACAAAAACGTTGGGCATTAACAACGGTTATATTTCTAATTATATTATTTTAAATTGTCTTACCTGGGTAGTAGTAATATTGCCAATTGCTCTGTTGTGTCTAAAAAATAGATCCATTCTCACATTGATGGAGCTCAAGGGGCTTGACTTATCGTACATGACGACAGTCATTCTTTCAAGCTCATAGAAGTGGATTGAATCTGAGGTCAGCTGCTGAAATAGATGTATAGCAAGGAACTCCAAAGTTGGTGTCACATTGTCGTTACAAAGTACCCAAGTGCGGGTACCCAAGCCTGACAGGCAGACCGTTTGCCTTCCATAGAATGAAGACGTAGTGTCGCAGCCGGTAATAGCGTGGAAAACAGGGAGGGAGCGCGACTTCTGTTCACCAAGGGAAGCACAAATCCTGTTAATGCTAAGAACTTGAAGTTTCTTCCCATTCCAAAGGCTACCAGATATCCACGTCTGAATTGACGGATTTCATGTCATGGAACTTCCCAACAAGAATCACCACGACATCTGTATCCACAGTTCTGACAAGAGTGGTGACGTTATCTTCAGTGTTCAATGAATAACGCATTTCTACGCTATTACCGGCTGCGACACTACATCTGCATTCTGTGGAAAAGGCAAACGGTCTGCCCTGGCAGGCTTGGGTACCGGGGGAGGCACTTCCATAAGCTTGAAAGAATGACTGTCGTCATGTACGATAAGTGGAGCCCCTTCAGCTCCATCAATGATTTGAGAATGGATCTGTTTTTTAGACCAACAGAGCAATAGGCAATACTCCTACTACTCAGGTAAGACAGTTTAAAATAATATAACTTAGAAATATAACCGATGTAATGCCTTTTTGTCTCTAGAATGCCACCATTGCAGCATATTAAGAGAGTTATCCTCCAGGAAGGTATCTGGACGAGTGACATAATCAACCAGGATATTCCTTCTCCTTATCAATTTGGCTGGTACAAGATTGACGACGTGTGGACGCCTGTTTAAATGACCATTGCAGAGGTGTCAACGGATTGCCAGGAATTACTAAAGTGTGCATGAAGTAGCAGTAACCCAGATGTAAATGTGTGAAGGCTGGCTAGACTGCACTCCTCTTTGCAAGTGTCAATGCAGTGGGTAGGAGTAGAAGTAGTCGTCGTAACACAGTAAATTATAGAAATTTGGCGTTGGTAATAAGATAGGAAATATCTGTTTGAGATTCCCTTGAATCGAAATATACGTCATACAAGATAGTATTCAATTGCATAAACTAAAAAAAAAAAGCTCGTGCGTATGCTCCCATTAAATACTGATTATCTCGAAACGAGCTCGGGACACCCTATTTTTCTTTTCCAGATTTAGAATCAGCATTAAATTTCAATTCGGAAATCGAAGTTTTAAAATTAGCTTAAATCAATTTCCAAAAGTAGCAGTCACCTTAAAACTGTTTCGCTACGAGCAAATTTTGTGAATTTTCTATTCTGATTTGGCGATTCTATCCCCCACATAAACAAGCAGTGACGTCATAGTGGAAATAGGGCAATAAGCATTTTCATAGTTAAGAATCGATTCCACTGCGCATGCGATTTTATCCCGAATTTCTCACCTTCCTTGTTTAATTAAGAACAAAAGAAGATTTAGACAATAAGATATGGATCTGCTATAATTGTAATTTAAGAAATGACTATCGCCAAACTGATATAGACTTATATAAGCATTATAATCATAAGAGCTTTAAATTACAGTATACTTTATAATGTTGTAATAAAGTATCGTTAAGAACATCGATCGATAGATTTATACCAATGAGAATATCTAAGTAAGAGAGCACATCTCCCATTAATGGGTCTGGGAGAAACCATGAAAGTTCGTGGAGACGAAATGATTTTAGTGCGCGCGCAAGGCCTGAGCGATTTTTAACATGCGATCCCTTATTGCTGCTCAGGTTGTTAGTGACTCGATGCGTGCGCGCGAAAAATGTTTAGTTCCCGACGAGAGAATGCCTTCAAAATATAGTAAAATGATTAATAGTTCATGGTTCTTCATGGACGAATTAAACATTAACTTAACAAGTGATGTAAACGAATCGGAAAAAGATTTCAATCAGGATGGTTTCAGTCACCTCGAATAAGCGCTAAAAAACAGCGAAGACGCCCATGGGCAAAAGG